>NC_052944.1:89736262-90039532 GCF_013358895.1 Oreochromis aureus | reverse complement strand
GATGTGTTGCTTTCTGTGTTATTTACCGAGATTTTGATGTGGCACCCTGCCTGGGATTACTGTAATGACTGTAATGCCTATGACCTGAGACTGAATGGGCTAAAGTCTGTGGTTCAAAATCATCCTCAGTGCACTTTTTTCTCTGCTGTGCTCAAGATGATCTCAGCTGTTTGACTGTTGGTAGGAGAGAAATATCTGATGTATTTCATAAACACTAAATGTTAGAGAAGGATTTCAAAATGAGATCACAGTTACTTCCCCACCAGAAATCTCTGCCTGTGAACACAGACCCTAAATCACAACAGACAAGACAAGATAGGAGACATGTACCAAGTGATACAAGAGGCTAGGGAAAGAACAGGCATGAAGTGAGACCCTGTGTGTTTACATGAGTGCACACTTGTGTTCTCAGTACCTTTCCCCATGCAACAGTATATCCTTAGTAAGTCCTTAAGTAATTCGTCCATCAAGTTCCACCCGATCTTTGTTGAAAGTTAGCTCAACTTTTCCTTGGATTTTCAGAGTTGTTTGGTTCACACATTATCTTCAAAGTCTGAGCGAATGTGTTGCTGGTTTGCTTCTCCATCTCAACCACTGAGCCTGGTCAGGATGTCATCAGTGTAAAATTCTAAAAGAAATTTAAAAGCGATTTTTGTTTTTTCAAAGCTAAAAATAAAATGAATAAAACTACAATGTTTAATGTTGAGAAAACTAATGTGGAAAATGACTTTAATAGATGCATAAACTGTTTCTACCACTGAAAGCCAGCAAGAAAGAACAGAGCTAGACTTTGATCTACTGTGGATTATCATTAATACATTTCCTGTAATACATGTAGAGTTGCATGTAGAGTGCTCAAAAGACCACTATCTATACATCAATGCTTTTAAAAACAACCTAACCACATTCAGATGCAATATAAGCAGTTTATTATTAAAGTAAAAATCTATAACTTGAAAACCAGTCGTTACAATAAACTCACTTTGTTTTCATAGAGTATGTGATCAGGTTTACATCATGACACCAGCTGCTCTGGATCATCACGATCTTGTATCCTCATCCAATTTCAGTCAGTGGAGACTTGCTTTTCTTGGAGTTTCATCTACCAACAAAAACAAAACAAACAAACAAACCCGTTTTTGGTCCTAAAAGAATAACCATAACCCGCTGCTATGCTATCTTTTAACTAATTATAACACCCATCTGATTTAGGTTAGGCCACAGAAGAGTCTGAAACTTTAGACTCAGATTCCTCCTGGTCGCTCAGGTGATGCATAAATATGTAATAATAATGATAATGGATTGCATTTATATAGCGCTTTTCTAGGCACCCAAAGCGCCTGTAGGGTCCTGACAGGGTTTTGAACAAAGGTTGTTTTCGTGACTGACTTCAGTATTATTGCTTTTAAGATGGACAGATCACAACACCAAACTAGTGCCACTATGATAATGACCACTAAAATTTGTGCAGCAACCCAGAACCCAGAAGACATGCAAGAATGGAATTTCCTTTAAAGAGGTTCAAAGCATCATTTGTGTTGTTGTTGTCCTCATATCCTCCAGTCACCTTTGCATCTGCATTCACCTTCATTCACCTTCATAAGACTGCTTTGAATTTCCTTCAAATTATTTCAAATTTACCCTAGTCAAATTACCTGTGCCTCCTGATTCTGAGGTCAAATAAGTACAACATCCTTCAACTATTATCGCACACACTCCTCCCTGTACTGTAGGTAATGCTTCAAATGCTGCTCTATTGTCATTAACAATCCTCCAGATTAAATCAAGCTCACTATCAAGTGATTGTAAAGCTTCGGTAGTGTAATTTCCCCCCAAGGCTATAAGATACAGATTACTGTATTGTAATTCCCTGTTCCAATGTGAGAGCAGAGAACTAGCTCTGAATGAGCAAACACTTGAAAATTATCTGGTAATGCAAAGTATCTTGTGGCCAAATCTACTGGGTCTAATCACGTGTGTGCATTTGTGTTTGTTTAGTTCATTTCCTAAAGCAGGCCAGCAGTTCCTGCAGTATCTCACCTGGTGTTCTCTGCAAATGCACCTGCTCCACTTGTTGCAGGTAGTAGAAAACCGCTTTTTTAGGCCTGTGTAGAACCAGCACAGACCTCTCCTTCTGGTCCAGCTAATGGGAGCAGTGACAGTATTGCTGTTTTCTGTGAGAATGTTGGTTTTGCTAAGAATCCATTATTTATTCTCATTAACATGACAAACTGGAACCTAAAACCTAAAACATCATTTTACTTCCTTCATATGATTTATCAAATTACCCATCTTCAAATTGGCAACAGGAGAATAAAACCGACTCTCTGACTTAAAGCAGTAACTGCGCGGGGTGGGTTTCAAAAATCGATTTTCCAATTCAAATCGATTTTCCATCCATCCATCCATTTTCTTCTGCTTATCCGGGGCCGGGTCGTGGGGGCAGCAAGGCGTTTCCAGGTCAGCCGAGAGATATAATCTCTCCAGTGTGTCCTGGGTCTGCCCCGGGGCCTCCTCCCGGTGGGACATGCCCGGAAAACCTCACCCAGGAGGCGCCCAGGAGGCATCCTTGTCAGATGCCCGAACCACCTCAACTGGCTCCTTTCGAGCAGCGGCTCTACTCTGAGCCCCTCCCGAATGGCCGAACTTCTCACCCTATCTCTAAGGGAGAGGCCAGCCACCCTTCGGAGGAAGCCCATTTGATCAAATCGATTTTAATTTGAATAATGCGATATCGATTCATTAAATCCTGAATAGATTTTTAAATATAAATGTATTTTGCCAGAAACACCAGAATCTCAGGTTAAAGCTAAAAAAACCAAATCAATAAGCACAAAACAGCTAAAACAGCAAATAAGAGCAGATTCTGCACCCAGCGTGGATCATACACAGACACACCATCGGTGCTGAAAGCCGACATCTGACAGATTTTGATGCTGCAGGTTTTGTCACTTCCCTGCGCCTTAGGGTCGGGGAAAGGGTCCTGACTGTCATCTGCGCTTATGCGCCGAGTGGCAGTTCAGAGTACCCAGCCTTCTTAGAGTCCCTCGGGGGTGCTGGAAGGTGCCCCCACCGGGAGACTCTGTTGTCCTGCTGGGAGACTTCAATGCTCACGTGGGTAACAACAGCGAGACCTGGGCGTGATTGGGAGGAACGGCCTCCCTGATCTGAATCCGAGCGGTGTTTTGTTATTGGACTTCTGTGCAAATCACAGTTTGGCCATAACGAACACCTTGTTCGAACATAAGAGTGTCCATAAGTGCACGTGGCACCAGGACGCTCTAGGCCGCAGGTCGATGATCGATTTTGTAATCGTATCACCAGACCTGCGACCATATGTTCTGGACACTCGGGTAAAGAAAGGGGCTGAGCTGTCAACTGATCACCACCTGGTGGTGAGTTGGATCAGGTGGCGGGGGAGGACGCTGGACAGACCCGGTGCACCTAAACGTGTAGTGAGGGTGTGCTGGGAACGTCTAGCAGAGGCCCCAGTCTGCGAGATCTTCAACTCACACCTCCGGCAGAGCTTCAACAGCATTCCGAGGGAGACTGGGGACATTGAGTCCGAATGGACCATGTTCAGCGTCTCCATCGCCGGGCTGCTGCATTGAGCTGCGGCCGCAAGGTGGTTGGTGCCTGCCGTGGTGGTAATCCCCGAACCAAATGGTGGACACCAGAGGTGAAGGGAGCCACCAAGCTGAAGAAGGAGTCCTATCGGGCTTGGTTAGCCTGTGGGACTCCGGAGGCAGCCGACAGGTATCGACAGGCCAAGCGGAATGCAGCTCGGGCAGTGGCTGAAGCAAAACTCGGTGTGGGAGGAGTTCGAGAGGCCATGGAAAAAGACTTTCGGACTGCCTCAAGAGATTCTGGCAAACCGTCAGGCGTCTCAGGAGGGGAAAGCGGTGCTCTACCTGCACTGTGTATAGTGCTGGCGGAGCGCTACTGACGCCGACTGAGAAAATTGTCAGGCGGTGGAAGGAATACTGAGGACCTCCTTAATCCCACTGACACGTCTTCCGAGGAGGAAGCAGAGTCTGGGGATGAGGGGAATGACCCGCCAATTTCCGGGGGCGAGGTCACTGAGGCAGTTAAACAACTCCTTGGTGGCAGAGCCCCTGGTGTTGATGAGGTCCGCCCCGAGTTCCTGAAGGCTCTGGATGTTGTAGGGCTGTCCTGGTTGACACGCCTCTACAATGTTGCGTGGAGATCAGGGGCAGTACCCTGGACTGGCAGACCGGGTGGTGGTCCCCATCTTTAAGAAGGGAGACCGGAGGGTGTGTTCCAACTACAGGGGGATCACACTCCTCAGCCTCCCTGGGAAAGTCTATGCCAGGGTGCTGGAAAGGAGAGTTCATCCGTTAGTCGGATACAGGAGGAACAATGCAGTTTTCATCCTGGTCGCGGAACACTGGACCAGCTCTTTATCCTCTCAAGGATACTTGAGGGTGCATGGGAGTTTGCCCAACCAGTCTACATGTGTTTTGTGGACTTGGAGAAGGCATTCGACCGTGTCCCTCGGGGTGTCCTGTGGGAGGTGTTATGGGAGTATGGGGTGTCTGGCCCATTGCTACGGGCCATTCGATCCCTATACAACCGTTGCAAGAGTTTGGTTCGCATTGCCGGCAATAAGTCGCACTCGTTCCCGGTGGGTGATGGGCTCCGCCAGGGCTGCCCTTTGTCACCGGTTCTGTTCATAATTTTTATGGACAGGATTTCTAGGCGCAGCCAAGTGGTGGAGGGCTTTCACTTCGGTGGCCTCAGAATCTCATCTCTGCTTTTTGCGGATGATGTGGTTCTGTTGGCTTCATCAGGTGAAGGCCTCCAGCTCGCACTGGAACGGTTCGTAGCCGAGTGCGAAGCAGCGGGAATGAGGATCAGCACCTCCAAATCTGAGGCCATGGTTCTCAGCCGGAAAAGGGTGGAGTGCCCACTCAGGGTCGGGGATGAGTTCCTGCCCCAAGTGGAGGAGTTTAAGTATCTCGGGGTCTTGTTCGCGAGTGATGGGAGAAGGGAGCCGGAGATCGACAGACGGATTGGTGCTGCGGCTGCAGTGATGCGGACGCTGCACCGGTCCGTCATGGTGAAGAGGGAGCTGAGTGTAAAAGCGAAGCTCTCAATTTATCAGTCGATCTACGTCCCGACCCTCACCTATGGCCACGAGCTGTGGGTAGTGACCGAAAGAACGAGATCGCGGATACAAGCGGCAGAAATGAGCTTCCTCCAAAGGGTGGCTGGCCTCTCTCTTAGAGATAGGGTGAGAAGTTCGGCCATCCGGGAGGGGCTCAGAGTAGAGCCGCTGCTCCTCCGCATCGAAAGGAGCCAGTTGAGGTGGTTCGGGCATCTGACAAGGATGCCTCCTGGGTGAGGTGTTCCGGGCATGTCCCACCGGGAGGCGGCCCCGGGGCAGACCCAGGACACGCTGGAGAGATTATATCTCTCGGCTGGCCTGGGAACGCCTTGGTATTCCCCCGGATAAGCTGGAGAAGGTGGCTGGGGAGAGGGAGGTCTGGGCTTCTCTGCTTAGGCTGCTGCCCCCGCGACCCGGCCTTGGATAAAGCGGATGAAGATGGATGGATGGATGGTTTTGTCACTCTCTGACCGAAGCTCACTGAACCAGCAGTCTAAAGAAGATCTGAACTATGCTTCACATTTGATGAACATCGTCATTAATTCCCTCTTACTTTTGCTCTTTTGCTTTGTTAGGGTTGAAAATGATTAAATAAAGCTGTTTTATTATTTTTATATACACAATACAGCTCATAAACGGATTGGCCCTCTGTGTTTTGAGGGTCAAAAGATTCATCCAGTGGTATGACTGGGCTGAAATATTGAGGGTTGACATAGTAGTGGAGAGAGTTTTGCAGCATGCTTATACAACACACTTGATGATTGCTAGAATGATATTCTCTGGGCCAAAGGGAGCCTGAACATAATGTCCAAAACTAGATATTAGAATCAGTAGTTGGATAATATTGATTGTGGGGAGACCGTGGCTCAGGGGATTGGGAAGCTCATCTGTAACCGGAAGGTTGTCGGTTCAATCCTCCTGCTCTCTCTGTCCTGGTCGTTGTGTCCTTGGGCAAGACACCGCCTACTGGTGTTGGCCAGGGGGCCCGATGGCGCGATATGGCAGCCTCGCTTCTGTCAGTCTGCCCCAGGGCAGCTGTGGCTACAACTGTAGCTTGCCTCCACCAGTGTGTGAATGTGAGAGTGAATGAATAGTGGAATTGTAAAGCACTTTGGGTGCCTAGAAAAGCGCTATATAAATACAATCCATTATTATTGAAATAATCAAGGCTAGGCAGCGAGATGTTTTTCTTTTCTGTCTCTTACAGGGGAAAGAGCAGATATGAGAAGAGGTCAGACGTGGAAGGAGAAAAGATTCGTAAGGAGACAGCAAGACTGCTATGTTGCTCTCAGAAGAAGATAGCCATATTAATACTTGTTATTGTTGCAGTACAAAAACAGTATGACCTGATGAGGGTCATCCTTGATGGGAGCCAGGCTGCTGTGTTCACATCAAGGTACAGTACTTGTTAGGATGCCTGGATCATTGACCCAGGGTTTTGAGTTTATTATATTATTTATCATTTCTAGTCTTTGGTTTCTTTGTTAAGTTCTGTCTTATGGTTTATGTCTCTGTGTTCTCTAGTTGCTGTCTCCCTGTATCTAGTCAGAGTCTGTGTCTGTAGTTCAATCTGTGTTATGTTTCCTGTTTTACTTTGAAAGTCCATGTCTCATGTAAATGCGTCTGGTTTAGCTTCCTTTGTCTCGTTAGGCCTGATTTGCCCCAGCTGTGTGTTTTGTCTGCCCGTGTAAGTTATTTGGATTCTTACTTTTGTTCTGTTTGAGTTCAGCATTAAAGCTGTTTGAGTTTACGTTTGTCTCTGGAGTCTGCATTTTGGGTCCTTTTCCTGCCTGCACACAGCCGTCACATAACAGAAGATCGCGACCAGAACATGGACCCAGCAGATTCCGTGTGGTATCGGCGACCCACAGTTTCTGCCTTCCTCAAGGAGAGCGTGAGGCAGGAGGCTAAGCATGCCAAGGAGCTCCAGTCACCCTTCTATGGGACACGTTTGGCTTTGGGAGGGCCCCGCAGCCTCCAAACCGCCATGGCTACAGCCGAGCCGGCGCCTATGCCTCGGGCGATCAGATTGAGCACGTGCTCATTCTCTCCAGTTGCTACACCTCCACCTTCACCCCTGGATTACCAGTCCGACAAGAGGGTTAAGCGGCGGAGGAAGAAGGATTACGTGACGCCGGACGTTGGACTCACTCCGCTGCAGTCCTTCGCTCTGTTTTTGGGTCTGCCACGTTCTGAGTTTCACAAACTCTCTGCTTCCTCATCGCAGCCCGGTCTTTTGGAGGATTCGCAGCCCAGTTCGCCACCTCCCCCTTCCCGGAGAAAGCGACACTCACGCAGTCGCCACTCTGTCTCTGCTGAGCCACTCCCCGTGGTGAGTTATAATGACTGTTTTCATTCTGCTCCGTCTGAGCTGGAAAAAGACAATCATGTGAACACTATAAATTCTGAGACTGTGAAAACTGTTAAGACTGTTAGACGTGGTGGTGGTAAGAAGCTAAAAAACATTTTAGAGGAGTCTGTGTTTGCTAAGCCTGCTCCTTTGCACCGTTGTGTTCCTGCTCCCAGGGCAGCTCGGGCCCAGCATTCCCCTGCACCTGTTTCAGTGCTTCAGGTGAGGGAGGCTGAGGTCCAGCTGGTCCCTGCTCCGGTGTCCAGGCCGGCTGAGGCTCTGCCTGTCGCTGCACCCGTACCAGCTCCTCGGGTGGGGACAGCAGCTGCCCAGCCATTGACGGTGCCTGTCCCGGCTCCCAGGGTGAGGATGACCGGGAACCAGTTAGCTCCGGCACCCGTACCTTCTCCTCGGCTGGGAGTGGCTGGTGTCCGGCCGGTACCTGCACCTGTTTCTGACCTCGCTGGAGGCTCAGGTGAGCCCGTCCAGCAGTTTTCTTCAGGTTCTGGAAGCTCAGGGGAACTAGCTCAGCTTACTGCTAATCCACCACCTTACCCACCATTACTACCATCTTTACAACAGTCGATACATATTAAACTTCTCTCCATAGCTCAGACTTTAGCTCACCTATCAGCTCAGTCACCTGCTCAGTTACCACCTCAGTCGTTTACTCCACCGCCTGTTCCCGCTGGAGGGTCCGTGAGGCCCGTCCAGTCTTCGTCTGCCTCTGCTGGAGGGTCTGTGGGGCCCGTCCAGCCTTTGTCTGCCTCCGCTGGAGGGTCTGTGGGGCCCATCCAGCCTTCTGTTCCCCCTGGTGGTTCTGGAGAACCGCACCAGCCTTTGTTCGTCTCCGCTGGAGGGTCCGAGGGGCTCGTCCAGCCTTCTGCCTCTGCTGGAGGGTCCGAGGGGCCCGTCCAGCCTTCTGTTCCCGCTGGGGGTTCTGGAGAACCGCACCAGCCTTTGTTCGTCTCCGCTGGAGGGTCCGAGGGGCCCGTCCAGCCTTCTGTTCCCGCTGGGGGTTCTGGAGAACCGCACCAGCCTTTGTTTGTCTCCGCTGGAGGGTCCGAGGGGCCCTGGTCCAGCCTCCGAGTCTTCGTCACCTGCAGTGCCATCCTCGTCTGGTCCAGCCTCTGAGTCTTCAGCTTCGCTGGGTCCGGCTTCAGCTTCGCCGGGTCCTTCACCACATCCTGCGCCTCAACATCGCCGGCCTCCTTCCAGGCCTCTGATTGGATGTCCTCGCCATCATGGACGGACTCCTGACCTGCTCCGTCGCCGCCGGTGCCTCCCGGCCGGCCGGCCTCCTGACCTGCTCCATCGCCGCCAGTGCCTCCCGCACGGCCGGCCTCCTGAACTTTTTTCTGGACTCTTGGGCCGTCGTCCTCCGGGCTGGCCCCCTGACCCTTTTCGAGACTGTTGCCTGGGCCTCTGCGCCTTTCATGGACCCTTTTGTTCGTTTCCTTTTGAAGGCTGTGTGTTTTGTTTAGCCGTGTAAGTTATTTGGATTCTTACTTTTGTTCTGTTTGAGTTCAGCATTAAAGCTGTTTGAGTTTACGTTTGTCTCTGGAGTCTGCACTTTGGGTCCTTTTCCTGCCTGCACACAACCGTCACATAACAGTACTGTAACTTGTAATTTCAACTGTTGAAACAAAAAACTTCAATATCAGTTTCCCATCTCAAATCTGTTTTCTGTGTTATTCGCTTGCTTATCATGCACAAGTCTACCATTGTGTACAGTGTGGTTGCTCGCTGACTTTTAAAAAAAAATGACTTCTGACCAGAAAGACTAATTTCTGAAGAAATTTAAACTTTTATCCTCAGTTACTTTGACAAAAAGGGATCTGCTGTGATGTTTACACCTCTGATGAAGTCACACAAGGGTCGCATTTGGATTTTATACATAGATATAATAATATGGATATGTACTGATAAATGATCAGAATTATAATATTTCAAACTGTCTGAGTCAAAACGGAATCAAATCGAATTAGGGATCAAATCAATTATAGAAATCAAAATTGATATCCAGCCCTAATGACTGCCTTCACTCCCGTGTCTGCGATGGGAAAAAGACATGGGGGAATCCCACGCCTTCACCTCGTTTCCTAGTTAACAAGCTGCATGTGGCCTGCGCAGCCTCTGATTGGCTGTTGAGAGCTAGGCACCCCCACGTAGAGTTAACTGCGTGTTGCATTCAATTGACCGTGGCTCAGGGGGTTGGGAAGCGCACCTGTAACTGGAAGGTCGCCGGTTCGATCCCTGGCCTTTCTGTCCTGGTCGTTGTGTCCTTGGGCAAGACACTTTACCCTACCGCCTACTGGTGTTGGCCAGAGGGGCCGATGGCGCGATATGGCAGCCTCGCCTCTGTCAGTCTGCCCCAGGGCAGCTGTGGCTACAACCGTAGCTTGCCTCCACCAGTGTATGAATGTGAGCGTGAATGAATAATGTCATTGTAAAGCGCTTTGGGTGCCTTGAAAAGCGCTATATAAATCCAATCCATTATTATTATTAATTGTAATATAAACTGTGACACTTTGCTAATTGGAACAGTTAAAATAAAGGAAATAAATACTTTGTCTCTTCTTTTATCATTGGTGTCATTTAACTGTGTTTGTTCCACCTGGGCTACATTAGCATGATATTAGCTTATAACCAGCTCTTGCTGTTTAGCTGGCTCTTGTCAGCTATTCAGAGACATTCAGAGATCATCTTCCTCAAAGTCAACAATTTGAACTGGGGACAGATTTAATGTGTCAGTCTGTGAGTAAGATGGTAGTGTTGGTGGTTGTGATGGTGGTTGTAAGGATTGCTGTGCTAACTTTCCAGAGCCTTCAGGACATGAAACAGACAGCTAGACGGACTCACTTGAGTCTCCAGCGGAGACAGGAACGGGTGCAGTCATCCACCGAACACGAGCCACTCCCACCAGAAGAGTTGGTACGGGTTTGGAGGTGGGCGGTGTACTGGCTGGCCTCACCTCAGGGACCAGCATTGGCAATGTGGCAGCCACTCCCACCCAAGGAGTAGGTACGGGTGCAAGAGGAAGCTGATTCACAACTGCCCTCACCCTTTGGGCCTGGAACAGGCACTGGCAACGGGTCGGCAGCTGCTGTCCCCACCCAAGGAGCTGGTACGGGTGCAGGGACCGACAGAGCCTCAGCCGGCCTGAAACAGGCACAGTCACAGAATTCACAGTCTTAACTGGTCCATCATTAGAAACACTATCGGTCTTTCTTAATTTCTATGTGAAGAATTCAGTCTCAGTAGCAGATTGCTCAGTTAAAACAGGCTGAGACATAGTACAGTCCAAGGTTTGAGTGACAGTCCCATAGGAAACAACACAAAAAGTAGTCTCATGAGGACCTTCCTGAACAGTCTTTACAGAGACTGAGCTAAATGCCTGGTGCACAGAGTTTAAATAGTCAGACCGTGGAAGACAAAACTTAACTGAGTCCATTTGGTTACCATCATAGATTTCTGGTGAAAGAGCAGGTGAGCAGATAAGACAAGAAGTCACTATGAGTAGTGTGAGATTATTATACACCGAGTGTTGTTCTTCCTTCAGCCCAAAGATCAAAGAATTGGGATATTTAACAGTAGCTGCATGGCTAATTGTCTTTGTTTAGATAGAACAAAAGAATCACTTCCTCGCTTATTAACACTGGATTAACACTCGACTCCAACCCTGGCCTCTGCTCGCAGTCTTTTATTGAAATGACACAACCCCCCATTGTAAAACCATAAATGGTGTGTCATAACAGTTAAAGCACTGTGTGTGTGTGTGCGTGTCTTCCATCTGATGGTAAATGGCCTGTATTTGTATAGCGCTTTACTAGTCCCTAAGGACCCCAAAGCGCTTTACACATCCAGTCGTCCACCCATTCACACACACATTCACACACTGGTGATGGCAAGCTACGTTGTAGCCACAGCCACGCTGGGGCGCACTGACAGAGGCGAGGCTGCCGGACACTGGTGCCACTGGGCCCTCTGACCACCACAACGGGTGAAGTGTCTTGCCCAAGGACACAATGACCGAGACTGTCCAAGCCAGGGCTCGAACTGGCAACATTCTGATTACAAGGCGAGCTCCCAATTCTTGAGCCACAATCGCCCTTTGCTGATCACAAAGGGTCATTTCCCCTCACCCTGTATATGGCTTAACCCCTTTAACAGTCCACCATATATAAGCATAGGTGAGGCCATAAATGTCAGGAAGTAAACATCCTTACTAAATAAGAACACTCAGAAGCTTACATGCAATTTCTGCAGTTAAACACTATAACCTCCTCCACCATTCTACAAGTAGGGGAGGAGAACAGAAACAGAAGAATATCTTTGATCATACAGTTTGAAACAAGGCTTACAAATTTACAACAACGACAACTATTGCCAAAATCACCCTAACAGTGGCAATATGGGCATTTTTTTTTTTTTTTTGTATTGCATAGGCACCGATCTGTTTTCTGTCGCTGATTTGCGGGAGCACCCTCCATTTGCGAGGTGTGCCTGCTGCTTGCCACACAGGGAGGAGAGGGGTGGTGCAGTGGGGGACTCGCTGACTGGCTGGAGTGGCATCTAATAACCAACTTGCAAAATAAAAACAAAGAAGCAAACAAAAAAGCACCAGACATCATGATATAAACTTTGAAATTTGCATCGATGTGTTCTGTGTATTCTATCACACCCATATATGTGGGAAGTGAGCTGAACGCCCTCGGTGCGCCTGCTGGCTGCTGCCAGAAGGTGCCGCCACCACTGTGCTGAAGTCTCACATACAAGGAGAGGAGAGCGGGGTGTTTCCAAATAAGAGCACATTTCATTCATAATATTTTCAATCCAGCCCATTTCCTGGGTTGTGCAAAATCACAGAAAAAAACCCTGTACAAACTGAGTCTGCGCACTAAGGTGTAGGTCTGTTACACTACGTTGTGATTCTCAGATTGGGGGATGGGTCTTTATACTGGAGGGCAAAAAACACGGCTATGGACAAGAAAAGGTCAAAGCCATCAGGTGCTCACTTTAGAAAAAAAAGAAAAGAAGAGGAGGAGAAAAGAGCAAAAGATACAGGTAAGCAGATGTGTTACTGGATAATGGCAGGTATTATGTATGGCATGTATCCTGAAACAAGATAACATTAATTAGTAGGGATTCGGAAAACTTCTGTTTACGTTTGTTAGTCACTTGCCAATGATAGTAAACGGTAGACAGACAGTAGACACTGCTGTGGTTTATTGACTCTTTTAGACTGTGTTCAGCACAATATTAATTAGCCATTAATTGGAAGAGCTGTTTTGTTGATTTGTCTTGTATTCTCAATGTATGACAAGCTATAATGACTGTTTGTTAGCCGCTTGCATACTATTCTGTGCTAAAATCAGACGATAGTATTCTGTTGCAGTCTAGCTGACTTAGGAAAAAAGAAAATTCCTTACGCTATTAGGCTAAATTATTTAGGAAAGTTACTTACTGTAATGTATCTTACTGTAATTAGAGAGTAATGCATGACTTCCGAACACTGATGGTGTGGTAGCCTATTCAATAAAATGCTTGTTATACATATAATTCTAAATATTTGATAAATTGGGCAAATTATATTCTTGTTTTAATTATGAAAATGATGCAGGCATGTATCAGAGTTTTATATTAGTTTTCTCTTCAGGGGCACTTCTGAAATATTTTGGAGCACCCTCTGCAACTGCCACTGCCCAAGATGACCAGCCATCAGCCACATCTGTGTCCTCAGACACAGATGAGTTTCCACAAATGTCTGATCCTGAGGATGAAGGCCCAATTGCGTCCACTTCAGGTGTGATTACGTGCAGCCTGAGTATCTGTGTGTGTTGCATAATATTTTGCAAAGACTGTTCCGCCACTATGAATGCTGTTTATTCCAAATAACTTGTATATACTAATGGAAATGTGTGCTCATTGAAATGCCTAGAGCTAAACCCCCTGAGGATGAGCCCCTGCCTACGGACTCTGCAAACTGGCCTTCAGCTATCACTGACAGCATTCGAATATAGCTGGTTTGCAAAGGATCAAGAAAGGTAGCACCTGACTTTGTTTTCCCTAGAAATGAGGCTGATGGAAGAAGATGCCACCACGAAAACACTAGTCAGCGGAGAAAAGATGCCTAAAAGTTGGCTAGTATATTCTGAGAAAAACAACAGCCTTTTTTGCTTCTGCTGCAAGCTTTTTTCTAAAAGACACTTGAATTTCACAAGTTCTGGACTGACAGATTGGAAGCATGCCAGTTCTCTTCTCACCTCACATGACAATAGTCCTGATCACCATAGCTCCATGAAAGCATGGAAAGAACTGGTAGTGAGGATTAAAAAAGGTGAAAAAATTGACAAACAGGAGATGGCACTTCAGCAGGCTGAGAAAATAAGATGGAGAGCAGTGCTGACTCTTCTCACTGCTATCATCCAATCTCTCGCAATTAGAAATTAAGCACTAAGGTACGGTGGCCCTGAGAGGCTAAACGGACTGCAACTTCAGAAAACACCAGTAATACGAAAAACACTGCAAAAGCACACAAAACACAATGGAAGTAGGAAAAACGACAACGGAAATAGGAAAAAAGAACAGCAAATACGAAAAACAAAAACACAGATAGGAAAAAACACAACGGAAGTGTTTCTGGGGAGGCAATAACCCGACGGACCAGGTGCAGGAACCCAAAACACAGTGGCCGTGTTTTATCATGATTCATATAATACTGATGACGGATTTTTAGGCCAATAGTTAGGCTAACACACTTATCTCTCATCTTTCCTCACAAAACGGATAGATCCTCCACTTCTTTTAAGTGCTCCCAGAGCTCCGGGAGATGACGAAACAGAGGTTCACTCCCCCTCCCATTTTGGCAGCAATCGGCTGACTGCCGAGGTGAGGGGGCTAAACATGATTG
The DNA here is from genome assembly GCF_013358895.1 of Oreochromis aureus. Taxonomy (NCBI): domain Eukaryota; kingdom Metazoa; phylum Chordata; class Actinopteri; order Cichliformes; family Cichlidae; genus Oreochromis; species Oreochromis aureus. The sequence goes on along the minus strand of NC_052944.1, from coordinate 90,025,141 downwards.
ATAACTGTTGCGCCCCAGCTTGTACAAATAGACGAGGAAAAAAGAAAGGTACGTTATCTCAAAGTACCAGAAAGGCGAGCTAAACTGATTAGCACCATTAAAGGAGCCAGGAGTAAGCAAAACAAGACTGAAGGATTGGACCCTCCAGCCGTCAGATTCCACTTGTGCAGCCATCATTTCATATCGAGTAAGTTACCAAATACAAGCTTTCTAACATAAGTATTTTCATTATTTACTAGAGTATCATTGTGGTTTCTGATGAGTGCAAAACCCCAGAATTGCATGCATCGTGGCTTTCTGTCGTGCTTTCTAAGTTAGCAAGCTCTAAAGTAGAAATACTGAAATGTTTATGTTTATTTTGTAGGCAAGACTCCATTGAGTCCGGACTTTATTCCATCTATTTTCAACTACGTTCCATCTCCAGAGAAGAGAAGAAGAAAAATGAGACTGTAGCTGTGTCCCAAAACGTCGGCTTCATGACATATGTTAGCAGGTTATTATCACTGTACACAGTAAAATGAGGTGCATGAAACAGATAATCATTAAAGCGTTCTGTTCTGGCCCATTTCAGTGCCAGGAATTCCAGGTTGCCCGAATGTCACTTATAGATTTTTTTCCTGCAGCTGTCGATGTCCGTGATCCATTGCTAGTGACTCTCAGAGCAGCCCCTTGATGCTGGTACAAAACTGCACCCAAGCCATCCTCAGAGGCATCTACATGAAGAACAAATGGTTTCTCTAGATCCGGATATGCCATGATTGGTTGGTTTGTCAGCTGGTTTACTATTTTGTCCAATGTCTCTTGGTGGACTGCCCTCCACTAGACTGGACAGGATGGTGGCACCTGGGCAGATTTGCAGTGACGCTCCTTACTCTTTCCACTCTGAATCTGTTCAGACTTAGGCTTTGACAAGAGTTCGGCTGTCCTTGAGAAGTCTTGTATGTAGGGTCTGTAATAGCTAAGAAAAGTGCCTTAGAACGAATAGGAAAAGTGCCATGCAAGTTTTGAAATACTAGTGGTGTGTTCTCTGAATTTACTTGGCAGGGAGACGTTTTTATCAAACGATGATAACTAGTGTTGTAGCTGTGTAATAAATCTAGTTAGACATCCACACATCTCCAAGTATTTAGAGCCGCGAAATATCTGAACATTTTACTTTTAAGAGTTCTATTAAACCTTTCACACACTGAGGCTTTTAGGTCACTCCCTGTAGCAAAGTGATTGATACCATACTTCTTGATTAAAGACTTAAAACTTGAATTAAATAATTCCTTACCACTATCTGTTTGTAACTTTTCAGGAAGTTCACTATCTTTTAAAACAGTCAAAAGCCTTTGCAACTTCAACACCTGTTTTGCTTTTCAAGGCTCGTGCATAAGCTTTTTTTAGAGAAAACATCAATAACAGTAAGTAGATATTTATACCCATCATTATGAGCAGCTAAAGCTTGCATGTCACAGAGGTCTGCTTGAAACTGATTTAGAGATCTGGGGAGAAACACGTGATTTCTCTGAAAGCGTAATCTAGTCTGGATCATGTGAACGAATCCTAAGGGTAGGAGAGTTTGTGACTCGGAGCTTTGTGAGATTATTATATTATCATATGCCATGTTATACCCCTAACTAAAGATTGTGAAATTATTATGTAGTTTTAGTTTGCATTATTCTCCTGAATTAGAAGAAGGTGATAACTATTACATTTATTAAACTGATTTGTATTACATTAGACTGCTGATTTATTGTGAAATGATATTGTTTTATAATGCATTATACTGCTGAGGTATAACAAATACTGTTTTCAGAGAGTCATGGCCTTATTTGTCTGATTAGAAAAGAACAGAACATACTGCACATGAAGCCAGGGTCATAACTTAGGCTCCCTGAGAGAGAGAAAGAATGTGGATGTTTGGGTTTTTACGACTAGGTGGGGGCCACTAGAGGCTATAAGAGTTCGAGTCACCCTCCACCAGTTTGAGATTTGCTGTGACCCTCTGCATGCATGTCTCCCCATCCGGATGGTTTAAGCTCATAAAGTGTTGAATTGTATGGAAATAAATGATTGTTGATTGAGCATTTATACACCGAGTATTGTCCTTCCTTCAGCCCAAAGATTAAAAGAATTGAGAGAATTCAACAGTTTGATTCTGATTTTCCTAGTTTGGGTTAAACAAATGCAAATAAAATTTAATAAACTTTTCGATCGGGGCATGCAGCCTCCAACTCTCTCCATCCTCACTGTTTCAAAAGCACCAGTTTAACTAAGCACTTTGCTATTTTTTACTATTGTTTAACACACACACACACACACACACACGAGCCCTTAAAACAGGTGACATTTTTGGCCATAAAAAATTAAACTTTTTTCACTTAAAATGAGAACTCCTATTATTAGAAAAATCAATATTTTCATTATAATATCTTTGAATTTTTTATTATTAACCATTTATGAAATATTGTAATTCATGAATATCATAATTGTATTAATATCATATTTTTATGACTACCATAAACGTTTATCACTTTCTTTATTACTTCCTAGGTCATAAATCCATTTTATTGGGCCTCATAAATCACTCGTTTTGACATAAGGGGTATTATCCTCTCTCTACTGGTTTTTATGTTAACTGGTTAGATTTGTTTGCACATTCCACTGTCCATCTTCCAGATGTTTGGATCTGTAGATTTTCATTTCATGATTGTCTCTGCCTACAGGTGTGTTTACAATTTAACAAGATTACAGACCATTATTATTGTCAGACAACAATAACAATTTTTAAAATGAAGGAAAATAAACTCTTCTGCCTGGTCTCGTCCCCCTGTGTTTCTGTAACATAAATAACAAGCCAATATTTTCCTCATATTTTTCTCATGACACCACCGATCAGCTTAATGGACCCTTGAGTTTACCTGCATGCATGTTCACCTGTCAGCTGCTGCTGATTCAGGAAAGACACCCATGTTACCTGGTCACAGTTTAACGTTGGCAGCTGCTGCTAAACATAACATTATCGCAGTATTCGGTGGAAAATGAGCAAATATAGTTTGTTTCCTATAAGGTGCATTAAGCGAAACAAAACAGTCAGGTAAGTCAAATTTACTCAACTCACTCTTTTTGCTTCCTCCACTTCCATACCATGATTCAATAATGTTGAGATCTCTCACAGCTGCTGTATTCCCACGTGCTGGACCTGAAAACAGGGTTTGATCTTTGGTTTCATTCTTTTATACTGGACTTATTTTTCTACCAAGGTTTGACCTTTGAGAGTGTTTAAACAAGAGAGAAAAATGTAAAAATGTTCATGCCTGTGTGAGAAAAGTGTATAAAGTGTGTAGTGAGGGGTTTTAAAGCCTTAAAATATCTATAATAATTTTAAAAAACAAAGTTGGCTTCGGATTTCACCTATCGAAGGTTATTTTTAGCGCATAACACCCGCGATAAACAAGGGACCATTATATAAATTATTAACAAGAAGTGGATGTTTCCTGATTTCACCCTTTCTGCAGCCAACCACATTTCACATTTTAGTTTTTTTATATTTTGAGTTTGGTAGTTTTGAAGGTTAAACTATGCCTACAATTCTTCTGCCTGTGTTTATATTGGCAGCATTTAGGAGATAATACTGGTATATGGAGATTCTAAACATCGCATTACAGTTTACATCCAAATATGTCACATTTGACCTCTGACCTCACTTTTCTATACAGGGAGTGCAGAATTATTAGGCAAGTTGTATTTTTGAGGAATAATTTTATTATTGAACAACAACCATGTTCTCAATGAACCCAAAAAACTCATTAATATCAAAGCTGAATGTTTTGGAAGTAGTTTTAGTTTGTTTTTAGTTTGAGCTATTTTAGGGGATATCTGTGTGTGCAGGTGACTATTACTGTGCATAATTATTAGGCAACTTAACAAAAACAAATATATACCCATTTCAATTATTTATTTTACCAGTGAAACCAATATAACATCTCCACATTCACAAATATACATTTCTGACATTCAAAACAAAACAAAAACAAATCAGCGACCAATATAGCCACCTTTCTTTGCAAGGACACTCAAAAGCCTGCCATCCATGGATTCTGTCAGTGTTTTGATCTGTTCACCATCAACATTGCGTGCAGCAGCAACCACAGCCTCCCAGACACTGTTCAGAGAGGTGTACTGTTTTCCTCCTTGTAAATCTCACATTTGATGATGGACCACAGGTTCTCAATGGGGTTCAGATCAGGTGAACAAGGAGGCCATGTCATTAGTTTTTCTTCTTTTATACCCTTTCTTGCCAGCCACGCTGTGGAGTACTTGGACGCTGCGTGTGATGGAGCATTGTCCTGCATGAAAATCATGTTTTTCTTGAAGGATGCAGACTTCTTCCTGTACCACTGCTTGGAGAAGGTGTCTTCCAGAAACTGGCAGTAGGACTGGGAGTTGAGCTTGACTCCATCCTCAACCCGAAAAGGCCCCACAAGCTCATCTTTGATGATACCAGCCCAAACCAGTACTCCACCTCCACCTTGCTGGCATCTGAGTCGGACTGGAGCTCTCTGCCCTTTACCAATCCAGCCACGGGCCCATCCATCTGGCCCATCAAGACTCACTCTCATTTCATCAGTCCATAAAACCTTAGAAAAATCAGTCTTGAGATATTTCTTGGCCCAGTCTTGACGTTTCAGCTTGTGTGTCTTGTTCAGTGGTGGTCGTCTTTCAGCCTTTCTTACCTTGGCCATGTCTCTGAGTATTGCACACCTTGTGCTTTTGGGCACCCAGTGATGCTGCAGTTCTGAAATATGGCCAAACTGGTGGCAAGTGGCATCTTGGCAGCTGCACGCTTGACTTTTCTCAGTTCATGGGCAGTTATTTTGCGCCTTGGTTTTTCCACACGCTTCTTGTGACCCTGTTGACTATTTTGAATGAACGCTTGATTGTTCGATGATCACGCTTCAGAAGCTTTGCAGTTTTAAGACTGCTGCATCCCTCTGCAAGATATCTCACTATTTTTGACTTTTCTGAGCCTGTCAAGTCCGTCTTTTGACCCATTTTGCCAAAGGAAAGGAAGTTGCCTAATAATTATGCACACCTGATATAGGGTGTTGATGTCATTAGACCACACCCCTTCTCATTACAGAGATGCACATCACCTAATATGCTTAATTGGTAGTAGGCTTTCGAGCCTATACAGCTTGGAGTAAGACAACATGCATGAAGAGGATGATGTGAGTAGTAATATACCCCCCCACACCCCCCTACCCCCCCACCGCATCCCCCTCCGCGTCCATGTGTGCGCGTGAACGGACCTTGCGCGTGAACGGACTTTTGCGCGTGAACGGACTTGTGAGTTCAGAGGTCATATGTGTTTACATGTGTTTAATAGCGTTTTATTTAATGAAACCATTATGTGTTTTAATTAAACTCTTTTTAAAGGATCGTATAGGTCTCAGAGTTCTGTTATTTAGACATAGATGATTTAATTTAACTAGTTTTAGGGTATTTTTCTTTAGGGCTCTGAAACACACAGAGGCTAATAGTTTTTAAACAGAAAGTTTTTTCCACCTTCTAAAAACACATATTCACACAGCATTTAATTTAACTGTTTTAGGAGCATTTCAAACAGAATACCACAAACAGCAGGCATTCCTTTAGAAATAAACAGGGATTCTTAATCCTGCAACAGTTAGACAGAGGGGGGTTACAGTTAGACCCCCTACAGTCAGCAGAAGAGGTCATCCTTATCAAGAGCATCTCAATTGTACTGCCATAGTTTTCAATACAAACAGTCTCCTTTATCTTATGCCAGGTCCATCGGAGCCACCATAGCTTTTTCACCTTTTATCATGCCATTACACTTTCTACTGACCATCCTCCAAACAGGCATCACCTTTTGTTTACACCTTTATCTCTGCATCTCAGAGGTCAGCTGAAACCAAGCCCAACCTATATAAAAACGCCCTAATCAGCCACACTAACCCTTTACATCGGGCCTTGAGAGCATAACACTTTCGTTCATCAGCACGAGCATTTTACTTTTCTTTACCGCTCTGAAACACACAGAGGCTAATAGTTTTCAAACAGTGTCACAAATAACATGTATTCCTTTAGAAATAAACTGTGATACTTCTAAAAACAAACAAACACATATTCTTTCCTCATGACTAGCCAATTCACCATTTTATTTAAATATCTGAATTTTCGGAATGATGATCCAAGCGGGACACAGAGGCTGCTAGTTTAACGCACCAGAATGCAAATATAAATAAAAGCATGACTATCCTGAGAGCTAGCTGCAGCGACACCTTTCTTTCAGACGGATGCCTGGATGTGCGTTGGAGCCGACTGTGCTACCCGCACACGGCGTTTCTGACCTACGGGCGCTGCTTATACAACAGAGAAAAGCAACAATACAGCGTGTTTCTCTGCTCCAAGACATCGGCGGGCCTTTCACACGGTAAGCATGTCTGTTATACCCAGCGCATAAATGTCTGTATGTCAGTGCAGATTATACAAACCCTGTTTAAAATGTGACACATATGTTGTCCGAAAACAAATCCTCTAAATTTGCAAAGTTACTGATTTGAAAATATATTTTCGAATTTTTAGTTGCATGTCAAACACACGATAGACTCTTGAGCGTATTTATTTATATAGCTACATTCACAACGGTACAACCATGCTAAATAAAAGATGCCCAAGCACCAAAGCACTCTAATGCAAGCCTCTAAACTGTATGTTGATAAGTGCATGAAGTTAACCTCTACAGTTGAAAACAGTTTGTATCCGCACTCTGAGGGTCTGCTGAATTGTTTTTAATATTGCGCTTTTTTTTCACGAACTGCAGATGATGAATTTCTCTTTATTGGACATAGTGTCCTTAAGCTATTGTTGCTCATACTTACAGAGTTCCCTAGCTACTTCTTTACTATGTCAGTAAACTTTTCGAAAAGGAAGCTGTTGTAGATTTAAAGAAACATCCTAATTGAAGCAAAGGCAAAAAATTGGAATGAATTTTATGTGACTGTTCATATTAAAGCCAACAACAAGTGAAAATCCAAAACCGACTCCAATGCTTTGTATTAATGATCTCCCCCCCTCTCTCTCTCTCTCTCTCTCTCTCTGGGTGTGTGTGTGTGTGTGTGTGTGAGTGTGAGTGTGTGAGTGTGTGTGCGTGCGTGTGTGTGTGTGTGTGTGTGTGAGTGTGAGTGTGTGAGTGTGTGTGCCCTCACAGAAGGAAGGTCACAGCAGGAGCTTTTTCAAACGCGTTTCCAATCATCTTTACAAGAAGTGTAGCTCATACAATGGTATTATTGTATTATTTGCGATACTTTATAAATATGAAACTCTAAAGATTTGGAGTTCATGCAAATTGTGAAACAAGAATCTAAATATTTGTGTCACAGTGATTTCTATAAAAACATGTTGTTTATGGGGATAATGTAACAAATCTTTTGTGGCCCTATTAATGATCAGTGGTAATTGAAGAGGAAGCTTGAACCCAGGTTCGGACATCTTCACGACAAGTGACAGCGCAGACATCTACTAATGAGAGAACATGTTTTATCATCATAAACACTGTGATATGAAGCATCGTTAAAGTGTCACTTCAGTAATGTTTTTAATAGATGACTTTAAAACACTAAACTCTAATTTCTGTGGTTTATTTTAAGTTTACAGAATATAACATGTGGTAAGACGATGAGTTTTACTTCTCACTGTCCGTGTTATGTGTATCTATTTATCATGTATGCTACTTTGCTCTGTGGACTGTAAAATGTTTCATTGTGTTCATGAAATAAACCACACTTTCACCGTCTGAATCTTTTACTGTTTTTCTGCTTTTGTACACTCCAAGTTTGACAAACCTACAGACATCCAGAGTTAACTTGCTAACAATGTGGAGCAGTCTCAGTGTATTTAGCTGCTTTTTCCCTAAACACAACCAACTGAGAGAAACGCTTGTAGTCCTCACTTTGGTCATTTTGAACGTTGAAGGAGATTTGTTCCATAGACACCTTATACTAGTGTTCTATTTAAATTCAGATTCCTTTTATAGTTTGCAGTTTCTTTACTAACACATTTGTAGATAAGTTTATTGCTGAACCACACAGCTAGCAGTCTCACTCGCTCTCTAGGTTTTGAAGTTTTGTGTGTGTGTAATGGTTTAGTCTATCAAACCTTACCCTTTTCTCCCCAGTATCACAACAGTCTGACTCCCAAAGTACGGATCAGTAAACAACCAATGATTCTAAAGCCAGAACAGAAAGATACAGTTGGAAGATGCATGATTGCGTTTTTATGAAGCGTAGTAAAACTACCCCCTCTTCTTCTTCTCTGTGTTGTTGTTGTTGTTGTTCTTGTGTGTGTGTGTGTGTGTGTGTGTGTGTGTGTGTGTGTGCCTTAGAAGTCAAATAATACATTAGCCACACTTAAAAAAACAAAAAACATCTGAATTTCATTTAGAACTGAGATTCTAAGTTGTAAGCAGAAATCTTATGCTCAGCCACAAACGTGTTTCCCCACTTTCACAATGCTGAGGTGTCAAATCCACAACCCCCAACAAATGGTTTGTTACACGCGGGTGTGAAGGGCAAGCTTTACTCACACAGCCTCACACACAGTAGATTTTTAAAGTTTTTGGGGACAATGGTTTAGCCACAGATGTAACTTCTACTTTTGATAAAGATCACTCCACCTGTTTATTTCTTAAGAAATTAAGCTCTTATTTATACATGTCTACACAATAATAGACACTGTATGCTCTGTGACATTATAGTCTTCTACTTCAGCGTTCATTGGTTTGCATTTTAAACTCCCAGCCTTTCAGGTTGTTATGAATGACTTATATTTCTAACATTTTGTGATATAAAAGTGAACCATGTGGTTTTTTTTTAATTTTCTGTGTGATGGAATGACTTAAGACACGAGTTATTTAAACAATTCTAAATGAAAGTGTGATGGTCATAGTACTTTATGTGGGCCAAATATGTTAAGGATAATGTTTATCAATGTAAAATTGCAAAGAACCTTTGAATAGATTATAACATTTTGTAAACAGTTACCTCAGAACCTGTACTGTCAGCCCTATGTATGTATGTAAGGTGAAACTTTCCACAGTACTTACACTTAAGTAACTAAACACATAAAGTCGCCCTTTACCAATAATCCACTGCTCCTTGAAAAAAGTAGCACAAACAGACAACTGACTCAGCAATGATGAGTAGAGCTACCCGAGGCCGAGACTCAAGCAGAAGAAAATTAAAAGTTTTGGTTTTGCGGCTCGAAAAATTAAAGAAAGTATGTTTAATAATTCAACAAGACCCGCACTTTCAACACACGTACATTCAAATTTTGAATCAGACTAACATCGATGTTGTTCAATAGTTTTTATCCGTTCAAAAAAGCCATTTTACGGCTTTAATGTTTCCAGCTGATAAGGAGAATGAGTGCATTTCATCAAATGTGCGTCCAAAGGCTTTAAACATCCGCTTTGTCTGTAAAGACAGTATCAAACTACAGAGCATAGTTTTTACTAAAATTCAACATTTTCAGATTAAAATTTAGCTGCTTTTTTTCACTGTAACACCCCCCTCAATGCCATTTTTAGGATATTCTCGGTGATCCCATTTTTATCATATTTATGCTTTTGGGACTGAGGGCATCTAATACGTACGTCGTCACAGTGTATTGTACTACCAACTGTGAGGGTTCTGCTTTTACTTTGAGCAGACTGTTTTTTATTTTGTCTCCTGAGTGTGTGTTTTTCAAACGAGATCCTCCTCCTCAGTTTGATTTTGTTACCACAAACTTTGTGTAAAGTTCACAACAGAGGTAAAGAGATTTAAACACCCCAGTTTGAGGAGGCAGGGGTTGGACCAGCTGCGCAGGGCAGGTGAAACAGAGAGTGTCAGGGGAGATGTGCAACAGAAGCAGAGGGAACATTTTACAAGATGATAAATGGCACATTTAGGTGATTAAGGATTTGTTGACAAGATTAAAAGACACGGCCGTCAGAGTTCAACAACATTACAGTTTGATTAAATAAAAAGTTTTAAACTACACAAGGTTCATTTTCTCCTCTGATAGTAATCATATTAAACATGTTAAGAAAGAAAGAGTACAAAGAAAAATAGTAAATGTGTGTCTAATTCAACTCTTCCTGTGAACCTTATATGGTGAACCTTATATGGTGATGGCCAGAGGGGCCGATGGCGCGATATGGCAGCCTAGCCTCTGTCAGCCTGCCCCAGGGCAGCTGTGGCTACAACAGTAGCTTGCCGCCACCTGTGTGTGAATGTGAGAGTGAATGAATAGTGGCATTGTAAAGCAATTTGGGTGCCTTGAAAAGCGCTATATGAAATCCAATCCATTATTATTATTATATCATCCCTTAATATGTTCGGTGTTACAAACTTGAAGAAGCAGAGAAAAGATCATCAGACATTAATCTAATCAGTTTTCAGCCTTCATTCATTCATATTGAAAAGTTGAAATCTTCCCTGCTAGACCGAAGTGTAGCGTTTAACACCGTTGGCCATAACATTTTATTACAGCTATTATTAAATGGAGAGGCCTCTTCACACACTGAGGTTAATTATGAAGCTCCACAGGCTTCTGTGCAAAGACCAGTTCTGTTTACATTATACGTGCTTTAGAAGACATAGCGTACATTTTCACTGCTATGCATATGATACCCACTTTTATTGGTTAAACTGCCGGGATGTCTTAGACACATAATGAGCTTTAATTTTCTGCTTCTAAGTTCAGATAAAACTGAGGTTATCGTAACGGGGAGTAAAAATCTTAGAAACACTGGCTAACAAAATCCTTACTCTGGACGGCATTGCCTTGAGTAGTCTGTTGTAGTCATTTGGCGCATTATAAGTAAAATTGAAGCACACAATCCCATAGCACAACATCAACATTTATTTATATACAAAAATAAAAATGCTTTTTTACAGAAAAGCCTTGTAACTTCATATTTTATCAACGATTACGCGGGTACATGTTTTAAAAATGCACTAAATGTTGGTAAAATGCAGGTTACACGTTTTAAGAAAGAAAAATCAGTCTTTCAGAGAAAGCATTAGCAGCCTCCTTTGTAACACTCTGCGACCAACCGTAGCTGTCTGATTTTCACCATGTCCAACCCTACCAGATTGGTGTATGCCTCGGCTATGGCGTCAAAGACTTTCCTTTCCGATTTCAGTTCGTGCAAGAGAGTTTCCGCCACCATGCGGACTTTGACGTCGTCCATTTTGATGTTGCGAGCACTCAGAAGCCGTTGAATAGATGGAATGAAACGAGGGGTGAGGAGTCTTTTTCTGATGCTGTGATAATTTTCAGCGTAAAAGTCATCCTCCAAGACTTGCACACACTCGTGTTGTTTCTGGCGGGGTTGATCGGACTTACAGCCGTTGCATTCGTCAGTGAGGTACCTGTTGATTACTAGGTTGACTAGATGATACACCGCGGTTTTCACGGTATCGATGAAAAAAGAAGATGCCCAACCGTCAAGCTCGTCGGCTTGCTGCTGCTGCTTCTCCAAGGGGCGATAGTAACCGGGTGTGTCGGGTACTATTGTGCCCTCGGCCGCAGAACTTTCCTCCTCCTCAGTGTGGCGCAGGGCTGTAGAGGCCATACTTCTGGTTTTTGAGCTAAAAAAAAGGTTTGAAGGAATGAGACGGCGGTCTTCTTTTTAAAATAACAGGAGGGGGGCGTGATCTGGAAGTGGGTTGATCTTAAAGGTTGTGGGTAGGAGTGGCAACAATTTTCATAAACCGTAGAGTTGGCCACCGTGTCTCTCTAGCAGTTGCAACTTTGGAAAAGAACGGTAATTCTCATCTGTTGGGCTTGAAATTCTCCATGAAAATGGCATCTTCCAGCCCTTCTGCTCAATCAGTCATCAATGTGGCTGAACCTGGTACATACTTGGTACTTGGTACTATCAGGGATGCTGGGCAATCTTTACTCTCTGAAGAGCCATCCGCGAACCCTACATTTGAAGATTGGAGTGAAGACGCACCGTGTTCACCAGTGTCAGAGTGGAGCCCACCCCCCTCACCACCGCAACTGTGGACTATGGACACTGACAACGAGGAAGATTTTTTGTATTTCGGCGACTCTCCCGACATTGATGAGGTAGACTGGGCATGGCCACCCTTCCAAGGTCCTGAGAGATTACCGGAACCGCTATGGGATAATGATGAGGACTTACCCTATGTACCCACGTAATCGTTGATAAAATATGAAGTTACAGTTCTTTTCTGTAAAAAAGCATTTTTATTTTTGTATATAAATAAATGTTGATGTTGTGCTATGGGATTGTGTGCTTCAGTTTTACTTATAATGCGCCAAATGACTACAACAGACTACTCAAGGCAATGCCGTCCAGAGTAAGGATTTTGTTAGCCAGTGTTTCTAAGATTTTTACGACCCGTTACGATAACCTCAGTTTTATCTGAACTTAGAAGCAGAAAATTAAAGCTCATTATGTGTCTAAGACATCCCAGCAGTTTAACCAATAAAAGTGGGTATCATATGCATAGCAGTGAAAATGTACGCTATGTCTTCTAAAGCACGTATAATGTAAACAGAACTGGTCTTTGCACAGAAGCCTGTGGAGCTTCATAATTAACCTCAGTGTGTGAAGAGGCCTCTCCATTTAATAATAGCTGTAATAAAATGTTATGGCCAACGGTGTTAAACGCTACACTTCGGTCTAGCAGGGAAGATTTCCAACTTTTCAATATGAATGAATGAAGGCTGAAAACTGATTAGATTAATGTCTGATGATCTTTTCTCTGCTTCTTCAAGTTTGTAACACCGAACATATTAAGGGATGATATAATAATAATAATGGATTGATTTCATATAGCGCTTTTCAAGGCACCCAAATTGCTTTACAATGCCACTATTCATTCACTCTCACATTCACACACAGGTGGCGGCAAGCTACTGTTGTAGCCACAGCTGCCCTGGGGCAGGCTGACAGAGGCTAGGCTGCCATATCGCGCCATCGGCCCCTCTGGCCATCACCATATAAGGTTCACAGGAAGAGTTGAATTAGACACACATTTACTATTTTTCTTTGTACTCTTTCTTTCTTAACATGTTTAATATGATTACTATCAGAGGAGAAAATGAACCTTGTGTAGTTTAAAACTTTTATTTAATCAAACTGTAATGTTGTTGAACTCTGACGGTCGTGTCTTTTAATCTTGTCAACAAATCCTTAATCACCTAAATGTGCCATTTATCATCTTGTAAAATGTTCCCTCTGCTTCTGTTGCACATCTCCCCTGACACTCTCTGTTTCACCTGCCTTGCGCAGCTGGTCCAACCCCTGCCTCCTCAAACTGGGGTGTTTAAATCTCTTTACCTCTGTTGTGAACTTTACACAAAGTTTGTGGTAACAAAATCAAACTGAGGAGGAGGATCTCGTTGAAAAACACACACTCAGGAGACAAAATAAAAACAGTCTGCTCAAAGCAAAAGCAGAGAGCCCTCACAGTTGGTAGTACAATACACTGTGACGACGACGATTAGATACCCTCAGTCCCAAAAGCATAAATATGATAAAATGGGATCACCGAGAATATCCTAAAAATGGCATTGAGGGGTGTTACAGTGAAAAAGCAGCCAAATTTTCATCTGAAAATGTTGAATTTTAGTAAAACTATGCTCTGTAGTTTGATACTGTCTTTACAGACAAAGCGGATGTTTAAAGCCTTTGGACGCCCATTTGATGAAATGCACTCATTCTCCTTATCAGCTGGAAACATTAAAGCCGAAATGGCTTTTTTTGAACGGATAAAAACTATTGAACAACATCGATGTTAGTCTGATTCAAAATTTGAATGTACGTGTGTTGAAGGTGCTGGTCTTGTTGAATTATTAAACATACTTTCTTTAATTTTTCGAGCCGCAAAAACCAAAACTTTTAATTTTCTTCTGCTTGAGTCTCGGCCTCGGGTAGCTCTACTCATCATTGCTGAGTCAGTTGTCTGTTTGTGCTACTTTTTTCAAGGAGCAGTGGATTATTGGTAAAGGGCGACTTTATGTGTTTAGTTACTTAAGTGTAAGTACTGTGGAAAGTTTCACCTTACATACATACATAGGGCTGACAGTACAGGTTCTGAGGTAACTGTTTACAAAATGTTATAATCTATTCAAAGGTTCTTTGCAATTTTACATTGATAAACATTATCCTTAACATATTTGGCCCAGCATAAAGTACTATGACCATCACACTTTCATTTAGAATTGTTTAAATAACTCGTGTCTTAAGTCATTCCATCACACAGAAAATTAAAAAAACCCCACATGGTTCACTTTTATATCACAAAATGTTAGAAATATAAGTCATTCATAACAACCTGAAAGGCTGGGAGTTTAAAATGCAAACCAATGAACGCTGAAGTAGAAGACTATAATGTCACAGAGCATACAGTGTCTATTATTGTGTAGACATGTATAAATAAGAGCTTAATTTCTTAAGAAATAAACAGGTGGAGTGATCTTTATCAAAAGTAGAAGTTACATCTGTGGCTAAACCATTGTCCCCAAAAACTTTAAAAATCTACTGTGTGTGAGGCTGTGTGAGTAAAGCTTGCCCTTCACACCCGCGTGTAACAAACCATTTGTTGGGGGTTGTGGATTTGACACCTCAGCATTGTGAAAGTGGGGAAACATGTTTGTGGCTGAGCATAAGATTTCTGCTTACAACTTAGAATCTCAGTTCTAAATGAAATTCAGATGTTTTTTTGTTTTTAAGTGTGGCTAATGTATTATTTGACTTCTAAGGCACACACACACACACACACACACACACACACACACACACACACACACACACACACACACACACACACACACACACACACAAGAACAACAACAACAACAACACAGAGAAGAAGAAGAGGGGGTAGTTTTACTATGCGTCATAAAAACGCAATCATGCATCTTCCAACTGTATCTTTCTGTTCTGGCTTTAGAATCATTGGTTGTTTACTGATCCGTACTTTGGGAGTCAGACTGTTGTGATACTGGGGAGAAAAGGGTAAGGTTTGATAGACTAAACCATTACACACACACAAAACTTCAAAACCTAGAGAGTGAGTGAGACTGCTAGCTGTGTGGTTCAGCAATAATCTTATCTACAAATGTGTTAGTAAAGAAACTGCAAACTATAAAAGGAATCTGAATTTAAATAGAACACTAGTATAAGGTGTCTATGGAACAAATCTCCTTCAACGTTCAAAATGACCAAAGTGAGGACTACAAGCGTTTCTCTCAGTTGGTTGTGTTTAGGGGAAAAGCTGCTAAATACACTGAGACTGCTCCACATTGTTAGCAAGTTAACTCTGGATGTCTGTAGGTTTGTCAAACTTGGAGTGTACAAAAGCAGAAAAACAGTAAAAGATTCAGACGGTGAAAGTGTGGTTTATTTCATGAACACAATGAAACATTTTACAGTCCACAGAGCAAAGTAGCATACATGATAAATAGATACACATAACACGGACAGTGAGAAGTAAAACTCATCGTCTTACCACATGTTATATTCTGTAAACTTAAAATAAACCACAGAAATTAGAGTTTAGTGTTTTAAAGTCATCTATTAAAAACATTACTGAAGTGACACTTTAACGATGCTTCATATCACAGTGTTTATGATGATAAAACATGTTCTCTCATTAGTAGATGTCTGCGCTGTCACTTGTCGTGAAGATGTCCGGAGCCTGGGTTCAAGCTTCCTCTTCAATTACCACTGATCATTAATAGGGCCACAAAAGATTTGTTACATTATCCCCATAAACAACATGTTTTTATAGAAATCACTGTGACACAAATATTTAGATTCTTGTTTCACAATTTGCATGAACTCCAAATCTTTAGAGTTTCATATTTATAAAGTATCGCAAATAATACAATAATACCATTGTATGAGCTACACTTCTTGTAAAGATGATTGGAAACGCGTTTGAAAAAGCTCCTGCTGTGACCTTCCTTCTGTGAGGGCACACACACTCACACACTCACACTCACACACACACACACACACACACACCCAGAGAGAGAGAGAGAGAGAGAGAGAGAGGGGGGGAGATCATTAATACAAAGCATTGGAGTCGGTTTTGGATTTTCACTTGTTGTTGGCTTTAATATGAACAGTCACATAAAATTCATTCCAATTTTTTGCCTTTGCTTCAATTAGGATGTTTCTTTAAATCTACAACAGCTTCCTTTTCGAAAAGTTTTACTGCCATAGTAAAGAAGTAGCTCGGGAACTCTGTAAGTATGAGCAACAATAGCTTAAGGACACTATGTCCAATAAAGAGAAATTCATCATCTGCAGTTCGTGAAAAAAAAGCGCAATATTAAAAACAATTCAGCAGCCCCTCAGAGTGCGGATACAAACTGTTTTCAGCTGTAGAGGTTAACTTCATGCACTTATCAACATACAGTTTAGAGGCTTGCATTAGAGTGCTTTGGTGCTTGGGCATCTTTTATTTAGCATGGTTGTACCGTTGTGAATGTAGCTATATAAATAAATACGCTCAAGAGTCTATCGTGTGTTTGACATGCAACTAAAAATTCGAAAATATATTTTTAAATCAGTAACTTTGCAAATTTAGAGGATTTGTTTTCGGACAACATATGTGTCACATTTTAAACAGGGTTTGTATAATCAGCCCTGACATACAGACATACAGACATTTATGCGCTGGGTATAACAGACATGCTTACCGTGTGAAAGGCCCGCCGATGTCTTGGAGCAGAGAAACACGCTGTATTGTTGCTTTTCTCTGTTGTATAAGCAGCGCCCGTAGGTCAGAAACGCCGTGTGCGGGTTGCACAGTCGGCTCCAACGCACATCCAGGCATCCGTCTGAAAGAAAGGTGTCGCTGCAGCTAGCTCTCAGGATAGTCATGCTTTTATTTATATTTGCATTCTTGTGCGTTAAACTAGCAGCCTCTGTGTCCCGCTTGGATCATCATTCCGAAAATTCAGATATTTAAATAAAATGGTGAATTGGCTAGTCATGAGGAAAGAATATGTGTTTGTTTGTTTTTAGAAGTATCACAGTTTATTTCTAAAGGAATACATGTTATTTGTGACACTGTTTGAAAACTATTAGCCTCTGTGTGTTTCAGAGCGGTAAAGAAAAGTAAAATGCTCGTGCTGATGAACGAAAGTGTTATGCTCTCAAGGCCCGATGTAAAGGGTTAGTGTGGCTGATTAGGGCGTTTTTATATAGGTTGGGCTTGGTTTCAGCTGGCCTCTGAGATGCAGAGATAAAGGTGTAAACAAAAGGTGATGCCTGTTTGGAGGATGGTCAGTAGAAAGTGTAATGGCATG
Source organism: Oreochromis aureus (assembly GCF_013358895.1). Classification (NCBI taxonomy): domain Eukaryota; kingdom Metazoa; phylum Chordata; class Actinopteri; order Cichliformes; family Cichlidae; genus Oreochromis; species Oreochromis aureus. The sequence goes on along the minus strand of NC_052944.1, from coordinate 90,007,786 downwards.
ATAAAAGGTGAAAAGCTATGGTGGCTCCGATGGACCTGGCATAAGATAAAGGAGACTGTTTGTATTGAAAACTATGGCAGTACAATTGAGATGCTCTTGATAAGGATGACCTCTTCTGCTGACTGTAGGGGGTCTAACTGTAACCCCCCTCTGTCTAACTGTTGCAGGATTAAGAATCCCTGTTTATTTCTAAAGGAATGCCTGCTGTTTGTGGTATTCTGTTTGAAATGCTCCTAAAACAGTTAAATTAAATGCTGTGTGAATATGTGTTTTTAGAAGGTGGAAAAAACTTTCTGTTTAAAAACTATTAGCCTCTGTGTGTTTCAGAGCCCTAAAGAAAAATACCCCTAAAACTAGTTAAATTAAATCATCTATGTCTAAATAACAGAACTCTGAGACCTATACGATCCTTTAAAAAAGAGTTTAATTAAAACACATAATGGTTTCATTAAATAAAACGCTATTAAACACATGTAAACACATATGACCTCTGAACTCACAAGTCCGTTCACGCGCAAAGTCCGTTCACGCGCAAGGTCCGTTCACGCGCACACATGGACGCGGAGGGGGGATGCGGGTGGGGGCAAAAAAGCTATAGGTATATTACTACTGATGTGGACAAAATACTCATATGCCAAATAATTCTGCACTCCCTGTATAAAATATGCCTTTTTTGAGTTGACCACAAAATGTGTTGTATCATTAAAGAAAGCATTCCACAGAAAGGCAATGAGTTAGAAAAAAAAAGTTTGAAATATACTCCACTATAATTTCTATTAATTATTGTTATTTAAGTCCAGTTATTTAAGACTCAATGCTTGTTTTCCACGACCTACTTCTACATGTTTGTGTAGTAAACATTTGCCATCCTGCTCTTATCTGCATGTTCCTACAAAGCTAAATTGTGTGTTGGGTGTGTGTGTGCGTGTGTTTGTGTGCGTGTGTGTGTGTGTGTGCGTGTGTGTGTGCGTGTGTGTGCGTTTGTGTGTGTGTGTGTGTGTGTGTGTGCGCGTGTGTGCGTGTGTCTGTGCGTGTGTGCGTGTGTGTGCGTTTGTGTGTGTGTGTGTGTGTGTGTGCGTGCGTGTGTGTGTGTGTGTGTGTGTGTTTGTGTGTGTGTGTGTGTGTTTGTGTGTTAAGAGCATGACTAGTGTGAAGCAACCTCTGTTATCATCGCCATGTCGGGAATGTAGTTAACATCAGAAGATATTTGCCCTCAGTACATCAGCCATAAAAATACAGGCTCTGAAATGTACTCACAGTAAAATGTAAGTCTCTGGAGGACGTTTCTACCAGCTGTTGTGCAAAACTAAATTAACCTTGTTCTATATTAATGCAATATTAAAATAATGTTAGCATATTGTTGTGGAGGTGTGGTCCCTGGCTCAGCTGCAGGGGAGGTGGGCCAGTGCCAGGGAGGTTGGAGGAACAGGTGAAGGTGATCCATCTAATAAGGTTTTCCTTCTATTTCAGAATGAGGGTCTGGTTGTTTGGCAGAAATGGTCTGTTATGAATGTAAAAAATAGTAAATATTTCAGCATCGTGGCAGATGAGATGAAGGGTGTTACGAAACAAGAGCAGATTTCATTTGGACTTTTATAATTGAACCATCAAGGAGAGTTTTCTCCATTCTGAATCTGCTGGGAGACTAGCTGCAGTGCAACTTGAAAAGACTGTCCACTTATTGAGACGCCATGGTTTACAGAACAAAACTGTAAATTTGGTCATAAAGTGCCACTGACAGTTGGCACAAAGTTGAAATTCTTTGAATAAATATAAGCATCATCATCTTAAATGCAAATTTATCTCCAGTACACTCAATGTAACTTCACACTGAGTATGAAAGCACAGCCACTGTGCACCAGTCAAAAACTTTAATTCAGCACATTACTGCAGACTAACCTGTTCATCGTGGACAAAACTACCCAATATTTTCATTCAACATTTTATTTTATTTTTCATTCAACACAAACTTTGTATAGCAAGGTTTTTTGCTGGACGTTTCACAAAATAGAAACACATAATGTATCAAAGCACATCATATGCAAATCCAATACGTTATTAACATTTTGCAGTTAAGTACCCCAGCACACATATATCAAACTTTGCAAATGAGAAGCAAAAACTGCTCAAAGTGATAACTAAAATGTGCTTTTATGCCTTTTTCAACACATTTGAACGTACATTTACATTTATATTTATCATAGTCACACATACAAGGAATAAAAAAGAACTTGTCCCACCTTTAATGTAAGTTATAACATGTACAGTCAATTAAAAAACAAACCAATCTGTAAGGGTAAAAATATAAGAAATAAAAAAGGTGCGCTAAGCGGGTTGCATAAGTGCTCACAGCTTTAAACTAATACTTTGTTCACACAGTTTTTGATTTAATTGCAGCATTCAGTCTTCTTGGGTTGTGGTCTAACAGCACAGCACACCTTGACATGGCAATATATGTCCACTTTTCCTTGCAAAACAGTCTAAATCTATCAGATCACAAAGGCATCTCTTCTGCATGGCGTGCTTTTTAAGAAATATTCTCTCCCCTAAAAGATTTGTTTTGTAATAGAAGTTAATAAGTTACAGCTAACATTAAAGGTGGTAAAAGCTTTGAATGATTTTTAACATTACAAAAACCAGGAATTTTGAAGGGGTATGTAAACTTATTGTATTCAGTTTTTTTTTTTTTTTAAGAATTAATAGTAGTGTCTTTGTAATAAACAAACTTTTATAACCTTTGACCCCTCGCATATAGCTTCATCAGCAGATTTGTGAATCAATCAATATGTGGTCTTTTCCCCCCTCCCAGTGTAAATATCAGCAGTACACCGAGTTCTTTTGATTCCTCAGAGGCATCCGATGGAAGACAAAACACAGCTCCATTTAACACTTTATTACTTCTAGAAGGGAGATGCGTCCTGCATGACACGCTGCCACAGATCTCAAAAAGGTGGTGCGCCCCTGACAGTTTTAACAATGGATTGGATTTATATATCGCTTTTCAAGGCTGTAGCCACAGCTGCCCTGGGGCACACTGACATAAGTGAGGCTGCCATATCGCGCCATCGGCCCCTCTGGCCATCACCAGTAGGCAGGAGGGTAAAGTGTCTTGCCCAAGGACACAACGACCAGGACAGAGAGCCCAGGGATCGAACCGGCGACCTTCCGGTTACAGATGCGCTTCCCAATAAGCTGTAATAAAGCTTATTACAGAAGCTTTATTACAGAAGCTCTCTCATTCTAGTCTAAACAACAGAGATGGTCCCTCTTATTTACATTTTCCCAGGTAAACATGAGCGAGAGTCTGCAGCTTTCTACTCCCCAAGGACACATGGTCTCATGCCTTTATTTTTCAAGGCTGTGTCCACTTAATACTAAAGTATATGACTTTATAACACTTATTAATAAAAAAACAGCATAGCATTATTAAGGCACTGCAAATAATTTAATCCCAACACCAGTTGGATCAGCCCAGATGTGCAGCTTCTGGCCTGCAGTCTAGTCACAGCAGCAGACTCCTGTATTCAGAGACAAACTGGGTGTAAACTTGTCCAAGAACGGACACCAGTATAAAAACTGTCTGATCCACTGCTCACACTGGAAACATGGCTGACAGGAAAAGGTCAACGTGTGCCTGAGAGTCTGTGAGATGACACCGATTAATCGAAACCAGACAGAGAGGCGTGAAGCTCCGCCTCCTCCTGTGTCAGGTATAAAAGTAAAGTACATGTGATGATCAGAGCAGAGAGACGTCGACATGGACATGAATCCCCTGCTGCTGCTGATGCTGCTGATGCTGTGGAGCTCAGGTAGGACACTAACATCACCACGACACACACAGACATCTTATAAAAGGATCAGTGAAGGAAAGAAAAAACTGCACTGTGACACTTCAACAGCTTCAATTTAGAATCGTTCAGACGTCAAAAAACAAAAGTCAGTTTTTAATCTGTTTACAGACACTTTGACCTGCAGCCTCACATGTTTTAAAACTTTATTAACTATTCTGCTGCAATCATTTAAGAGCCACAGTTGTCATCTTTCTGCAGAATTACTTTAGTTTGTGGGTTTATGTAACAGGAACCAATAAGAATACGACCCCAAGCTGACACAGCAGCGGTTTAAGTGATTTGAAAGAACAATAAAATACCAATGAAAGTGCAACTGCAGTACCAAACCCTACAAACAGTTCACCACATCTAGTAATAACATTAGCATGCATTCCACAGTCTTTAAACTAGAAGAGTCTGTGCCTTGGAAATGGTTAAACTGGTCATCGTATTCCTGTTTTGTCTTTCTGGTGTATTTTAAAATCCTGAAGCTGCTTCACTGACATTCCTGAGTTACGTTTACCTGCTGCTGTCATTCAACATTTAGAGTTTCAAACAGGGAGGTTTCCTGATCTGATCCAAGAAATCCTCCCTGATTGATGCACTGTCGCTGCAGAATGACACTTTACCTGGTGGCCTGCTGCACATAACTTATCAGGGGCTGAGAACATTCTGCTTTGATACCACTGTGCAAACACAGGGGCGATCAATAACTGTTTGAGTCACTGATTGTCTCACTACTAAATATCTATTCAAAAAAGTCCCTAAAAAAGACTTTACAGACTGCTACTACTAGTTATATTTTTTTTTCTTCTTTAGTCCCATGTGCTTTCATTTAACCGTACTTAATCAGAGTCCCATTAAGCTTTCTCTTCATACTATCTATTCAACAGAGGTTTCTTCCTACCAAGAGGGAGTTTTTCATCCCCACTGTCATCATGTGCTTGTTCATAGGGAATCGTATGATTTAGATTCTTTTTTTCTTTTTTTTTTTGATATTATTGTACTTTTCCAAGAGGTTTTGAGACAAAGGCTACGTTCACACTGCAGGTCTTAATGCTCAATTCCGATTTTTTGATCAAATCCGATTTTTTTGTCTGCTTGTTCACACTACACATAAAATGCGACATCAAACGCGCTCTAGTGTGAACGCTCAAAGCGCCCGCATGCGCAAAAGAAGATGTCACACTCAACGCGCTCTGTTTAGACCCAGAGCAAACAATATTGTTTGACTGATTGCCCTTAATATTGTAGCGGCCCAGGGCTGTTCGGGGATTTGTTATGGACATTTATGTTTGTTGTTACAGTTATGTTTATGTTGTTGCTATGGTTACAGGTGACGCTCCCTCTCCGACGGTGTGTTTCCGGGTGAGGGAGCGCCTTTTTTTTGTGTTGTTGTTGTTGCCGCGCTGAGCGGAGGGCTCGCGCCAGTGTTGCTCCCCGGGAGCTAGGTGGGCGGGTGCTCCCGAGGAAACCTCCGTCTCCTCCGTTTCCTGAGCTCGCCACATTGGTGTCAGAAGTGGGATTAGCTCACCCTCGCCGGAATGGAGAGAGACATTCGGAGGCTAGAGCAAGCTATCGAGGAAAACATTACTCGCCTGAGAAGCTGGCGATCGAGGAGAGAGGAAGCTAGCGGCCATGTAAGTCCCCCGACGGGTCCCGACGGCGCGAGTGCACCGCGACGGCGGCCCGCCGCAACCGATGCTAGGGCAATGCTTGATGGGCTGCCTCCTTCGGCCGACACACCGGGCCCCCGACAGCGAGCAGTGACGCCTGCAACGCCAGCTAAGGTACCGAAGTATAACGGGCTGACCCCGCTAGAGCCCTACCTCTCACAAGTACGGCTAGCCGCGAGACATAATGGCTGGAGTGACAGCGAGGCTGCTACACACTTAGCGCTAGCATTGGAAGGGGATGCATTGCGGGTACTCCTTGACCTAGCCGCATCAGAACAGCATGAGCTCCAGGCCCTCACCATAGCACTTGAGAGGCGATTTGGGCAGCGGCACTCCACTGATCAGAGCAGGGAGCAGCTGACCAACCGGAGCCGTAGGCCGGGGGAGAGCCTGGGCACCTTTGCAGCGGATGTGTTGCTGTATGCTCGTCGTGGCTACCCAGAGTTCCCCGCAGCAGCCCGTGAGGAGCTTAGCCTGCATGCTTTCCTGCGTGGGCTTTTTCCAGAGCGACTGCGCCAACACGTCCGCCTGGCCATGCCTCAGACTCTCAGTGAGGCGCTCCTTAAGGCTGAAAGGGCCGAGCTGGTGCTCACCCCGCCACCTAACCAGCAGGTGCACCCCCCGAACTACCCTCAAATCAGAGCCGCAGACTGCGACGGGGAGGGGGCGGTCGCGGAGATATGCCAGCTGCAGCCCTCGGTGCCCCGGAGGCGTCGTCGTCGTCCCACCGACCGCTGTTACCGGTGCGATGAGCCTGGCCACGTGGCGTGACTGCCCAGCACCTGCCCCGGACGGCCAGAACCACGAAGCCACAGGAAACGGGGTGGGAGCGGTGTAGTGAGGGACCACCGCCCCAGTTTCCTGCCCCCTCCAAGGGACGATGCACGGTGGTGGGCCGGGTTGGGCACCTCAAGGGACTCTACCTGAGCTGCTGCGTTGAGGGCCAGCCATGCCGGGCCCTGGTGGACACGGGGTCTACCATCTCCCTGATACGACCTGGCGTGCTTCCTGGAACGTCCGGGTCGTCGGTCGAGGGTTGGTCGCCCACCGACACCCAGCTGATGACGGTGACGGGGGAGAGAGCTGATATGCGGGGGAAGAAACCGTTGCGGATCCGAGTGAAGGATCTGGAGCTGATTCATGACTTCTGGCTTGCTGACATTCAAGACCAGTGCATCGTTGGCCTGGATCTGCTGACCCGCTGGGGGGCCTGCGTCGACACCGCAAAGCGGGCTATCACTCTTGGCACAGAGACTCTTGCCCTCCAGTGCGGTCAAAAGCAGGGAGCGGAGGGAACCCGAGCCAGACGAGACAGGCGTCGGGCGGCTGCCACTCAGCAGATTTCGGGTGCTGGTGGCTCTGGGTCATCTCTACGCACCTCAGCCCCGGCCTCTCAACCCGATAAATCTCCCTCGACCGAGACAACCGAGGCTGTTGGTGACCTGTGGCAGCGCAGCAGCGTAGGTCTCAACGTTGACCAGCGCCAGCGGTTGAGGTGCCTCCTGGACGAGAATGTGGACATCTTTGCCGCCAGTGACAAAGACTGCAGGCAGACGGGGCTGGTCCAGCACACCATCGACACCAGCTCTGCTCAACCCATCCGTCTGCGCCCACACCGGCTGCCCCTCTCCAAACGGCAGGTGGCAGAGGAAAAGATCCGCGAGATGGCTGCGGCTGGGGTGATCGAGCCGTCCAACAGCCCATGGGCGGCACCCGTGGTCCTGGTGGGGAAGAAGGACGGCAGCCCGAGGTTCTCTGCGTGGATTTTCGCCGTCTCAATGCAGTCACCAAGAAGGACCGTGCACCGCGCCCACGGATCGACGAGGCCCTGGATTACGTCACCGGCTCCAGCTGGTTCAGCTCCCTCGACCTACGCAGCGGCTACTGGCAGGTGGAGCTAGCCCCCGAAGCAAGGCCTAAGACTGCATTCACCATTGGACAGGGGCTGTGGCAGTTCAGGGTCATGCCATTTGGGCTCTGCAATGCGCCAGCGACGTTTGAGAGGCTGATGGAGAGGGTGCTCGTGAACATCCCTCGCAGCCGCTGTGTTGTGTACCTGGATGACCTGTTGGTACACGGTGGTGACTTTGACAGTGCACTGTCCCACCTGAGCGAGGTCTTCGGTGCCATCCGTCAAGCTGGGCTGCGGCTCAACCCTGCAAAGTGCCGGCTGTTGACAAGGGAGACTACGTTCTTAGGCCATGTGATCAGCGCTCAGGGTATCGCCACCGATCCCGCAAAGGTGGCTGCGGTCCGGGATTGGCCGACTCCCTCGAACGTCAAAGAACTGCGGAGCTTCCTGGGCCTAGCCTCCTACTACCGTCGGTTCATTAAGGGGTTCGCGACGACAGCCAGCCCCCTCCACCGCTTGACCGACAAGGGCCAGCCGTTTGGCTGGGGTGATGCCTGCGCTGCGGCCTTTGCACAGTTGAAGGAGGCCCTCACCAGAGCCCCAGTCCTGGCCTACCCCGATGCCCGGCAACCCTTCATTGTGGACACTGATGCTAGCAATGTAGGAGTTGGGGCGGTCCTTTCCCAGCAGGACGATGCTGGAGAACGAGTGGTGGCGTACTTCAGCCGAGCTCTGGGGCGAGCCGAGAGGAACTACTGTGTGACCCGGCGGGAGCTGCTGGCTGTGGTGCTAGCGGTGCGGCACTTCCGGCCATATCTGCACGGCTGCCGGTTCCTCCTGCGCACCGACCATGCATCCCTGACTTGGCTCCTGAACTTCAAACACCCGGAGGGTCAAGTGGCCCGCTGGCTGGAGGTCCTTCAGGGTTACGACTTTGAGATCCAGCATCGGGCAGGTCGACAGCATGGCAACGCTGATGCCCTCTCCAGAAGGCCCTGCATGGCCGTCGAGTGTCGCTACTGTCTGCGACAGGAGGAACGGGCCCAGGAGGCGCTGGGGGTGGCTGCTGCTCAGGCCACGGCCAGCGGAGGGGGGTGGCTTCCATTGACCCCGCAGCAGCTGAAGCGGGAGCAGGAGGCCGATGCAACGTTGGTGCAGGTGGGGGCCTGGCTGGAGGTGGCGCAACGCCCCGACTGGACGGGGGTGTCGGGGCAGGAGCCCGAAGTGAAGGCCTACTACTCCCAGTACAACAACCTGGAGACCCACGACGGCCTCCTGTACCGAAGATGGCGGGCCCCCGGGCAGGGCAGGGATCTCCTGCAGCTGTTGGTGCCTCGGTCGCTGCGGTCGCAGGTGCTCGAGCTCGTCCATGGCTCGGTGGGGGCCGGCCACTATGGGAACGCCAAAACTCTCCGCCGTCTCAGAGGACGGTTCTACTGGCCTGGCTGTCGACGGGATGTGGAACTTCACGTGCACTGCTGTGACACCTGCACGGCACAGAAGGGCCCAACTCAACGCTCCACTGCCCCCCTTCAGCAGTACCTGGTGGGGGCCCCGATGGAGCGAGTGGGAGTGGGACGCCCTAGGGCCTTTCCTGTTACGGAGTCAGGGAACCGCACGTGTTGGTGGCCATGGATTATTTCACAAAGTGGCCGGAGGCTCACGCTGTGCCGGACCAGAGTGCATCGACGACGGCGGAGACGCTGGTGGAGGAGATGTTCACCCGCTTTGGGGTCCCTGCTGAGCTCCACAGTGACCAGGGGCGTAATCAATCGAAGGTCTTCGGGAGATCTGTCGGCGGCTGGGGTGGAGAAGACGAGGACCACACCGCTTCACCCATAAGCGGCTTGGTCGAGCGCTTTAACCGCACGCTGGCCACCCAGCTCGCCATTCTCACCAGCCGCCACCAGCGGGATTGGGACCGACATCTGCCCCTGGTCCTTTGGTCGTATCGGACTGCGGTTCAGGAGTCCAGCCAGTGCACACCTGCCGCTTTGATGTTTGGACGGGAGCTCCGGACGCCCGTGGATCTGGTGTTCGGGTCCCCCTGAGCCGGAGATTGACGGCGGGCGGAGATGGACTACTACAGGAGGCTGAGGAGCGGCTGCAGGTGGTTCATGACTACACCCGCCAGGCTCAGGCCAGCGCCGAGCACGACAGAAAGGGCCCACGACACGGTGCCGGGGGCTTTCGTGCCTGGCGACAAGGTTTGGGTGTACTGCCCGTTTCGCAAGAGAGGAGTGTCCCCCAAGCTCTGCAGTCACTGGCAAGGCCCAGCGGAGGTCGTGGAGCGGCTAACAGAAGTGGTGTACCGTGTTCGCATGCCGGGCCCGGGGCGCCTGGTGGTGTTGCACCAGGACAGACTCTCGCCATATCGACCGCTCGCTCCGGCGGATGCCGGGGCAGGGGATGCTGGCAGCGCCCCATGTTCTGACCCGAGTGACTCTTCCCCCGCCTGTCGAGACCGGCCGGTGCGCCAGAAGAAGGCACCGGGGCATTTGCAGGACTTTGTGTTGGGTAATGGGGTTGTCGGGGACGACTGACCCCTTAGGTGGGGGCTATGTAGCGGCCCAGGGCTGTTCGGGGATTTGTTATGGACATTTATGTTTGTTGTTACAGTTATGTTTATGTTGTTGCTATGGTTACAGGTGACGCTCCCTCTCCGACGGTGTGTTTCGGGTGAGGGAGCCTTTTTGTTGTTGTTGTTGCCGCGCTGAGCGGAGGGCTCGCGCCAGTGTTGCTCCCCGGGAGCTAGGTGGGCGGGTGCTCCCGAGGAAACCTCCGTCTCCTCCGTTTCCTGAGCTCGCCACAATATAAAGACTTCGGACTTTATGTTTCCAAATTTTTTGCTTTAAGTTATTTTGTTATTTACATAATAATGCAAATAACCGAATAATGATCCTTTTTGCTGTTTTAGAGGAGCGGTGCTTCAAAGGATAGTTGCAGATTTCTGTCAGAATCTGCAGAAAATACAGTAAAAATCAAATGTTCACATTTCTCCAACATTGTCTTCCTAACAGTTTCACCGGATGGTAGGAAATCGTTCGCGATGTCCTATCGGGCGCTTCTCCGGCGCTGATAATTGGCGTCTGTCTTGTGTCAGTGACGTAAAAGACGGATTTAATGCGACTTGACCGTTCACACAGCAGTCGCTTTCTAAAACATCGGATATGTATCGGATTCAGTACCACATACGAACGTGACCCAGATCGGATTTGTGCCGTTCACACTGTCATACCAAGATCGGATACGGGTCGCATAGGGTCAAAAAAATCGGATTTGATGCGCTTTCGCCTGCAGTGTGAACGTGCAGATGAGTCAGGTGACGCAGCCAAGAGAAAAAAACACAAAATGATGGTTCTTCTCTCATTTTCTCCTCAGGACTCCAGGCTGAAGTAAAACACGATTCAACAGGTAAACAGAAAAATAAAAAATAGTACTAAAATCAAACTGACTAAAAAAATTTCACGAGGAATTTCCCCTCTTTACTGAAACTCTGCTTTCTGTTCAGAGCCTATCAGGTTAGTGGGAGGAGCCAGTCGCTGTGCAGGTACACTGGAAATGAATCTGGGAGAGTGGAGACCAGTGGCTGGAGATAACTGGGCACTGAGGGAAGCAGCTGTTGCCTGTAAACAGCTGGACTGTGGCTCTGCTCTTGCTATAGAACATAGGAAGTCCTCAGACAGACCTGTGTGGAGGATACAATATGACTTTGTTCAGAGTGGATCCCCTCTGACGGAGCATGTAATATCAGTAAACTCTTCCTCCACTTTGGATCTCACATGCTCAGGTAACCACGTCACTTCATCATTTGTTACATAAGGAGGTGTGTAGAGTAGACAGTGTTTTTCATCATGCTGACTTATGAGCGTTAACTTTTTATTGTCATTGCACAGTTTTACCTACTACAATAGTACAATGAAAACGGGTCCCATGTTGGCACTACACACAGCACAACAGGACAACAACACAGTAACTGAACGTAATAATTAAAAAAACATTAGATTAAGTGCATAATAAATAGAATTAGTATATGTTTTATTGCACATCATTATTATTATTATTATTATTATCCTGCTTAAACCTCCTGCCAGATGGCAGCAGCTTAAACACCCGGTGTCCTGGGTGTGTACAGTCATGTAGGATGCTGCATGCCCTCTTGAGACAGCGAGTGCTATACAGGTCCTTCGGGGGGGGGGGGGATGTCCAATGACTTTTGACCCTCTGAAGTGCCTTTTTTGTGCCATGGTGCAGAACCACACACAGATGCAGTATGTCAGCACACTTTCAATGGAGCAGCTGTAGAAGATGATCAGCAGCTCCTTCCTCAGGTCCTCTTTTCTTCTCTGACATGGAAATTGTTTCCTTTCAACAATCACAAAGGATAGTTCATTTCCATAAATGTGCCTGGAGGTGATGAAGAAAAAGGTGTATCTGATGTGGAAGTCTTTTAGAAAGTGCTGTGATAAATACCTGCACATATGAGCACAGACTGTGTGCAGGTGATGGAGTTTGTTGACACCATGCTTACTTTGAAATTAGTGTTTAAGGACCAAAAGATATGATTAGAACCTAGTTACACAGTGAGCTCTAATATAATGCAGAGTCTATAGAATGATATTTATGTCACAACAAATGTGCAAGCAAATAATCACAGGCACAATCAACTTCCTTGCACTTAAATTCAACAACTCGTGTGCGCAGAACTCTGCTGCACACAAAGAAGCCATCGTTAACACGTGATTGTCTCCTTTGAATGTTCTGGTACAGGGGGAGAAATGCTTCTTGAGAGAGTAAAGATATTGTTAACTGTCTGGAGGCAGAGCCCAAATCATGATGGGGTCCTAACTAATGGACCCTTTGGGTTACTGTGTTAAACCGAGTTATACAGTAGCAGAAACGCTCGTTTAAACTGTATTTGGTAACAATTAAATTTGGCTGAAATAATTATTAACAGTTATTGTTTGCAGTGCAGCAGTGGAAATACTGTCAATAGTCCCTGGATTATTTAATATCCAGGGACATTAATTAAAATATTTTAAACCAAAAGATTCTAGGGTAAGTTCTGAAGCTCTGCAATCCTGTTCTATTATTCTGTTGGACAGTATAACATAGTTTCTATGACGTAATAAGTAAAAAATGAAAAACTCATAATGAGAATCAGGAAAGGAAGTGTGGATCCGAATCTGGTAATTAGAACTTTGGCCAAAAGACAGACATTAAAACCTGCCAACAAAACGTTGCTCAGTCTGCAGCCAACACATGAAACTGCACATACATGACTGGAAGGAAGTGCTTCAAAACATACCCTAGAATTCAACAATCTTTAAGATTTTTTTTCCAGACATTTATACATCAGTCCATGCACTAGTGCACAGGAGAAATAACAGCTGTGGATGAAGTTGCAAAAATGGGGAAAATGCACTTTCGTAAAGTTAAGAAACGTCCCTACCCTCACCTATGATCACGAGCTGTGGGTAGTGACCAAAAGAACAAGATCGCAGATACAAGCAGAAATGAGCTTCGTTCAGAAGGGTGGCTGGCCTCTCTGTTAGAGATAGGGTGAGAAGTTCGACCATTGTGCCTTCTGGTTCATGAACAGAGCAACCTGCTGTTTTAAGCAACAGAATTGTTTAGCATCCATCTAAAAATGTAAAACATAAAATTATCATTTTGGCAACTTAGTAATATTGATTTACCAGCTGTGATAATTATGATGTCTACATGTTTAATCTTGATCTTTTACTAAATTTACTACTATTAACTCCTCTGATAACACTTAATGTGATTTATTAACAGTAATGGATGAACAAAGCAGGCCCATTGGGTTGATTTGGTGGAACATAATACATTTTAATAACATCAAGGCTAACATTAGCATAACATTAGCATTAGCATCATGAAATGAAAAATCAACCATTTGTTTGAGCACTTTTTTAAAAAAAAAGAGTAAACATTTAACTCAATGTTGTCAAATCAAAAATCGTTGTTCAGTAAGTCCTCTAACACTAGATGTCACAGAAGTATAACTACCTACCTTAGTTTCATCAACAGCACTCAAAATAAGTTGGAGGGTTTTTTTTTTATTCTTACTGTTTAAATTCACAGTGACATTTTCAGCATTTTCAGCAAGTATCAGATTTAAAATAAGAATTTGTTTCCTGCGTGAAATGAATAAATGTGATAAATATGAAACATTATAATATTACATTATTATAACATTTTAATATGTGGCGTAATTTGATCACAGAGGTTTTGATTACAAAGGTTTTTACAGTTTTCTCTTTATCTTGCAGTCAACACACACACACACACACACACACACACACACACATTTTTATACATCTCTGCCCCCCCCCCCCTCCCTGGTTACGCTTTAGGTGAACTGAGTTGGCGTCATGAAAAGCACCGAAAGACTTGAGTCAAGTAAAAGACCTGTTTGATGGTATCTATTAGCTGGAATTTTTCTTCAGTCGTTAGGTTCTTCTTCATATTTGTGCGCATTTGTCACAGTTCAGTTGTATATTTTGTAACTTCTAAAGCTGTTTTTCTGTTGTCTTTGTGCATGTTTGGTTTGGATTTACTGAACGAACTCTGATTTTCACACTTTGAAAGTTTGAATCAGTGAAAAGTTGTTTGCTGACATCTTCTCGTGTCTGCTGTCTCTGATCTCTGTCTGTTGGATCTTCTCTGATCTCTTCAGACTCTGTGAGGCTGCTGAATGGGACCAGTCTGTGTTCAGGCAGACTGGAGGTCAACTACAACCAGTCTAACCAGTCCAAGCAGAGCTGGACCTCCGTGTGTGAAGCTGATTTTGACCAGCAGGATGCAGAGGTGGTCTGTAGGGAGCTTGGCTGCGGGCCTCCCTCAACCCTCCAGGGGGCGCTCTATGGAGATGTGGGGGCTCCAGTGTGGAGCAAAGAGTTCCAGTGTGAAGGCCATGAGTCTGCTCTCCTGGACTGTAGGAGCTCAAACTCTACTAGAAGCAGCTGCTCACCAGGCAAAGCTGTTGGACTCACCTGCTCAGGTAGAAGAGCAGCTGCAGCTTCGATTTGCTTCAAACTCAGTTCATTTTTTATTTATGACTCTCTGCTTTCTGTTCAGAGCCTATCAGGTTAGTGGATGGAGCCAGTCGCTGTGCAGGTACACTGGAAATGAAACTGGGAGAGTGGAGACCAGTGTATACAACGGCCAGGACCCTGAAGGAACCAGCTGCTTTTTGCAAACATCTGGACTGTGGCTCAGATGTTTCTGTAAAAAAGAGAGAGCCCTCAAACACACCTGTGTGGATTCTCAGACTTTTCTGTGAACCTTCTTATTTTTCTATGATGGGGTGTTTACAGTCACCAACCATCATCAGTGAATCATTTACTGCTAGTTCAGTCATGGAACTCACCTGCTCAGGTAAGCCAATCTGTGACATCATCAATTGTATAGCTAGAGGTGGGTGGAGCAGACAGACTTGAGTCCAGCAAATGTGCTTTATGATAACAGCTTCTGTTTTTGCATCTTAGCTGGATTTTATTGTTACTCTTTAGTTTCTCCTTCATATTATTTTCACAGATCAAATGAATACTGTTTTTCTTCTGAAGCTCTGTCTGTTGTCTGAATGTGTTTTAGTGTGAACTGAAGTCAGCTAATTGTGATGCGTGTGATACAATCAGCTGATTTCTGATCTTTTTCTTTTTAGCTAGTAAGGAGCTGTAAGGAGCTCGATTCATACAGAGCCTTTAAATACACGTCACATTACTGGGACTCATTTAGCTCCCAACACTACAGACAGCTATTATTCTACGAGCTCCACCTGTCTTTATCCTCTCCTGCCTTAGTGATGGCCTTCCCTTCTCAATGTTTTCTTCTCTGATTAGCTCCTTGTGTACTTTAAAGGCCAGCCGTTTCATTAGTTAGCTTCCAGTTTCTGTTCACCACCTGCTGCTCTCCTCATATCTCTGTTTTCCTGTTCTTAGTGTGAGTTTCCTTTTCTGGATTTCCATCTTTTGTTCAGACTGAGTAACCTGCTGTATTCTGCTGCTCCAAGTGTCATTAAAACTCACCGAATATCTTAGAGTTTGTTGATTTAGCTCTGTATGAATAAAATTCTATTGAATCTGATTAAATCAGACAGACGAGTATTTAAGACCCTTATTGTAACTGAGTACTTTTACTTTTACATGTACTTCTAAGTAAGAAGTAAGAATCACTGTGGTCCATGATGTCCTTTAAGTCCAGACCTCAAGTTGACTGAAATGTTGTGGTGGCATAAAGAAACCCACAAACCTCAGCAAACTCAAACAATTCTGTAAATAACAGTAGCTCAAAATTCCTACATAACGATCTGAGAGTCTGATAAACTCATTAGCACTATCTTTTCTGCCTGCTCACTTCTATCCTCTTCTTCTATATTGCTGTGCCTTCTTTCCCCCTCACCACCATGGGAAGCAGAGCTTTCAGCTGCTCTGCTCCCAGGCTGTGGAACTCTCTAACCCCAGATATAAGAAACATTGATTCTCTCCCGCAGTTTAAACCTCATCTCAAAACCCATCTGTTCATATCTGCATATTCACTGTAAACCCACTTTTTGTTAATTTTATCTTGTGCTTTGTTTTATTGTTCTTCATTTTTTCATTGTTCTATTATGTTTTTTCTCCTATTGTAAAGTGTCCTTGGGTGTCTTGAAAGGCGCTTTATGAATACATTTCATTATTATTAGTATTGTTATTATTGTTTTTGTTGTTGTTGTTGCTAAAGATGGATCTCTGTGCTGTCATGTCTCTCTAGGAAAACAGGAGGCAGGTGCAGGGCAGATGGGAGAATAGCGGCCTGGTGGACTTTAACCTCTGTGTTGGTGCTGCTGAAGGACGGCTGGCTGAAGAAGATGGATCTCAGGGAGAAGGAGAGGAAGTCCAATGAGCTCATCTCACAGTCAGACACATTTTCAGCTGACAAATGAGGAACCATCAGTTCAGATTTGACTTTTTTCCCTTTAAACAGCCTTCAACTGTAATGATTCTGCAGTTTTCTTACTGTAAGCATTAAAATACTAAAACTATCAATGTGTCTGTGAGTCTGTCAAGTTTGTCTAATCTCTCTGCTCACTGTTTCCTACTAGACAAATCAAATATGAGCACAGATGATGAATTTCCTCTAAATAATCCAGTGGTGCGCTCTGCTATTTTTGTTGTGGTCATAATTTAATGTAGACTTTATTTGAAGGATATTTATTAAAGAAATTTAGCAGGAGCAAAGCTAAAGCAGAATCAAATGATAATAACAATCACAGAATAATAATGAAATAACATCAGTTATACTTGTCTAATTAATCTACTCTGAGCTAATGCTTTTCATATCTTTGGGAGGAAAGAGACTGGCGAGGAGACGGACACTGAAGATGTGTTTATCTCAGTGTTTCATGTTAAAGAAAATAATCCAGGAGGAAAGCAATGGATTGTTTCTTAAAAATTCAACATGCCAACATTTGATGAGCAGAGAAAAATCCAATTGAAATAGTGTCTAATACGAGGACATCAAGTCTGTATTAAAAGTCAAACCCTTTAAAATGGACCATACCAATTTAAATCAGGTATGGATTGGGACACTTATGATCCCATTCATGGTTCTTATGGGTCTGAAACAGTCTAAGCAGAAACAGGACATAAACAGTGTTTTGGTATCCATCCTGACCTCTTACAGCAGTTTTTTGCTTTAAATTTTTGATTTTCTTTACCTTTTGTTTAAGTCAGCAGAGATTGCTGTCAGAATGAAACAAGAATTATGGATCCCAATAAACTGTAAACAACTGTAAAAGCCTATGAAGAAAATTTCAAGGAGACCTACAAAATTGTGCATGGACCTCTAAATAAAAGAATTTCTGTCAAACTACAACTGTTACTACAAAGGGGTTATTGGTGGAACTTTACACTCTGAAATATTGAAAGATTTAAAGGATGAGACAGCTCAGCACAGCATGTTATTAACTTCACACATGAAGTGGTTCAGTCCAGTCAGAATTCAGTTTTGCAGCCACCGTCCACATCCTGCTTCTTCAACTGGTCGTCACGGTAACTCTGGGCTTTCCTCCAACGAATCCTGAAGTCTGTCAGTCCTTCTGACAGCATGAGGCCTGACAGCTGGACAAAATGTGCAGATGATGAAAAACATGAAGCATAGTTTGAACTTGTGTCAAGTTTGTGTTGGTGACTGAACTGCTGACCTGCTGTGAAACCTGCTGCTGGATCTCTGTGCTGTGCATGTCTGCCTCTGACTGAAGCTTCATTTTCACCACTGTTTGCTTTGTCACTGCTAAAAATGAACCACATATAAAAACACAAACATTAGTGTTTTACATGATGACAGGATCTTACAGTGTTTGCATTCTGGACCTCACCTGTGAAACAGAAAAAATGGGATCTCAACCAGCCATCAGCCCATTCCCCTGTCTTTAAAAAAAATGATCCACAGTCCTCAGGTGGATGATAGTTACTAGGCTGACCAGACATCCAGTTAGTGAATGTGGAGGTTGTGTTGTCAGACCAGAAGGCCCAGGGATCCCTGTAGAGACCAATCCACACATACTGAACCCCTGATCCATTCAAAGTGAGCGTGATGTTGGATTTCTCCTCTTTGCTTCTTATACTGGTCAGGTCTGTGTGGTATGTCCTGCAGTACGACTGAGCCGCTGACCAGGAGCGGCTCTCCATCACTAAGATGTAACTTGTATTTTTGGCTGTAAAATGTTCAAGAAAGAATTAATTTTCAAACACGTTATAAAGCTCATAAAGTTGTAGGGATAACTATGGCAACAAGTCATTTTTCCTACCATTGTAACACAGGAAAGGGTAAGAATCTCCACAGGGTCTATCATCCATCTGTGTTTGTCCCTGAAGAGCCACACAGTATTCATTTCCATATAGACAGTCTGGTTGGCCGTTAGCCCAGATCAAAAATTCATGAGTGCTGCCAACATAAAAAAGTTTTTCCTCCATGGACCACTTCCAGCTGTAACGATCATCATAGAGACCTATCCAAGCAAAATCATTGATGCTTGGTGACATTGAGAGAAGCAGTTGGTTGATGTTGCTGTTGTAGATGGTGACCAAGTCAGTGAAGTGTTCTCTGCAGTAACTCTGAGCTTTGGTCCAGGTCATCGTCTGGTTCACAAAGTGGTATTCTCTGGAGTGGGGAGGAAGAGTGGAAAGTCCTCCTGAGAAAAATGGAAGTTTTTATTGTGGAAACTGGGCTGTTAGACGAATAACTGAAAAGGCAAACTTTACTTAAGTTTATTTATTTTTTTTACGTTTTTTCACAATTTTTTAAACCAGTATCTGTACTTTTTACTCCTTGCATTTTCAAAAAAAAACTGTGACTCATTTGAGATTTAATGTTTTGTTTTAATCCCCATTAAAACAAGCTTATGGGGATAGGTTAATTGGATAATCCAAATTGTCATTAGGTGTGAATGTGCGAGTGAATGGTTGTCTGTCCCTGTGTGTTAGCCCTGCGACAGACTGGCGACCTGTCCAGGGTGTACCCCGCCTCTCGCCCTATGACAGCTGGGATAGGCTCCAGCGCCCCCCGCGACCCTGAAAAGGATAAGCGGAAGCGAATGGATGGATGGATGTTTTGTTTTCAAATAATTTTGCATCCTCATCTGTCACACCAAGCCTCCGGATGTCCTCCTCTACTACATCCATCAATCATGTCTGAGTTCTTCTTCTTTCCCCCCTTCCTGGCAACACCATCTTCATCCTCCTGTCTTGAATATTTCCACTCTCCCTCCTCTGCACCATCTCAGGCTGTCTTCTGATCCTGGACCATTTTCTCTGTTTCTTGTCTGTGTGTTGGTTAATAAATCTTATCATTTCCCAGGCACAGGTGTGGCTGACCCAACATCCACTAACACACCTGACTCCACTTACATGCCACCTACAGTTTACATGACCTCAGACTGTCTCTGTATGTTTTGCTGGATTTTTGAGCAACAATGTGAGAGCTAAACCTCCTGGTTAAAAAAAGTAATTTTCTTCTTCTATAAAGCTATAAACCTACATCTCCTTGTTTCCTTTATCACAGAATACATTTTTTGCGCATGTCCAGACCGCAACGAAATCTGCCTGATTGATTCTCCCCCACTGGTAAGCACTACCTTGGATCCTAAATGATGCAACCTGGGATGACTTGTTTACTGGAAAAACAGCTATGCATACCAGAGAAAGACTATGACCTCTAATATACAATATCGGTATCCTGACCGAAATTACTGGATCGGATATAGAAGAGAAAAAAAAAAGTCAGATCTATTATGTATAACAAAAGCACCTCACAAAAAAGCTCATGACCTTAGCACGTCGGAGCAGTACGCGTCACGTGATAGAGCGGCTGTGGTGTGTGAGATTCTACAGGCTTCCAAACCAGGATTTCATCTCAGAGAGAGCTATCCCAGAGATGTAAAGCAAGTGTGTAAGTCCATCTCTGAATGTTTGTAAAGCATTCCCATGTTAAGCTTGACAACTGATATATGGAGCGACTGCCTCTCTCTCTCCCTCTCTCTCCTGTTTCTTCTTTCATCATGAAACTGATCAATGATCAGCTGATCGACTTTTCTTTCGCAAGTCCTGTCAACCACTTTGCGCCAGAGAGAGGAAACCAGCAGATAATCATAAGCAGCAGATTTAAGCTCTATAGGCTGTTGTTAGAGTTTATTTAATATTACTTTCTACACCAGGATCTTTTTCTATGTAACTGTGCAGGGGCGGGTCTAGCAAAGTTTTGCCAGGGGGCCAGGTAGGGCATTAACAGGGAAAAGGGGGCACAAAGACATACTTTTATTTCTTATTCTCATGTCTAGCTTTTAATGAATAATTATCTGAATCTTACAACCAAAGTTTTCATCTGATGTAAAATGTACAGAAGTCCATTATTGTATAAGGTAAATATTAAGTCTAATATATTTCCTAGTTACCCTGGTAAGCTATAGTATTTTTTCCTTTGTGATGGTACCATCTGTGCAGTCTGTAATTCTGATGAAGCAAGATGCTGAATCCATTTAATTATTGTAGAAAAATGATTGCTTTCTGTGCACCCACCCCCACTGCTGCTGTTCCACCTCTGACACCTCAGACACTTCACACCTCCTCTATTCACCCTGCTCACGCCTCCCCACCCCCAACAACAGCATCCAATACACACTCAACACAAGGCTCCAGCCTGTCTCTCTCAACCACCCAGGTTAGGAGGGAACTGAGGAGGATTAATGGCAAGAAGGCAGCGGGCCCAGATGGCATCAGCTCGAGGGTCGTCAGGTCCTGCGCGGACCAACTGTGTGGGGTGATGGAGCACCTCTTCAACCTGAGCCTGAGGCTGGGGAGAGTCCCACAGCTCTGGAAAACCTCCTGTGTTGTACCAGTGCCAAAGACTTCACGCCCCAAGGACCTCAACAGCTACAGGCCGGTGGCTCTGACATCCCACCTGATGAAGACCCTGGAGCGGTTGGTCCTGGCTCAGCTTCGGCACCTGGTGAGCTCATCACCGGACCCACTTCAGTTTGCCTACCAACCTGGCATTGGAGCGGATGATGCCGTCATTCACCTCCCACATCGTTCCCTCGCTCACCTGGAGACCGCTGGGAGCACTGTGAGAATCATGTTCTTTGATTTCTCCAGTGCCTTCAACACTATTCTTCCCTCCGTTCTGAAGGACAAGCTGGAGAACTCTGGAGTGGACCATCACCTCACTACCTGGATTTTGGACTACCTCACCGACCGACCACAGTATGTGAGGACTCAGGGCTGTGTGTCGGACAGGGTCGTCTGCAGTACAGGGGCCCCACAGGGAACGGTTCTGGCTCCGTTCCTCTTCACCATCTACACTGCAGACTTCTCCCACAACTCCACCCAGTGCTTCCTGCAGAAGTTCTCTGATGACTCTGCAATAGTCGGCCTCATCACTGAAGGGGACGACAAGGAGTACAGAGGACTGACTCAGGACTTTGTGGACTGGTGCCAGCTGAACTACCTCCAGATCAATGCCAGTAAAACCAAGGAGCTGGTGGTAGACTTCCGCAGGCACAAACATCCTCCACTGCAACCACTGAACATCCAAGGTATGGACATTGAGGCTGTGGACAGCTACAGGTACCTTGGTGTTCATCTGAACAACAAACTGGACTGGACTCATAACTCAGACGCCCTCTACAGGAAAGGGCAGAGCAGGCTGTACCTGCTGCAGAGACTCAGGTCGTTTGGAGTGGAGGGCCCACTCCTGAAGACCTTCTATGACTCTGTGGTGGCCTCAGCCATCTTCTATGGTGTGGTCTGCTGGGGCGGCAGCATCTCTGCTGGGGACAGGAAGAGACTGAACAGGCTGATCAGAAGGGCCAGCTCTGTTCTGGGATCCCCTCTGGACCCAGTGGAGGTGGTGAGTGACAGGAGAATGGTGGCTAAGCTGTCATCACTGTTGGACAACATCTCCCACCCCATGCATGAGACTCTGACAGCACTGAGCAGCTCCTTCAGTGGGAGACTGCGGCACCCACGGTGTGGGACGGAGAGATTTCGCAGGTCTTTCCTCCCCACTGCTGTCAGACTCCACAACAAAGACTTCAACTGATCAAACACACAAACCCACACATGTGCAATAAGACTGCTATATGTGCAATTCTTCTTCTGATGAAGTTGTATTTTTGTATTTTCCTACTCAGTTGTATATAGTATTTGTATTTCTATTTTATTCTATTGTATATAGTATTTTATTTTATTTTATTTTATTGCATTCCAGTGTTTTCTAATTTCTGCTACATAACTTCGCACTTTTGCTGTAACAAAACAAATTTCCCACCTGTGGGACTAATAAAGGTCATCTTATCTGTCATCTTATCTTATTTGTTTTACATGTGCATTAAATTAAAGTTGATCACGTCAATTAAGCATCACAGGGGAGGGGTGGGGGGTGGTTCCTTATTTTCTTTTGCTGGGAGTTGACAACTGTATTAGTCAGGTTGTTTAATATTTCTGCTAGGTACTCTTTAAAATACCAGAATAGGGAGGATGGTGCAGGTTTAAGTTTTATTGCTGAACTATGAAATATTTTGGGTTCATGTGTATTTTTTGCATAAAGGTTTAACATAATAGTGTTAGTGTTTTGTTTTTTAAAACTCATATAAAATACAGCATTTTATTGATTATAAAATACACGATATCAGATTCATATTGGTATCGGCAGATATCCAAATTTATGATATCGGTCTTGGACATAAAGTGGTGTCATGAGAGCTCTAATTTAAACTAATTCCTACTCATTTAAACCTACAATAAATTAAAATCTTTCCTCAGTGCATCCTGCAAACTGCGGCCTTTGTGTAAACTGTGACAGAACAACTCAGCAGACGCTGACCGATACAGAAAGCTTTTATTAGCCAAGGCGCTTTGTTTTGGGGAAACATGATTAAGTTTAATGAGTCCTTTGGAAGCAAAATTAAGTAACTATGAAGAGATACAGAATCTTGGGGGTACAGTGGAAACAATATTAAACCATCCTTTACCTTCTCCTGACTCTCCAGCTCCAGCTAAGCCCAGTTTACATGAGATGGAAGCTATTCACACCTTGACTTATGTGACCTTAGTAATTCCTATTCCTCTTCTTACATCCAAATTTGGTATGGAAATTTCCTTCTTATCTACATTAGATCTGACAAAGACTTGATGTCAGGTGCCCATCCTGACACAACTCTATTTTATCTGGGTTGACTGAGACTAGGTAAACATTGTGGTTAATCACAGTAAAAATAAAAATGAGGAGAAAAAGAAGTAGAAGGAAAAAAAACAAAATTTCATCCCCAAAGTTTGGGAATGACTGTGCTATAGCAGTCAAAACATGAAAAGCTATTTAGTTTGATACGTTATCATCAGTGTTGGGTAAGTTACTTTAAATTAGTAACTTAGTTACATTACTAGTTACTTCTCTAAAAAAGTAACTCAGTTACTTCAAGTTACTCGTTACTTTCAAAGTAACTAGTTACTAGGGAAAGTAACTTTGGTTTTACTCAGAATTCTCTTGTTAATGTGTTGCTTCCATAACTGGATACCCAGCAAGATTCCCAGTCTTCTAGCTTGCTTACTTGGCACAAGTGCACTGTGCCACCTACCAATAGAAAGGAAAAAATAATGTGCACATTTCCACGAGAGAAATCCCACGCCTGGACCGTCATTGACCGCCGCCATGATTCTAGCCTGCTTTTTACATCCAACACAAAAACTGCAGTCGTGGTGCTTTTGATTGTACTCAGAACTTGGAAATTCTGCCTTCTGAATAGGAAGATGTAGGTAACACCAGACTGCAGATGAGCTGCATACAGAGCTGGACTGGGACAAAAAAAAAATCGTCCCGGCATTTTGACTAGAGACCGCCCACCATTATAGGAAAAATCATAAAGCTTTTGAATGAAAATAAACACTGTTGTGACAGTGATGTACACTGTTCTGATGGTATATATGTATCAATCTAGCAATTGTTTGTTGTAAGACTCAGATAATTATTTTTTAAAAGCGAGACATTTTAAATGAGAATAATAAAGAAAAGTATTTCCTTGTGCCCCCCTTTCCCTGTTAATGCCCTACCTGGCCCCCTGGCAACACTTTGCTAGACCCGCCCCTGCACAGTTACCTGTCAGCTACATAAAAAAAAAGGATCCTGGTGTTATTTGTCTCTCAGAAACAGTTCATAACTTCCCTTCAACTCATTCATGTCACCTAAAAGGTAAACCTGTTTCTACATCACCTGTTCAGCTCTGATGATTCAGTAAGGACATCTCCTGGTTTCATCTGCATGTTTCCCTCTCACCAGATAACCAAACCGATATCATGACCAGCAGCTTTACAGCTGTGGCTCCAGCAAACATCAGCTGATACTAGAAATTAATATTAAATAAATTCTAACAACAGCTGATCAAGCTTAAACGTGCTGCTGTTGTTTAACGCGACATCCGCTGGTTTCCTCTCTCTGACGCAAAGTGGGCGATAAATAAACAAGAGAGAAAAGCCGATCAGCTGATCATTGATCAGTTTCATGATTGAAGTAGAAACAGGAGAGAATGAGAGAAGAAGAGGCAGCTGTGCAGCTTCAGCTTTGTGTCTTTTTCATTGTAGCTAAAGTCCGGGACAAACTGTCCTTTTCACCTCAATACGAAACGCGTAATATTTTCTCTGAATACCAGACGATTCTGTTTTTTACGGGACGGTTGGCAACTCTAATAATTAACCGTATGAACAAAATAAAGTTCAACATCAGTAACATAGCACCCACCCAGCTGTATACAGCTAGCTAGCACGCAGTACGAAAAAGTTAGCATACCGAAAATAAACTCCACCTAAACTTGGTTTATATCTGACCCAGACAGACTGCAGGTCATAACTTCTTACCTGAAGTTCAGTTCACCTGACACGCGGACCGGCGGCCGCTTCGGGTCTCTCCTCTTGCCTCCCTTTTCCTTCATCCACCTGCTGGCCTCCACCACTTGCTAATGTTATTGAATCTGTGGAAGCTCCGCGATATCCACCACACGAAGTAACGAGTAACGAGCCTATCTAAATCCCAGTAACGAGTAACGCGTTCCTGGTTTTGGCATAATAACTAGTTACCGTGCTCGTTACCACAATAATAACGTAGTTACTGTAACGCGTTACTTAATAACGCGTTAGTCCCAACACTGGTTATCATAGATATGAATACAACAAGTTTTTACTTAATCAAAATATAAATATGATAAAAAATGAACTTGCATTTAAAATATACTGCTTTAAATATACTGTCTGTCTCAGTGTATTTATAGTCTAGTTTAAATGTTTAAGATATTACAATTACTGACCTGAGAGCAGCAGGATGATCAATAAACAGGTTTTTTCCATTCTTGGCTTCTCTGTAATCATACAGTCATCATAATTATTAGTGTATCAGAATTATTGTCCCTAGTATAAT
Source organism: Oreochromis aureus (assembly GCF_013358895.1). Taxonomy (NCBI): domain Eukaryota; kingdom Metazoa; phylum Chordata; class Actinopteri; order Cichliformes; family Cichlidae; genus Oreochromis; species Oreochromis aureus. Next base: position 89,982,461 of record NC_052944.1, on the reverse strand, counting down.
AGGTTGTTTAGTTTATAGTTTAGTGCACACGTCTAAAATAATTATTTGCAATATTTATTAAACTCTATCATGTCTTTAAAAAAATGGACAGCCAAAACATGATGTGTCTATATTTTTAAATGTTTAAGTCAGATTAATAGAAAGGTTAATGTCGGGTAACTTACCTGACAGCCTCTCTTGTCATCTGGTAACTGAAGCTGACTTTTAAGGAAAACTTTGTTTGATATCTTCATATATTTTACTGTCAAATGAGGACACATGAAGGGAGCGGATTACAGTAAAGTGTATGAGTTTATGGGAACATACATTGAATATGAGTTTGAAGGTTGAAAAAAAGCAGTGAGAAGACTGTGATGAGCAAGAATATCTAGTCTGATGACACCAAGATTGAACTGTTTGACTTAAATTTTAGATGTTATGTTGGGTGGAAACCAGGTACTGCTCATCTATTGGTGAGCTTAGACTGGCTGACGAAGAGTGAAACTCCATTTCAGACACACGTCTGGATCTTATTGCACATTAGAAACTTTAATGATGTCGCTTTTATTGCTTTTTGAAGCTTTCTCTCAGATTAATGAAGAGAAGTGCAGTTTTCAGAGGAGCTCAAAATTCTGTCTACTACAACGTTAAAAGCAAGATGCAAGTCACCCAAGTTCTTTGTGTAACTCGTGCACGAGGGAGAGAACTGTGACAAGCGCCGTTCCTTCTGCTCGAACCCCAGTCAGTCTCAGCCATCTTCCCCCGTAACACTGTTCTTTATTGAGGTTACATGAATATGCATAAGGTCATTAACATATGACGTCTTACATAGGTATACATGTGAACAAAGAGTACCTTGTCTGTGTGTCCTGTAGTTATGTGTGTGTGTGTGTGTGTGGGGGGGGTGTCAAGATGTGACCCTGTGAAGACTCCCCAGATAAAAAGGAGTCCAGCGGTCCACCTAAACAAAAGGCACTTATACTTAAACAGATACAGAGTAGGTGTAGGTGATCAGACATCCTATCAATATGCAATCGATTATAAAACTCTAAGCATAAATGACAATCCACAATATAAACCTAACAACTTACACTTGTAATGTTTCCTCAGTGACAGTCCTATATGTTGGTCCACTAAGGCTTAAGTGTGTGTTATGAGCTGGAGGTAGGTCAGTGGACCATATGTTTTATCATGCATTGAGTTTATTCATCCATTTTTGTGACAATTTTTCCCTAATGATCGTTTAATTGATTATTTGATCATTTATTTGATCATTTCTTCTAGCAAAAGAATGTTTTTTTTAAAAATGGACAGCCAAAACAGGATAGTGTCTATATTTTAAAATGTTTAAGTCAGATTAATAGAAAGGTTAATGACGGGTAACTTACCTGAAAGCCTCTGTTATCATCTGGTAACTGAAGCTGACTTTTAAGCAAAACTTTGTTTGATATCTTCATATATTTTACTGTCAAATGAGGACACATGAAGGGAGCTGATTCCAGTAGAATTTATGGTAACATACATTGAATATGAGTTAGTGTGTGAGGAGAAATAATACATTTAATGAAAGGTATCTAAGTATTTTGTTTGTCTATGTTGTAAGCTTGTGTAGAATACTGTATATGTCAGCTTTGATATCCTATGTGAGTGAGCCAGTGTGGAACCTTCTATGATATATTGATCTACAGTCAAAGGCATTTAGATAAAACTTATGATTTAAGACTTTTCCTGACAAGTAAACCAACATGTAATTTTGGAAGTGTGGTCACAGCCAAAACCAAATATCATGGTACTTTTGGTTATGTGACCATACAAAAAATGGCCGGTATTTGTATAGCGCTTTACCTATGGAAAAATACATTTTGCAAATGAAATGCCCAGGACTTAGAAAAACATAGACAAGGTTACCAAAATCATCTGCTTCTGTACCAGTGGCCAAAACCCCTACTTTCCACTTTCTCCATGTAAAGTTTGGCCACGATGGGTGACACTGGGGAGCCCATGGCACATCAATGTTTTTGTCTGTAGAAACTCTCCAATGAATCTTCTTCAGTTGTGAGACCAAACAAACTTCTTGGATGAGAGCTTCAAGAATCTCACAGAAGTCCAGATGCTTTTCTTTCCAACCTCGTTAGAGATATAGTGAGTGAACAAAATATAACAAATTATTTTCAAAATTATAATTTTTATATATGACATGTTGACAAGTATTTCTGAGATATTGACCAACAATTGTATGCATTTCATTGATATAAAGACTAAAAAAACTCAACATGTACTTCTGGATGTGGTGCAACTGCCACAACTGAATATGGTGGTATATTTGTTCAAGTGAGCTGTTTCTATAAAAACATAAATCCTGTAAATGATGTGCTAAAGGCTTAAATAAACATAAGCAAGGTTACACAAAGGAAATTCTACTTTTGTCTAATGATGGTTTAATTGATTATTTGATCATTTCTTCTTGCAAATGCCTTGAACGTGTTCAGATCAGACCGTCGGTTCCTAAGATCCTTGACTGTGAAGAAAGCAATAAATAAATAAATAAAAGTAAATGCTGTAAAGCTGAAGCTGTCTGCTGAAAACAGCTGAAGAAGCTGAAGTTAGTATTCGAAAAGTATTTGAACTTTTAATCATTTTGCAGAAGCATAACAACTTTGCAAAAATGTAAAAACTTAGCTGAATTGCAACTTGTCAGAAATATTGTAACTTAGCAGAAATAGTATAATATAACAGAGGTATTGTAATTGTCGGCTGAAATGTTAATATTTAGCACAAACATAACAACTTGAAAGAAATGATTTAACAGTATAATTTAGTATACAATAGTGTAACAGTATAACATTGTAGCAGAAATACTATAATTTAGCAGAAAGGTAATAACCTAAGCAAAAATATAATAATTTAGCACAAAAGTAACAACTTTGGAAAACAGTGTGACCTAGCAGAAACATAATACTACTATAGCAAAAAATATTATAATCTAATTAAAAATGTCATAACTTAGTAGATATTGATGACAGTTATGACACAAACTGAAAAAAAAAACAGAACAAGCTGAAGTTACCTCAAAACTACTTGTTGCTTAACTGTGAAAATTGGCAGAAAAACTATACCAACACATTTATTTTCTAAAAAAAAAACAACAACAACAAAAAAAAGGATTAAAAACCCCCCCAAAACAACACATCATGAATTTGATGCACCTTACTCAATGCAATTGGGATATGCATTTCTCATGAGTTGATTGGAACCATGATTCCAAGTGTGTTTCCAGTGTTCTGACACCCACGTCTGAACACTGGGACAAAATGTTCTCACAGTAATCCCCCACTACCCTGAATGGAATGGTAGATTTATCACCACACACTATTCACTTAGAAGATTGCACGTCTAATGATACATGTGGAGAGGGCAATTAGAAACATCAAGGCGAATAAAATATTTGACACCATTATCCCTCTGACCGGTGCTGGCAGTGCACACGTCTGCTTCCTAAGCATTATCAAAACAAACCCCTGGTTAAAGCTTTGGCTAAGAATTTCACTGTCAGTGAAGTTGCACAGTTCACTTGCACAGATTGCTCATCTAGTCGAGTAACCAACATACTTGGCATCTTTAAATAACCTGTTACTTTTTAAGACCACACAGTAAAAGTCAAATTCTTTGTAAGAGAGAAGTGCGTCAACGTGTGAACGTGAAAGTAACACCAGTCCATGCTCTCTCTGATGCTGCTGTTAACTTTGTATCAACATAGTCGGTACGAGTGACTTTAACAGAGAGACACGGTACCATGCTGCAGTTGAAGGTATCTGCAGTGAACATAATTTCTCACATAATGCCACTTTATCTCAATCAGTCCAAACGGTGGCTGTGCAGAAGGATCAAAGATCAGCCTATCTGGTGAGGCACCAAGCCAGGGAGCGTCAGGGTGGACAACGAGGCCATGAAGCCTGTATTTAAAGTTTTTCAATTTGCAGTTTTCTCCAACTGCGTTAAACTCCACGTCTGTCCCTGTGCTCATGTCTGCAGTCTGTCTCGTTGAGGATTCTCTCTGCACAGTTTCACCCCTCACATAACAAACCTCTGAAACATGAAGATGTGATCCTTGGCCTATGGAGCTGATGCCACTCCTGGTCCTGGTTCTCCTGTTGCTGTCTCAATCTTATTTGCCATGTCCTCTGTGACCATTAAGCTTTTCAAGGTGTAAGAGTTCATCCTCACTGCAGACATGCACACACTCTGTGGTAGTGGTGGGTAAAGAGGAGGATCTTGGTAAATGTTTACAGATTTTGTGGGTAATTTGGGCTGCTGGTAAGAGAGCACACTCACCGATCTCATCACTGATGCCCATGGTTGCTGTTAGAGGTCAATCTGTTACATCAAAAATCTTTGCATGATTTTCCAGTGTTTAGCAAGGAGATGTGAAGTGGGTCACCAGCCAAGTCCTTGTACAGTGTATTTCTGTAAAAGACCTTGCATAATAATATGAGAGTAAAACGAGGCTGTCACGGCTGCTGCGTGTGGAGAAGGAGGACTCGAATGCAGCACTTATTACTTGAGAAGCAGGGTGATTTATTACAGAAGACAGAACACAAAGTGGGGAAGGCAAAACAGAGCTGAGGATAAACTAAACTGCGAAAACTAAACTATAGAATGGCAAACCTGAAACACGAGAGGAGAACTGCAGGGAGAGCACATAGTGGAGACACAGAGAGGTTCACGGAGCAACGCAGAAACACAGGGTAACACAGAGGATGAACACAGACGACACGACAAGGAACACAGGCAGACACACATTATAAATACACAGAGGGAGACTGGGAAATCACACACAGGTGGGAGAAACAGCTGGACCTGATTAGCCTGACGAGACAGGGGAACACTAACACCAGGGACCAACAGAGAGAGTACCAACCCAGAAACCCAGCATTCAAACCCCAAAACACAAACAATAATGATAATAATAATAATAATAGCAACAACAATAAACTCAAAACACTGGGTCAACGACCCAGGACCATGACAGTACCCCCCCCTCAAGGGCTGGCTCCCGACAGCCCCAAAAAACACCACCAGACCCAGGAGGGCGGTGGGGGGTCCAGGACGGAGGGTCCAGGACCAAAATGGAGGCCCCAGAGTCCCAAACAAAACGTCCATAACATACATAGGGGAGCAAAGTCCAGAACATAGGTCAGGCGGCCGGCCTGGGGGCCGATAGCACAGAAGGCCAGGATGAGACAGTTCAGGAGGCCGTCCACGCGGAAGGCGGTGGCGGCAACAGAAGTCCGGAGGCCAGCCACGCGGAAGGCAGAAGCGGCGACAACCCCGTTCTGGAGGGCGTCCACGACAGCGATGGTGATCAGCCAGCTGCCTAGAAAATGGCCGGAGGTGTTGAGGCGCCAAACACGGACCGGATGGTGGCGTGCCAGCAGCAGAACCAGGCAAGGATGAGGAGAAGGATGAGGCTGAAGCTGCTGCTGAAGCCGGACCAGGCGAAGCTGAAACTGATGCAGCAGGCGATGATGAGGATGTTGAGGCTGCTGCTGCGGGCGAGGATGAAGAAGCTGCTGCTGCAGCTGCTTTCAAACCTGTTTGAAATCCTCACGACTGTCGTGAGGGTGTCACCGCAGCTGCTCACACTGCGCACGCGCAAACACATGAATGTCGGTGAAAAAGCGTGTGATCTGGACACAAGCGATGGAGGCACAACTTGTAGAACTTTGGAAAGCTCATCCGAGCCTTTTCGATGTGGCCTCACAAAATTATCATGACCACAACAACCATGAAAATAGTTGGATTTACACTGCTGCTCAATCACAGCTGCCTGATCAATGTTTTTCATTAGCAATTTAGCAAAGTTGATGGTGGTGGTGTGCGTGTTTGTGTGAGTGAAAGACAGAGAGGGAGAGCGAGCGAGGGACAGATTTTCTGTTATAACCTTCATTTTATGGACGCACAGTGTGAGCACACAGGTCGCATCAGAGCAACGAAATGTATAGTGTGAGACCCTGCATCGTGACCTACGAACTTATAACCCCTTCGAGTCAATCGTGCAGTTTGAGCAGAAGCTGAATAACATGGCTGAAAAAATCGCACAGTGTATGCCCAGCATTAACTTTGTTTGAATGACGGCATATTCACAACGTGGAGTCTAAAAATAGCCAAATCTTGTACCCAACCATTGGTGAATTGGATGTGCGCCTCCAGACATTTATAACTGTGAAATTGGTTCGCCGTGTATGCACTGACTCCACGGGTACTACAATATATCAGGTAGTGATTTTTCACGAGCGAGTGAAACGGCTCCTAGTGCCAACTCTTTGAAGTGAATGATGCGAGCCAGCTCCTTATCGGGAGCCATGGGGTTTTTTTCTTTCTCTCACCCTCTCTCTTGCACGTTTTTTCTGCTTCACTCCTATGGGCTCAAATTGTAGTCATAAATATTTTGTACTTGTAAATCAGTTTTGTATTTGTAAATCGGAATTTGTATGTGAAAAAAGAATTTGTGTGTGTAAAAAAGATTTGTGTGTGCCTGTGAAACTCTGCACTCAAGTTTCAAGTACGGATTTTGACCCCATTTTTCTACCTTTAAGCTGATTGGTCTAATGTCATGTCAATCACAAATTAAACAGTCCAATCAGAGAACAGATGGGTTTGGCTGTTGGGGGGGGGGTGCTTACGGTTGCTTTGGAAGGGTAACACAGTTTGAAGATGGAGGACAGCGACGGCGCTTCTGCGGCGCAGGTAAGCTTTAATTTATGGTTTACTGGAACAAATTGTCCACACATACATTTTGTACTTCTATGATCATGTTGACCACATGGATGAGCTTTTATCAGTGTTCATCCTGGCATTTTTTGACAATATACTTTTGCTTCTTTAGAGTGCACTGTTTAGGTAACCTTGTCTTTTATCGACAGTATTCCTGTATCTAGACAGATAGATAGATCAGTGTATATATGTATAAACACTGATCTTTTTTTTCTTTTGCACCACCTTGGGTAAAGTGAAGTGGATGACCTGCATCACACAGCACATGAAGTCAGAGACACACTTCTCAATTTTGCTGCTGATATGAACATCCCAGCCAACAATAAGGAAGGTACTTTTCATACCAAATGTCAGAGTATATTTAAATTTCCAAATTGACGTGCTTACCAGAAAGTGTGCTGGGCCTTAATTTTTTGCCTTACTGGGTTTACAGTGCAAAATGTTATTTTTGCATACAATGTACTTTATCTTTTAGTAGAACAGTGGAAAAAGGCCAGTGATCCCCAAGATGCTGCAGTTTTGTTTAAAAGGCATCTCTTAAAGGAAAAGGAGGAGAACTCCACAATCACAGCTATCATTGACATTCGACAAGATCGAATCCCAGAGCCGAGAGATCATTGCTTTCTACAAAAGACCACAGATTGATTGGGCAGGACCTTTTTGTTGTTCTTCACAAGGTAATGGCTTATGGTGAAGCATGGATTCAGTTAGTTTCTTTTAATGGCTGTTTAACATTCCAACTTGGTAAATGAGAATTTTCCATTAAAGTGTGCTGTATAGCAGTTTGTAACTTTACTTGTTTTGTTGTCATTTTTTTCTTTTTTCCCAATTTTAAAATAGGTGACACAGCTGTTGGCACTCGGGTCCAGAGACATTTTTTCAGCATGGCAATGCTAAAGTTGGAACATGGCTTTAACATCCATAGCGGTATGTTTCTATATCCTTTTGTAAATTAATGTAAGATGAGTTTTTAAAATAATCCATGCAAAAATTTACTCAAGAAAAAAAAGATACCATTAAAGTATTTGCATGATGTTTGACAACTTCATTAATCAACTACTTACATCAATAGATAAAGCTACAGCTTTTTTATTTTGCTTGTACTGTTCTTCTCCAGGTGCAGCCAACATGACCCTTCTCTTTGAGGGACAACAGAACTATCTAGTACAGGGGTGGGCAATCTCAGTCCACGAGGGCCGGTGTCCCTGCAGGTTTTAGATCTCACCTTGGGTCAACACACCTGAATCACATGATTAGTTTGTTACCAGGCCTCTGGAGAACATCAGGACATGTTGAGGAGCTAATTTAGCCATTTAAATCAGCTGTGTTGGTTCAAGGACACATCTAAAACCTGCAGGGACACCGGCCCTCGTCGCCTGGAGTTGGACACCCCTGTCCTAAGCAAATATGATGTAGTTATTTTTGATTATTGTTTTAGGTGATAGGCCGAACTAAAAGGCAGACAAAATACATCAGAAAATGTCTGAAGGACACCGGATTGTTGACTATGCTTCAAGAAAGACCTGACACAGCCTCAGTGGTCTTTCCCCAGCATGAAGACAGCATTCTTACTGCACAGGTATTTCAATGCATGCAAAGGAAGTACTGGAAATGAGAATGTGATTGGGAGAATGATAAATGTTGTAGAAAAAGCTTTGAAGGGTCTGGTGGAGTAGAAAAGTAAGAATCAGTCCTTTGTCCATTATACTTTACGTGAGACAAAATGATTGATTGATAATACTTTATTCATCCTGAGGGAAATTCTTTTAAAGGCTGCCAGATAATCCAGTGCCATCATGAGCACCCCATAGAATACACCATACATAAATGCCAAGTGTCGGACAAAAATCCCTTCACAAATTTAACATGTAAAAAAAATGTATTTAGGGCAGTTGCATTCTGTTTTGGGCTGTTAGCCACATTGTTTGGCCAGGAGATGAGGGCGATGATGAAGACGATGATGATCCACCTTACCCGCTAAGCATCCAAATGCAAACAGTGGGATTTCTGAAGACCTACATTGAAACGGGCAAGTGTAATTGCATTGTGATTCAAAATTTGAATCTAATTTGATTTCTAATGCATTTATTATTTTTACAGCCAATCCGGTCATGAGAGTTTTTGTCACTTTCAAGCTGTTATCAATAAGGTCAGGTTTTGAGCTATGAAAATTGGCTGCTTATTTTCCTGATTGTTTTTGAGGTTGTTTGAAATAATTTTGTAAATCAAAAGGAAATATGCCTGAACACCCCAAATTAAACTTCAAAAGTTGTCAAGGACATGGATTTGGAGCAGCAGTTATTGGACTTAAATACAAGGTACATTCTAGACTGGTCACCACTCCATCAAAGTTAAGAAAAAGAATTTTTATTGTCAGACTGTAAATACAGTAGATTAATTGAATATTGCCTTTACAATTAAAAAAAAAAAGAAATATGCAAATCAGCAGGAATAGGTATGATGGCACCTAAACAAAATTTTATTGAAGCTATTATTAAACAAAGGACTTACAAGAGAACAGAAAGTATTTATCAGGTTACCTTTCCATTAACTGACAGATTATCAGGAAAATATATTATAACTGTAAACTCATCTAACACAAAATGCATGAACATTAAAAACTGAAAATATTGATGCAGACTTTTACCAACTGTCCTTGCATACAAAAACTGATAATTCAACATAATGTAAACATCTGGCAGTGCGTCTTATTTTCAACCATCACTCTAGATAAAGCTATAAATCCTGCCTGTTCTCAAGAATGCCTTCCACATACTGGACACGGGAACTGTAAATGTCAGCCCCATAGGACATAGAGGGTTCCATGGGATTGAAACAGTATCTCAGTCTTTCCAAATCCTCACTGACAAGTGGAGACAAGTTCTGGAAGCTGAATACCAGTTTGGTCCAAGTCTGCAATGTCCACATCTGGATACTTTACCTGAAATTAGACACCATCAATTCAGAAAGTCTTTAAAATACATTCTTTATTATTTTTGTCAATGATATACATATATTTTTTTTCAAAAAAGCGATTTGAAGAATTTAGAGATGTATAATCATACCACAATACTTTCAGGAGGATTTACTGGATTCTGAGTCTTTCCAATCTCCCATAGTTGGTTTGGGGTGTTATAGGTAAATGTTATGAGAACTTGCTGTAATTTAAAGCAATACAGTAATTCACTTTAAAACGTAATCTTGTTAATAACACATTCAATAATTAAAGCCAGAATACAACACCTGGCAATCAAAAATATATTTTTGTTGTAAATTAAATGGTAAAATGGTAAATGACCTGTATTTGTATTTACTAGTCCCTAAGGACCCCAACCCAGTGGGTTAAATGGTTGAGGAAACGGGACATATGGAAGTTAAGGTACATGGCAGGTCTACAAAACGAACTAATATCCTGAAGAACACAAAATCCAGCAGGAGATCCATGTGGACTTTCAGTTGATCCATCTACTGTTTGTCTGTAAGTCTGAAATGACACCACTGAAAACTTAGTGGAGGCTCTGTTAAGGTTTTGGGCTGAACTAGGCTGATACAGTATTACCTAACCTAACCTAACAATACATGAAGAGGCAACTACTTAAAGAGGTCTTGAAGTAAATGGCCTGTATTTGTATAGCGCTTTACTAGTCCCTAAGGACCCCAAAGCACTTTACACATCCAGTCATCCACCCATTCACACACTGGTGATGGCAAGCTACAATGTAGCCACAGCCACCCTGGGGCGCACTGACAGAGGCGAGGCTGCCGGACACTGGCGCTACCGGTCCCTCTGACCACCACCAGTAGGCAACGGGTGAAGTGTCTTGCCCAAGGACACAACGACCGAGACTGTCCAAGCCGGGGCTCGAACCGGCAACCTTCCGATTACAAGGCGAACTCCCAACTCTTGAGCCACGATCGCCCAAATTAGGAATACCTTTGGTTATGCACGCTTTTGCCAGACATACAGCTTCCTCTACCACAGCCCCGAACTTCAAACATGTATCGAGCAATGTCAACATTCTCAACTCCTTGGTCTCCCCTCACTCTAGAAATATGAAAAACAAAGGATACAGAAATTACACAGTATAAAATTTTAACAATATTTTAAAGTTAATCATTTAAAGAAAAATGTTAATGTTTTACATTCAACTGTTTGAGCGCTTATGCAGAGCTATATTTGTAAATATTTTCCCCAAAAGTACAATGCACAACTAGCAATGTTAACTTGCAAAGTCAGTGAAATGGTTGTTCTGTCACAGTCTGGTTGAGCAGCTGGCTGTGTGAAGTATGAATAGTGGACCTAAGTGCAGACAAAAAGGGAATGTGGAACAAAACTTGAATGTTAACAGAAAGCAAGCCGTTTATTAAGGCTGGTAAAAACTATACAAAACAAAAGGGAGAGGAGCTAAAGTGGGGAGACTAAAGATAAACATAAAAACCAAAACATGAAACTCGACGTGGAGACAAAAATACCTGAAACCTGGAGCGTAGGAGCAGAGACGATGCACAGTAAAAAATGGAGTGTCAATATTTCAATGTAAACCTATTTTAACCTAGAGAGAGTATTTACAACTCTGTGAGGAGTAAACCAGCTCTAACATCAGAGTTAAAAGTCAGTGTAAAGTTCTATAGACACGGAATGAAGACTTAACTCCACACAGTGTTGATTAGTACCAGTCCGCAGGCGTGCGCGGTCTCAGAGCTGTGTGACACACGGAATTTTCTCCAAAGAGCTGCCACAGTCAGGTAAGTTAAGTTAACATTCCCATACTGGTAACATTGTTTAATAAGTATTTTTAAACTAAACAGCTCTTTATAGTTACACTGATGTCGAGTGAGGACATGTTAGCAGCATTTACCCATAGGTTTAATGATATTGTCGGGTAGCTACATGCTAACAGTTGCTAAAAGTTCAAGTGTTCGTTATCTTCTCACTGAGTTAAGATGAACCTAAAACATGTTAACTATGTATTTCTTCTAAGTGCAGCTTAGATAATATTATTGTCACATGTCTAATGGGATCGTTTTAACAACTAAATTACCGTTTATTAGTAAGCTAATAATGGCTACTTAGCTTCGAACGAACTATCAGAAAAAGTGGGTAACACTACCATAAAGTTTACTCTACTGATTTATATTCTTTTAAGCACATGCCAAAGGCATACACTAATTTAGAATTAATTTAGAGTATTTTGTATAAATTAACTGACAGCAATGTTAATGATATGTTAATATACATTAATGGTAAATGGCCTGTATTTATATAGCGCTTTACTAGTCCCTAAGGACCCCAAAGCGCTTTACATATCCAGACATCCACTAATTAATTGTTCACAGAAATAAAGCGAATTTGCAGTAAGAGCGACCAATACTTGATAAGTAGACTAAAGTTATTAAACAATATTAGATGTTAGTCACACTTGGTCCATTTGCAGTAACACTGGTTGATAAAGGATCTTTATTAGCAGTTAATCTGTCACTTATTTCTTCATACTGTAGCTGCTAAGTAATATTAACTTTTAACTGCTTCTATTTTGTATAAAAACTAAAGCTCTAAAGTACATCCACAGTCTTAAACTCTTTCCTTTATTATTTTTTTCCTCTTTGTTTCGTTAACAGAATATGTTGCTGCGTGTTTTGTTTGGTGGGGAGCAGAAGTATGTTAGGCTGTCTGACCTGACATTTGATGCTTTCATGAAAGAAGGTTAGAATATCAGGATAAAACAATATTACAATGTTTACCTGGTCAATATACCAGCTTAATTATAAGCTTAATTATATTCTTACTCAACTACCTAAGTTGATAATTGTTTCTACTTCAACAATGAATGAGAATCACCTATATGCTTAAGCTTCATCTCATCAATATTTTGTGAAGACATAGCCTTACTCTACCATTTGATAAGAAAATGCATGGCCTTTTTTTTTTAACAATTTCTATAACATTTCTTTTCTCTTACCTTACTTCAGTGTGCCTAAAATTTAACATACCAGAAGGCAGACAGCTAGATATGAAGGTGTTTGACCAGTCTGACACAGAAGTAGACGCAGAGGTGTTTGAAGAAATAGTGAAGGGGTCACCTGGAACCTTCCGAGTCATGCTGAGCAATGAAGAACTTGGTAATCACTCACATACGTATATGTTTATATTAAATTTAAAGGTTGAGATTGGACCATTAACAGTTAAATTTAATGCTTCTGCTTTGGTCATGTTCCTTAATGCACAGGTGCATCTCTATCATCATCATCTTCTCCATCTGATGATACAATCGTTCTAAACTTCACAATGTGTGACCCTCCAGAAGAAGCAGCCACCACTGAAGGAAGACAACCTAAAAGGCCATGCCATATAAACTATGAGGCAAACGCTGTGGGTAGTGAACATTGTTAGTCTAATTTGCATGTTTGATGTGAAGTGTTTTTATGTAATCATTTTCCAGTTTTTCTCAAGGTTTAAAAAATTTCTGACTTCATATTTTATGTCTATTTAATTAAGTTGATTGAAAAAATCCTAACAACAAAGCCTGGTGGTGAACACATCATACAAGAGTATGCAAAAACCAAATCTCTGACAGATGCAACCAGAAGACAGATGATAAACATACTTGCTGCTGAGATGACAGAAACACATGGGTAAGAATCATAAATGTAGTCTATAAAGAAACATTTTTAGTATTGTATTATTTTTAATTGTGATGTTCAATGCCAATTGAGTGACGGTCATCACTGAATTTATACATTAGGACATCTCCCCCTAAAAGTGTAAGAGTGACGTATGCGCAGGGGATTGTTGCTCTGTTTCCATATCTGGAAGACCCATATTCACAACATGGATATGTAAGTAAAGGGGACTTTGCAACATTAAACACATAATTGCCCTCAGAAATGTTGATAACATTCTGCTTGTATTTAATTACATAGGAACATTACTATGATCCAGAGAGCGGTTCAGGATACCTTGCGTGGCGGTTGAAGACCATTCAAAGAAAAGCTGCAGAGGAAAGAAGTGTCTCAGTTTCCAAATCTCCTAAAAGTAAGTTCACTTGTGATTTAAATGATTCTGATCTAATTTGTAGGCAGGAGTCAATCAAATTGTTTTTTCTTAAGTTGGCGGGCCAGGCCGTGGTCGATCCAGACCACTCACCACTGAGACAGTGTTATCAGATGAGGATGTAAAAGCAGCTATTGCTCTTTTGAGACACTCTGCGGATGAAGAAACTATCTGTGAAAAGATGAAAGCTACCTTCATTTATCGGCATTCAATGGTCAGCGATGATAAGAATGCAGCAGATGTCTTCATAGTCTTCCCGCGGTTTCTGGACACACCAGGACTGGTAAGACATCTTCATTTGTTGAATCACCGAAATATTCCATGCAGCTTGCAATTTCACTCATTACACCTCTCTTATCTTCTATTTTTGCATTATAGATAGAACAAGATTTCAGACTCCTGTTTGATGAGGTCACTGCCAACAAATTCTTGGAGAGATGGCCCATCGATCTCAAATCAAAGATTTTAAAGGAAAGTCATGGACTTGTCTCCACCTCAGAGCTCTTGGAGTTGATGTGCAATGCTGAGTCAGCTACTGAAGTTGAGAATGGTATGACTCTGACTGTTTTTATTTGCCATTGTTGGTTATATAGGTAATTCTGTCTATTGAATGTATTTTTGGAGTAATTCTTTGTTTATTCATCTGTAGGCTGGGACAGTGACATGTCTGCTATCTTGCTGCTGCTACATCTGCTACCACCATCTGCACAAGGGCGAAAGAGACCAGGAAAGATGTCTGCACCTCAAGCTGTCGATGACCTCATCAAATTCCTAAAGGTATGTTATTTAAAATATATATTCCATCACCGCCATTGTAATGTACAGTAAGGTGATCTAATCTAATGGGATAGTCACTAAATACTGCTGTTTAATGTGTTGTTGTAGGCTGGAACCAGTGTACAGCAGCATCTAGACAACATCACCCGAAGCAGTCAGCCCTACCTTCTTGCTCAGGGACCCACAAGAAGCAGCATTCACACCTTCTTCATTGTGATTGACAAGCATGCACTTCCATGTAAAGTGACAGGTTCAGTAGGAGCCCTTGATGAACTCTTTAAGGCCCATTATGTCTTTGATACGTCATACAGTTCATCCCTGACCAACTTTTTCACTTTTCTGCAAACAACCATTTACAACATTGATGTTGAAAGGAAACTCCCAGAGTTGCACAGTTGCGAGCAAGAATGGTGCGTTAGTATCCATTGAGATCAAAATAATGAAGTGCTTTCTTTGCGAAAGTGATCATGGTAGACCAAACAGCCTTGTAAAACACCTTAAGGTAATTCATGGTCTCTGTACTGGCAGGACACTATATCTCAAATGTGGCCAAGTGGGATGTTCACGTTCTTTTAGTAGTTTTTCTGGCTTTAGAAAGCACCTGAACAAATGCCACGTAAGCAGTTCATTTGATTCTGCAGAACTAGATTTTTCACCGGTTCAAAGTGTTACAGACACAAGTACTGCTGCTAATGTTGATGTGGTGCCTGAACATTTAGAGGTTGAGTCGGAATTATCTTCAGCAGACCTTGTAAATAGTTGTGCAGCAGTTATTTCTGATCTAAAGGCAGCAGGTGTAGGCCAAAGTGTAGTGAATTCTGTAGTGAATTCCATGGAAGAGATTGTTCAAGATATCCAACAACATGCTAAAGAAACAGTCATTAAGCATGTATTTAGTAATGAAAGAGAAACAGAAATGTGCAAGAAAGTTGAAACATGTTTTGATGAGTTAGAGAATCCTTTCTCAGTTCTTAATTCGGAATACAAGAGGTCAAAATATTTATCAGACAAGTGGGAAACTGTAGAACCAGTTGAATGTGTAATTGGCTCAAGATTTGACACAAGGCGAAATAAAAAGACTGGAACATATGATCAGGCAGTTGTTCAAGATAAATTCATGTATGTTCCAATTTTATCAACATTGGAATCAATATTTAAGAGTCAGCATGTTGGAGGAATGTTGAAAAAATCAGAAACTTGTGATTCAAGACTCTATTTCTGATGGATCTCTATTGAAGACTCACCCTCTTTTTTCAACAGAAAAGCACACAGTTCAGATCCAAATGTTCTATGATTACTTTGAGGTTGCAAATCCTCTTGGTTCCAAGCGAGGTATTCACAAGTTGGGTGCAGTATATTTTACCTTAAGAAACTTCTCTCCCAAATGGAATTCTTTTTTGGCCAACATACACCTTTCAAATCAAATCAAATCAAATCACTTTTATTGTCACGTCACATGTGCAGGTACACTGGTACAGTACATGCGAGTGAAATTCTTGTGTAAAAGAAGCTTCACAAGCAACAGAGTTGTGCAAAAATACAATAACGTAAAACAAGCAAAATATAAAAATGGCTAATCTAAAAAGTAATAAATATATGTACAATATATAAAGGTATATACATTACTTACCTTTGTGCCTTATTTCATGCACAAGATCTGAAACGTTATGGTTTTAGTGAAATTCTTGCTCCTATTGTTCGAGACATTAAAGTGTTAGAGAGCGATGGTATTGAGATTCCACTATTCGGTGGTTATGTTCGTGGCAGTGTGGTACAGGTCACTGGTGATAATTTAGGCTTACATAGCTTGTTTGGTCTGGTGGAGTCTTTCAGTGCAAGGTACTGTTGTAGGTTTTGTTTAGCTGAAAAAGATGACTTTCAAACAGAATTCTCTGAAGATTCCCCCAAAATAGTGTTGCGCACCAAAGACCACCACACTGCTCACTGTCAGGAAATGTCTAATAATCCATTGCTTCCTTATGTTTTTGGTGTAAAGAGTTCATGCTTATTGAATTCACTGACATATTTTTACATAACTGAGAACTTCTCAGTTAATGTGATGCATGATGTTTTGGAAGGAGTGGCCCAGTACGAACTGAAGTTATTGTTTTTGTATTTAAAAGAACAACATCTTACATTGGGAGAACTGAATTTGAGAATACAAAGTTTTGATTTTGGATTCATGGAGAAAAACAATAGGCCAGTGGCTGTGAATTTAGGTGGAGAGTCTAATGATGTGGGACTGAATGCTATTCAGACATGGTGGTTACTGAGGAATGTTCCCCTCATGTTTGGAGATTTGGTAACCTCTACTGACCAACATTGGGGTCTACTACTTTTATTACTACAGATAGTTAACATTGTATTTTCTCCTATGTTATCTCAAGGTATGTGTGTATATTTAAAACATTTGATTGTGGAGCACCACAAACTGTTCAAGATATTGTATCCCCAGAAAAAACTTTTACCAAAGCACCATTTTCTTATTCATTATCCTCGCTGCATCCAAAAAATAGGGCCTGTACTTCATAGTTGGTGCATGCGCTATGAAGGTAAGCACAATTTTTTCAAGAAACAGCTCAAATCATTCAAAAATATCACCAAAACGCTGGCCAAAAAACACCAGAATTATATGGCATACATTTGGCAATCTTCAACAACCTTTAGTCGGTTAGACATTGGTCCAGGAAAAATGGTGTCTTTAGATATGGTAAAAGGAGGTTCTGGAATTGCAATAGCAATGCACCTGCCCAATAGAGTTCAAGTTATGAAAGTCAACTGGGCTAAACAGAATGGTATTGTTTACCGCCCGCATTTGGTTATTTGTGGCAAAGTAGTGTCTGAAATGCCTGTGTTTTACCAGATTGAGTCAGTTCTGATAATACATGAGAAACTGGTACTTCTCACTTTGCCATTATGTACAGTAGCCTTTCAAGAACATTTCCATGCCTATGAGTTGACCAGGACAAAGCAAGATTTAGTTGTCTTTCATGTTGACAGCCTGCATTATCCAAGGCCTTTTGACATACAATTGTCATATGGAGTGAAATGACAACGCTCTCTTTGTGGTCCCATATTGCTTTCTCTGGTGAGCATCATAGTACTGTATGCTACTGTCATTTGTAAGAGTTTGTTACATTAAATTACACTGAAATGAGACACATAATAAATGCTGTTACTGTAACCTGCATGTTTGTAGTTATTTTCATAATATAGGATAGATCACAGCCATTTGGAAATATAGATTAATATGATAAATGTGAAAAAATAATGAAAATGAAACATTATTACACGGAGTGAATTTGGACTAAAAATAACTCTATAAAGTGACATCATATTACTCTTAACAGTATGAATAACCCTCAGTGTTAAATATTTTTACACATTTTGTTGTTAATTTTGACACTAAACTGAGTAGAATTAACACTAAAAAGTTAACACTGGCCATAGAGCAAATTTTACTCTAATTTTGAGTGGGACCAAATGTTATCTGAAACAGAGTTAAAATCAACTCTCTAAGTGTAAAATTGACACTGTTTTTTACTGTGTGGAAACATGGCACAAATGACAACAGACAACATGACAAAAAACGGCCAGAAACACACAGACTAAATACACACAATGTGAAAACACATGGGGAAACAGCTGACACTAATTTGACATAATGAGACAAAGGAATCAAAGCTGACTACACTGACATAGGAAACAGACCTTCAAAATAAAACAGGAAACAGAATGAAAATCAGACATGACAACACGAACTTGATAACATAAGACACAGCATTAAACACATAAAGGGTGAGAGAAACTTAAATACAGGGGAAGAAAACACAGGATGAAACACGAGATTTACCCATATTTTAACACAGAGGCTCCCAAAGTGTGGGGCCCGCCCCCTAGGGGGGGCATGGGGCGGTATGAAAAGAAAAAAGAGCGCTTGGACACTGTGGACAGGTTTTTGACGGGGCTCCCACACAAACGCAAAGCAGGAGATGAAGCATCGCCAAATATGTTTCCAAACCAACTTCCTTCCAAGCCAAAGACAGGAAAATATGGTGAAGCATATCTTCCCTTTGGCTTCACCCGCACAAGTGCCAAGGTAGGTCTCCCCTGCAGAATTAGTTTCCCTGCATCGGGAGCAGCGCTGGGCTCTCCAAGTCACGGACAAACAGTATCCCACATTCTTGATTTTTAGTTCACAAACACTTCTTGTAATAACTAACTACTCCTGACATTTTGGACATGTTAGCTCTTTATGCAGTAAAGTTACAGCGGGATACAAATAATATCAGGCTGATCCTGCCGTAATTTGTCCCCCCGGTTCAAATCACTGACAAACAGTATCCCACAGCTGTTTATGTTTTTGAACCCATTTTGCACAGAGAGGCATTTTTTGAAAAATGTATTAATAGCAATGTTGAATATTATTACACAGGAAAAAAAACAACTACACATAAAATAATTACACCGTGACGCTTCTGCCTTTCTAAATGGAGGGACAGTAACTGCGTGTGTATATGTAAGCGTGTAAAACCTGAAGATAGTCAGATTAACAGTAACAGTATTTTGTCTCTATCTGCCATTCTGCAATTCATCTCATGTAAACAATAACGTGGCGCACAGCGTGACGTGAAAAGAGGCACATACCTTTGACGTTGCGTGACGAACTCTGTAATCCTCGTCCACACGTAAACGCGAAAAAGGAGTTTTAAATAATCTCCGTTTTCGGTGAATCGCAACGCCGTTTACGTGTGGACGAAAAGCCCAAACGCATAGAAACAGCTGCGTTTTCAAAAATACCCGTGTAGGTGTGGACGTAGCGTAAAAGAGTTAGTAGTATATTTTATTACTACCTGTAATTTATTGCCATTTACTTGTATTTGCTTAATTGTTTACTAAATGTTTGAGGTGTGAAATAAACCGCAATGGAGTTTGTAAACAAAATATGGGTGTGTGTGTTTGGAGGATGTGTTTGTGCGTGGGGGGGGGGGACATTTTTCTTGTAAAAAAGGGGGGCCTGGCAAAAAAAGTTTGGGAACCACTGTTTTAACATACTCTTGTAGGCAAAAATGTAATTTATTCAAGCTCATATCTGTTAGCTGCCAAGACATTGTTTAAACATTCATGTCAGTCTTATAGTGTATTATAACCAATACAAACTTGCTGGGAGTATTGTCCGTATTGCATATTTTGAGGTGTAGTTTGGGCAAATTCTGTTGCCCATAACTTGACAGAACCAAACCTGTTATAATAGAAATATGTTATATACAAGAATATAAAACATAGGAATTAACTACACTAACAACTGATGTAGTCATATAGAGAAACAATGTAAATAGTATTAAATTATCGTATCACTATAGTACCATAAATTACAGTTAGTTCAAGATACAGCTGCTCGTATTATTTCCAAAATTAGATCCACTGGACATACTGTATAACACTATTTCTTAAAAAGCTCCATTGGCTTCCAGTACACCGTGTCAATTTCAAGATCCTGCTTCTTACTTCAAAAGCGCTTCATAACCTTGCTCGTCCATATTTATCTGATCTTCTACATTTGTACTAGGGCTGGGTATCGTCACTGATTTCTAGAATCGATTCAATTCCGATTCACAAGGTCCCGAATCAATTCGATCCACGATTCGATTCGATTCAATTCAATTCGATTTAAATCTGGGAAATTTTGACAGTCAGAAACATTATAATTCAGATCAGTACATTTACATATTTTTGTATCAATAAAAAGGAAGCTGACACACGCAAGACTTTATCAAAGGTGTGAGCGTCACAGCAGACGCCTTTGTGTCAAAGTAGCTGAAGATAAAACAGAAAAACATGAAGGTGATTTTCCTGGCCTGGGATTTTATAAAAATATTCTGCAGTACATCAAAACGAAAGAAAACCATTAATCAACATATGAACGTTACCTCTGAAGTTACAGAGGTTTTATTAGAGACACGGTTAAGCGTTTTGCATTTTGCATAATTTTAAAAAGTTTAAATTTGTTCAGTATTGAACGGCAGAAATTAGGTTTTCTTTTCGGAAGTATGTAAAAGGAAAAAAAGAACAGCAGCCGACAGCGCTGTAAACAACGGTAGACGTGTGCGTAACAAGCAAGCGAATAATGCAGAAAACAGATTTTTAGACGGGAAACTGTTCTTGAAGTACAGAGAGAGAGAGAGAGAGAGAGAGAGAGAGAGCTGTGCATCATGGTGGAAGCAAAACAGTAAAAGTTAGAGTTGTTGTTTATGTGAAGCTTAGTTTGGATCTTCTTTTGCTGCTGGTTCAGTCAATATTGTTTGGAGAGAGATAAAACTAACAGCTTTAGAATCAGCGGAAAAAGGGCGTGAACACAAAGCGCGGACCCGCCGAAACATCAGAATCAGCGAGCTGTGGGCTTTCAGCCCGACTGTGAGAAAGGCGACATCTCACTGATTCTGATCCGAGTGTCGCGCTGTGTGTTTACGTCTTTGTGCAGAATCCGTGTACCTGCTCTCATTTACTGTCTTAGCTGTTTGGTGGTTGTTGAAATTTTGTGAGATTTCACAAGAGATTCTGGCATTTTGGGCAAAATAAATTTATATTAAAAAATCGATTCAGGAATTTAATGAATCGATTTAACGTTATCCAAGCCAGAATCGATTTTAATCGATAAATCGATTATAAAAACCCACCCCTAATTTGTACTCGCACACTTCACTCTTCATCAGCTTCCCTTCTGTCTGTTCCACATGCTCGATTAACTACAATGGGACTCAGAGACTTTAGTTGTTCTGCCCCAAGACTCTGGATGCACCTCCACCACGTCACGTCCAAGTCACGTCTCAAAACCCATCTATTCAGAATTGCATACACCTGATTCTGACTTAGTCCATTTGTAACTTGCTCGGCTTTTATACTTCCATGCTTGCTTTTTTTCTTCTTTAACTTATGTTTAAATTTTATTTGCCATGTTTCAACTTATTGTATTGTTGCTATTGTTCTTCTGCTATTGTAAGGTAACCTTGAGGTATTATGTATTATTATTATTGTAGTATTTCTCTGCAAATAGAATACAAATGATAGGAAAATTCAATAATTTCCACACAGCAAGCATGTGTGCGACCAAAGTTTTCCGTGGTGCGACTAAAAAAAAATATTTGGTCGCACCGGTGCCACCAACTGTTCGGGTAACAACAACAACAAAAAAAAAATCTCTGCAACTCAACGTGTCGTCAACAACAGACACATTATGCCCCTATCGTGGACTAAACCAATCAGAGATAGTCAGAGGCGGGACCTCTCTGATTGGCCGTGGTCCAGTTGAAAGTGCAGGTAGAAGAGAGAGGTGAGTAGCTTGAATAAGGCGATATTAATTCATTAACGGATTCCACACAAAGACTTAAACACAGAGCGGTCCTGACGCATCAGAAGCAGCTTTGTCTTTCTCGGCTTTCTCGCCTGACGGCCCATAGACGGACACGCTGTCGGAGCTTAGCGATTCTGATGCTTCGGGTCTGCTCTGTGTTTACGTCTTTTTTGCGCTGATTCTGAGCTGCAGGTTTTGTCTCTCCAACCAAAATTCGCCGAGCCAGCAGCAAAAGAAGCAGCAAACTGCGCTTCACATTTGATAAATGTCGTCATGAATTTCCTCTGACTTTTGCTGTTTTGCTTCCACCACGATAAAAATTACACTTCATACACAGCTCTCTGTGTGTACTTCAAGAACAGTTTCCCATCTCAAATCTCTGTTTTCTGCATTATTCATTCGCTTATTACCCACCAGTCTACCGCTGTTTACAGTGCTGTCTTTTTGTTTTTTCACTTAAATGACCTCCGACAAGAAAGCCTAATTTCTGCTGTTCAATACTGAAGAAATTTAAACTTCTTAAAATTATGCAAAATTGCAGAATATTGCAGAATATTTTTAAGGTTATCTGCTATAAAACGCCAGACCAGGAAAATCTCCTTCATGTTTTTCTGTTTTATTCTCAGTTACTTTGACACAAAGGCATCTGCTGTGATGTTCACAATTCTGAAGTCTCACATGTATCAGTACTGAGAAATGATCAGAATTATAATATTTCTGACTGTCTGAGGAAAATTGAATCGAATCAGGACTTTGAGAACCTGAATCGAATGGATTCTAGAAATCAGTGATGATACCCAGCCCTAGTGAGCAGCCTAGGCCCGACAGAAGTGGATGTAGCTGTGGGTAATAAGAAAAGATGAAAAGAACTATTGATAACTTTTTTGTTAAGTTGAGGCCTGATCTGTCTGAAATTCATAGGCAGTGCTCTGACACGGATACAGTGTATCCAGAAAAACACATTATATTCTGCAATAAATGCACTGCCCAAGTGTTCCCTCTCCCTACTGCCTTTCAGCAGCAGGCAGCAGCAAACAGGTCGTCAGAGGAGCCAAGATGATGATTAAGTTTAACATTTTCTACAATATTGACAAAGTACTTTAAGCACAAGATTGTTAGTTAATAATTTAGAAATGAATATTGTCTGTATGGACTCTCCCCCCCCCCCCAAAGAAGGTGCACATGTAAAACTGCGGTGTTAAGCGATGTGGTTGAAAAATTTGAGTGCGCCTAACTTTTGTGCCGGTACCGGTGTGCCCATGGCAAAAAGTTAGTCTAGAGCCCTGTTAATATTACTAACCCGAGAGCAGCAGGATGAGCAGTAAAAAGTTTTCTTCCATTGTTTGCTTCTGTATAACACATATACTCATCATGATTATTACTGTACCATAATTATTATTACCCACCTTTGCCATTTAAAGTATCTCCAGTGTAATAAGTTGCTTAGTATATATTTTTGTGCAGACATCGAAAATAATTATATTAAATATTTTTTGAATACTTCAAATCTATCATAGCTTTAAAATAATGGTCTAAATCAGATAAATTGAAAGATTAATGATTGGTAACTTACCTGACAACCTATTTTTTCATCTGTTGAGTTTAGCTGAACTTTAAGGATGTCTTTGTTTGTTCTCTTCATATATTTTACTGTCAAATAAGAAAAGGGAGTGAACTCTCTGTAGAAAATTGGTGACGTAGAATTATGGTGATAAACATGTATAATGAATGTTAATTAATATATTATTAAATTTGTTTAGTTGTGCATTGATATGAACATTGATATGAACATTACTTTTATCTAAAGTGTTATTTATATTGAATTATGTAATGTAATTATGCATATTGCAATGATGCTGCACTGTGGAAGGAGACAATGAAAAGAAAACTCAAAGATGGTTTGAGATACTTATTTAATATCTGCATCTGCATTCACCTTCATCCACCTTTAATAAAACTGCTTTAAATTTCCTTCAAATTATTTCTAATTCGCCCTAGACAAATTACCTGTACCCCCTGACTCTCAGGATAAAATTATCACACACACTCCTCTCTGTACTGCAGATAATGCTTCAAATGCTGCTCTATTGTCATTAAGAATCCTCCAGATTAAATCAAGCTCAAGGGATTGAAAAGCTTTGGCAGTGTAATTAGCCCCCAAGGCTGATCATATGTATTCAAAGCTATAAGATAAAGATTACTGTATTATAATTCACTGTTCCAATATGAGAGCAGAGAACTAGCTCTGAGTGAGCAAACACTTGAAAATTATCTGGTAATGAAAAGTATCTTGTTGCCAAACCTACTTGGTCTAATTGTGTGTGTGTGTGTGTGTGTGTGTATGTGCATGCGCGCTGACTAGTGTGAAGCAACCTCTGTTATCATCGCCATGCCGGGAATTTACTGAGTTAACATCAGAAGATATTTGCCCTCAGTACATCAGCCATAAAAATACAGGTTCTGAAATGTACTCACAGTAAAATGTAAGTCTCTGGAGGACGTTTCTACCAGCTGTCGTGCAAACCTAACTTGACCTTGTTCTATATTAATGCAATAATAAAATAATGTTAGCATATTGTTGTGGAGGTGTGGTCCATGGCTCAGCTGCAGGGGAGGTGGGCCAGTGCCAGGGAGGTTGGAGGAACAGGTGAAGGTGACCCAGCTAATAAGATTTTCCTTCTAATTCAGAATGAGGGTCTGGTTGTTTGGCAGAAATGGTCTGTTATGAATGTAAAAAATAGTAAATATTTCAGCATCATGGCAGATGAGAAGGGTGTTACGAAAGAAGAGCAGATTTCATTTGGACTTTTATAATTGAACCATCAAGAGGAGTTTTCTCCATTCTGAATCTGCTGGGAGACTAGCTGCAGTGCAACTTGAAAAGACTGTCCACTTATTGAGACGCCATGGTTTACAGAACAAAACTGTAAATTTGGTCATAAAGTGCCACTGACAGTTGGCACAAAGTTGAAATTCTTTGAATAAATCTAAGCATCATCAGCTTAAATGCAAATTTATCTCCAGTACACTCAATGTAACTTCACACTGAGTATGAAAGCACAGCCACTGTGCACCAGTCAAAGACTTTAATTCAGCACATTACTGCAGACTAACCTGTTCATCGTGGACAAAACTACCCAATATTTTCATTCAACACAAACTTTGTATAGCAATGTTTTTTGCTGGATGTTTCACAAAATAGAAACACATAATGTATCAAAGCACATCATATGCAAATCCAATATGTTATTAACATTTTGTAGTTAAGTGCCCCAGCACACATTTATCAAACTTTGCAAATGAGAAGCAAAAACTGCTCAAAGTGATAACTAAAATGTGCTTTTATGCCTTTTTCAACACATTTGAACGTACATTTACATTTATATTTGTCAAAGTCACACATACAAGGAATAAAAAAGAACTTGTCCCACCTTTAATGTAAGTTATAACATGTACAGTCAATTAAAAAACAAACCAATCTGTAAGGGTAAAAATATAAAAAATAAAAAAGGTGCACTAAGCGAGTTGCGTAAGTGCACACAGCTTGAAACTAATACTTTGTTCACACAGTTTTTGATTTAATTGCAGCATTCAGTCTTCTTGGGTTGTGGTCTAACAGCACACCTTGACATGGCAATATATGTCCACTTTTCCTTGCAAAACAGTCTAAATCTATCAGATCACAAAGGCATCTCTTCTGCATGGCGTGCTTTTTAAGAAATATTCTCTCCCCTAAAAGATTTGTTTTGTAATAGAAGTTAATAAGTTACAGTTAACATTAAAGGTGGTAAAAGCTTTCAATGACTTTTAACATTACAAAAACCAGGAATTTTGAAGGGGTATGTAAACTTATTGTATTTAGATTTGTTTGTTTTTTAAAGAATTGATAGCAGTCTCTTTGTAATAAACAAGCCTTTTATAACCTTTGACCCCTCACTGACTCACTCGTGCGCATATGTGTTCACTCTGTGCTACATATAGCATCATCAGCAGATTTGTGAATCGATCAATATGTTGTCTTGTTTACCCTCCCAGTCAGATCAGCACACATGTGCAGCTTCTGGTCTGTGGTCAAGTCACAGCAACAGAAAAAAGAACATTAACAGGAAGTAGGAAGAAAGATTCCTCCACTGATAGACTCCTGTATTCAGAGACAAACTGGGAGAGAACTGGTCTGAGAGTGGACACCAGTATAAAAACTGTCTGATCCACTGCTCACACTGGAAACATGGCTGACAGGAAAAGGTCAATGTGTGCCAGAGATCTGAGAGATGACACCGATTAATCAAAACCAGACAGAGAGGCGTGAAGCTCCGCCTCCTCCTGTGTCAGGTATAAAAGTAAAGTACATGTGATGATCAGAGCAGAGAGATGTCGACATGGACATGAATCCCCTGCTGCTGCTGATGCTGCTGATGCTGTGGAGCTCAGGTAGGACACTAACATCACCACGACACACACATGCATCATATAAAAGGATCAGTGAAGGAAAGAAAAAACTGCACTGTGACACTTCAACAGCTTCAATTTAGAATCGTTCAGACGTCAAAAAACAAAAGTCAGTTTTTAATCTGTTTACTGTCACTTTGACCTGCAGCCTCACATGCTTTAAAACTTTATTAACTATTCTACTGCAATCATTTAAGAGCCACAGTTGTCGTCTTTCTGCAGAATTACTTTAGTTTGTGGGTTTATTTAACAGGAACCAATAAGAATACGACCCTGAGCTGACACAGCAGCGGTTTAAGTGATTTGAAAGAACAATAAAATACCAATGAAAGTGCAACTGCAGTACCAAACCCTACAAACAGTTCACCACATCTAGTAATAACATTAGCATGCATTCCACAGTCTTTAAACTAGAAGAGTCTGTGCCTTGGAAATGGTTAAACTGGTCATCGTATTCCTGTTTTGTCTTTTTGGTGTATTTTTAAAATCCTGAAGCTGCTTCACTGACATTACTGGGTTACATTTACCTGCTGCTGTCATTCAACATTTAGATTTTCAAGCAGAAGATTTCCTGATCTGATCCAAGAAATCATCCCAATGTTGCTGCAGAATGACTCTTTACCTGGTCGCCTGCTGCACATAACTTATCAGGGGCTGAGAACATTCTGCTTTGATGCCACTGTGCAAACACAGGGGCGATCAATAACTGTTTGAGTCATTGATCGCCTCATTACTAAATCTCTATTCCAAAAAGTCCATAAAAAAGACTTTACAGACTGCTACTACTAGTTATGTTTTTCTTTAGTCCTATGTGCTTTCATTTAACAGTACTTAATCGGAGTCAGGGCTGGACTGGGACAAAAAATCGGCCTGAGCATTTTGACTAGAGACCGGTATTATACCGGTATTATACTTATAATACACCAGGTATTATAAGAAAAACCATAAAACCTTTGAATGAAAACAAACGCTGTTGTCACAGTGATGTACACTGTCTTGTTGGTATATATGGATCAATCTAATAAACTTAAACCTACAGGGAGTGCAGAATTATTAGGCAAGTTGTATTTTTGAGGAATAATTTTATTATTGAACAACAACCATGTTCTCAATGAACCCAAAAAACTCATTAATATCAAAGCTGAATGTTTTTGGAAGTAGTTTTTAGTTTGTTTTTAGTTTTAGCTATTTTAGGGGGATATCTGTGTGTGCAGGTGACTATTACTGTGCATAATTATTAGGCAACTTAACAAAAACAAATATATACCCATTTCAATTATTTATTTTACCAGTGAAACCAATATAACATCTCCACATTCACAAATATACATTTCTGACATTCAAAAACAAAACAAAAGCAAATCAGCGACCAATATAGCCACCTTTCTTTGCAAGGACACTCAAAAGCCTGCCTCCATGGATCCTGTCAGTGTTTTGATCTGTTCACCATCAACATTGCGTGCAGCAGCAACCACAGCCTCCCAGACACTGTTCAGAGAGGTGTACTGTTTTCCCTCCTTGTAAATCTCACATTTGATGATGGACCACAGGTTCTCAATGGGGTTCAGATCAGGTGAACAAGGAGGCCATGTCATTAGTTTTTCTTCTTTTATACCCTTTCCTGCCAGCCACGCTGTGGAGTACTTGGACGCGCGTGTGATGGAGCATTGTCCTGCATGAAAATCATGTTTTCTTGAAGGATGCAGACTTCTTCCTGTACCACTGCTTGAAGGTGTCTTCCAGAAACTGGCAGTAGGACTGGGAGTTGAGCTTGACTCCATCCTCAACCCGAAAAGGCCCCACAAGCTCATCTTTGATGATACCAGCCCAAACCAGTACTCCACCTCCACCTTGCTAGCGTCTGAGTCGGACTGGAGCTCTCTGCCCTTTACCAATCCAGCCACGGGCCCATCCATCTGGCCCATCAAGACTCACTCTCATTTCATCAGTCCATAAAACCTTAGAAAAATCAGTCTTGAGATATTTCTTGGCCCAGTCTTGACGTTTCAGCTTGTGTGTCTTGTTCAGTGGTGGTCGTCTTTCAGCCTTTCTTACCTTGGCCATGTCTCTGAGTATTGCACACCTTGTGCTTTTGGGCACTCCAGTGATGTTGCAGCTCTGAAATATGGCCAAACTGGTGGCAAGTGGCATCTTGGCAGCTGCACGCTTGACTTTTCTCAGTTCATGGGCAGTTATTTTGCGCCTTGGTTTTTCCACACGCTTCTTGCGACCCTGTTGACTATTTTGAATGAAACGCTTGATTGTTCGATGATCACGCTTCAGAAGCTTTGCAATTTTAAGACTGCTGCGTCCCTCTGCAAGATATCTCACTATTTTTGACTTTTCTGAGCCTGTCAAGTCCGTCTTTTGACCCATTTTGCCAAAGGAAAGGAAGTTGCCTAATAATTATGCACACCTGATATAGGGTGTTGATGTCATTAGACCACACCCCTTCTCATTACAGAGATGCACATCACCTAATATGCTTAATTGGTAGTAGGCTTTCAAGCCTATACAGCTTGGAGTAAGACAACATGCATGAAGAGGATGATGTGGACAAAATACTCATTTGCCTAATAATTCTGCACTCCCTGTATGCCATCCTCCCTATTCTGGTATTCTAAACAGTACCCGAAAGTAGACTGCTTGGTCGAGTTAACCTCCTGAACTATCTACAACACATGGTGAAAACCTGAAATTAAGACAGAGAAGACTAGAGGTGAGACTAGGGCTGGGCGATATGGCCTAAATTTCATGTCGCGATATAATTTGAAGCATGTGCGGTAACGATACATATCACGATATATTCTTTTCTTCTGTATAACATATTTTCCCCACTATAAGGCGCACTTAAAATCCTTTAATTTTCTCAAAAATCGAGAGTGTGCCTTATGTATGAATTCTGGTTGTGCTTACTGACCTTGAACCGATTTGGGCGTGCAGAAATCTGTTAAAAAATATTTCAGTACAACTTTGGTAAGCCGCACTGCTTGATGGATTGTCAGAGCATTACGGCTGCCGTAGTGAGGAGCTTCGCGGAGTAATCTGGGTCCAAAACTCCGTCCGCTTCAGGTCCCAAAGTCAAACGAACACTGAGAGTTAAAAACGGTCTAAATTCTTTAATCTTTAATAAAATCATCTGCGTTGCTGCTTTATCGGGTGTAACAATTAAGTTTAACATCCAGGCATCCATGAAAACAGAATTTATTAAATTTAACAGAGTTAGAAGTTAACAGGAAGTTAGCTCGCTAGTTTACACCTAAACATTGCATACCATGTTCTGACTGAGAGATTTTTGAAACTAATTAAAACGTACAGCTCTGCTACCACTTCACATAAATGAAGACAGGAAACTAAACAGCAGTGGCGTTTGCAAGGTTACTGAAGTTCGACTACCTGACATATAATGTTGTGCTACGTGACTGCTAGCGACACAGCTATGTTAGCATAACATTAGCACAGTGAAGCTGGAGGATGAACGCCAACTTTTTTTCCACTAGATAAAAGTTAACGTGAGGGATTCTGGTGGTCAGGGACAAATGCAATCGCATAGCAGGATGTTATACACGGGCCAAACTTCAGTCAGGAGAACAACTGAGATTATTCATCCACAATACAAGGTTAGTTATTAATATACTGCAACAACATGGGAATAGAACAGCTGCGAGATAATTCAACATTAATGAATCAATGTTACGGAAGTGGAGGAAGCGCAGTTTTTGGCTTTCCCCATATTTCAAAAGTGCTTCATCTCTTTGCTATGACTGTCGGCATAATTTGCAGATGATAATGGTTGTAGCCGCTGCGATGCTTTCGACCAAAACAGGCACAGCTTGATGACATCAATCACATGCGCTATCGTGATAGAGCGATATAGTCAAAATCTCTATCGTTGGCCAAATTTATATCGTTTCTATCGTATATCGTTTATATCGCCCACCCCTACATCAGATGAAAACATTTGTTGTAAGATTCAGATAATTATTTGTTAAAAGCGAGACATTTTAAATGAGAACTAGAAAGCGAAAATTTCTGAAGAAATTTTAAGTGTGCCTATGCTACTGTCGGATCAGTTGTCCAAAGACATCAGGATGTATGCGGTTTGAGCAAAAAACTGTTGAGTTTTAAGCAGAGAGTCATCAGCTGTTACTGTACTCAGCTGTTAGGGCCGGTTGCTACAGTAACTCCTGTGAGTGGCAGGAGGGGATGGGACACACACACACACACACACACTGCCCATCTCTGTCTGACCCCAACTGCAAACAGGAATTGAGCTCTGAAACAAATGCTTGCCAAGAGAAAACTGTATGTCCGATCGCAAAAATTCTTTCACCGTGAGTGCCAGGAACTTCCAGACTACAACATATTAAATTTTCATGCCTTTAGAGTGTATTATACTGACGTGGTGACAGTGTAAAGACACCCTTCGATGTTAAGTTTGAGCTGAAAATTGAGAGCAGTTTTAGAATGGTCGTCTATGGGGGACAGAGAGGGAGGAGGCTGCGCTTTGATGGCATTTGTGAGAAAACCATAATTCTGATCTCGATAAGAAACACATTGGATGAAAGAAGACAACGATAGCTACGTTTTGATGTATAAGTTATTGATGTAGGGCCCGATCGAGACGCCCGATTGAGCCGCACGAAACGATGTAACATACGTGGGGGTCGTCTCAAAGCTGCGGGCCGTGAAACGGTTCATAATTTCAGGCGGAAGAAAAATAATAAGGATAATAAATCTGTCGAATAGTGTAGATAACCTGCTGTTAGTTTGATATTTTGTCCTAATCCGCTTGCCGTACCTCCGTGTAGGTCTGTGTATGTTTTGAGTGGTACAGGCAGCATTCCGTTGTTGAATCCAAGCATGTAAGTTCTCTGCCGCTCTGCTGGTTAATAAAACCACGTTAACTGAATCTACTGCTTCATCATTATCATCCTGGTGAACATACAACATGGTGTCAGAAGCGACGGAACACGTTCTTCGTAGTTGACGGTATTTTTTTTTCCCGTCTCAAGTCTATTTTGTGGGTGCATTTTTATCGTATTCGGACTACAGCCGATATGGCTGGTTGCTGAAAATTGGCGCATTTTTGAGCAAGAGTATGACATTTTTATAGCGGCGGCACACTCTGACAAGCCAGCGTGCACACAAGCCTACATATTGCTCAACTTAGCTGATCCCGAAGCTATAGAACGGGAGCGGTCTTTTGTTTACGCGCCAGAAGTGAGAGAGCCCGGCGATGGAGGACGAGTCCTCATTCCTGCAGAATCGAAGGAGGATCCTGAGTGCCTCAAAAGGAAATTCAAAGAAATGTGCAGCCCACAAACCAACGTCACGATGGAAAGACACAAGTTCAACACGCGGAATCAGAGGACTGGTGAGACTGTTGAATCTTATGTAAGTGATTTACGGATTAAAGCAAAAAGCTGCAGATTTGGTGATCTGAGTGAAGAACTAATAAGAGACAGACTAGTTTGTGGCATCAACAATGACAATTTAAGGAAAGTGCTACTGCGTGACAGTGATTTAACACTAGCAAAAGCCATATCTGTCTGCCACATTCATGAAATGACTGAAGAGCATAATAAAACACTTGCTTTTCCTCAAGAATCTGCAACAAATGTTGATGTGCTCCAGCCCAAATTTACAAGAAAGCACAGAGGAGATAAAATGAAAATACAAGGAGACAGGTCTGAAACACAGCCAGTGTTGGGAAGGTTACTTTTAAAATGTATTCCACTACAGAATACTGAATACATGCCCCAAAATGTATTCTGTAACGTATTCCGTTACGTTACTCAATGAGAGTAACGTATTCTGAATACTTTGGAATACTTAATATATTATCATGCTGTTTACAACTACATGAATGTCCTATTGCTGTGATTTATTACTGTTACTGAAGGTCCGCGGCTCCGAAACGTAGTAAAGGGACCTCTGGCTAATACGTCGGGTTCGTGTCGGGCTGGTAGCCGAAAAATAGCTTTACTTTGTTGTCTGGGTCAACTTTGCTTGCCAGAGACAGAGAGAGGCGTTGAAAGGCTTCTCCAACTGAACTTATTTTTTCCGGAGGAAAACACGAACACAGTGTACAGTTGAGTCTTAATAGCTTACTTACAAATGGGCTCGTCAGGCACTCTTCTTGGCTGCTGTGGTTATTATTATATTTACATGCTTCCAGCTCCCGTTTTTGCTCCGTGACAGCTCGGACTTTTCCTTGTCTCCCTCCCTCGCTCACAGACACATAACGTGTATGGCAGTCCATTCTCCCTGCAGCACGGACTACACTGCCCAACAGGCTACATGCTTTAGAGCTATGCCTGTAGCATTCTGCCTTTTAGCTTAGCACAACAACAACAACAAAAAGCGCTCTCTCACCCAGGAAACACGCAGAGAGAGCGCGTCACCCTGTAACCATGGCAACCGTAACACTGCCGCCTGGAACAACAGAACGTAGCTGTCAAACAAACCCAAACAGTCCTGACCCGCGACAATATGAAACAGGAAAGTACCGCCGTGTATTCCATTTATTTCAACAAAGTAACTGTATTCTGAATACCACCTTTTTAAACGGTAACTGTAACGGAATACAGTTACTCATATTTTGTATTCTGAATACGTAACGGCGGTACATGTATTCCGTTACTCCCCAACACTGAACACAGCATATCACTAACTGTACTAACTGTGGGGGCGCTCATGCTGCCAAAAAGAGTAAATGTCCGGCTTTTGGGCAGCAGTGTCATGCATGCAAAAAGTGGAATCATTTTAAGAAACGGTGCAGAGCCATTCAGCCTACCCAAAATGTAACAAGACACAGAAAGTCAGTTCATCATGTGGAACCAGACCAAGCTGATGACAGCGGAGATGACACAGTCTACGTTGATGGAATAAACCTGTAATATGCAATCCATGCGTCTGATGTGCATGTGGAACACAAAGAGGAAGTTTTTGTCACCGTGCAGATTAATGGGATTCCTGTTGAGATGAAAGTGGACACAGGTGCTAAATGTAATGTGCTTCCCAAGAAAACGGTTAACATTATAAAAGCAGATAAACAAATGAAAGCGCACCCCAAGTCTATTAACTTAGTAGCATTTGGAGGCAGCAAGATTCAAACCTCAGGTGTAATTAAGCTGCAGTGTTTTCTGCATGGACAGTCACATGTGCTATCATTCTTTGTTGTTAATGAAGATGTTCAGCCAATATGGGACTATGTGCGTGCAGAGAAATGGGACTTGTATCATTCAGCAATGATGTCCACCAATTGAGCACGTCTGCAGATGACCTGTCAAAACAGCTTATCACAGAATACAGTGACTTATTTTCTGATGAGCTTGGAAGGTTGCCAGTCACCTATCGCATGACACTGAACCCAGATGTGAAACCAGTTGTTCGCCCAGCACATCGCATCCCCTTGGCCATGAAAGACAGAGTCAAGGCAGAGCTGGACAGGATGGAGAAATTAGGCGTCATTACTCCCGTCTCAGAGCCGACAGACTGGGTGTCTTCTATGGTAGCCACCAACAAGAAGGGCAAAGACGAAATCAGGATATGCATAAATCCTCGAGATTTAAACACCGCTCTGAAAAGACCACACCATCCCATGCGCACAGTAGAAGAAGTGGCTGCATTAATGTCAATTGCTACTGTGTTCTCTGTTTTGGATGCTAAGAACTCTTTTTGGCAGGTGTCATTGGATCAGAATTCATCCATGCTGACCACCTTCAGCACTTGTTTTGGTTGTTACAGGTTCCTCAGAATGCCTTTTGGTCTTAATGCTGCCAGCGAGGTGTTTCAGCGAGCCATGGAGCAGATATTCGCTGGGTATCCATGTGCCATCATTGTTGATGATATACTCATTGGCGGGAGAACCATGAAAGAACATGACGACAACCTGAGAAAAGTCCTTGATCATGCCAGAAACTAAACCCATTAAAGTCCAAATTCCGGCTGAATCAGGTCAGTTATGTCGGACACATTTTCACAAGCAAGGGAGTTAAAGCAGACCCTTCCAAAACAGCCGCAATCAAAGAGATGCCAGTTCCAACGGATGTCCAAGCCCTGCAGAGGTTCCTGGGGATGGTCAATTATCTTGGAAAATTCATTCCAAACTTCAGCCATCTGACAGCTCCTCTGTGACAGCTCACACACAAGGACAGCGAGTGGATGTGGGACACACAGCATCAGCCTGCATTTGACGCACTTAAGGAGCACATGTCTAATCCACCTGTTCTGTCAAATATGATGTCAGCAAACCTGTGACACTAACATGCGATGCATCACAGTATGGTCTTGGTGCAGCTTGCTTACAGGGAGGGCAACCTGTAGCATATGCTTCACGTACTCTGACAGACACTGAAACCAGATATGCTCAGATAGAAAAACAGCTATTGGCTGTTGTTTTCGCATGTACAAAGTTTCATGACTACATTTATGGCAAGCCTGTGGTCGTAGAGACAGACCATCAGCCACTGGTCACCATACTAAAGAAACCTATTCATGCCGCACCAGCCAGATTACAGAGGATGTTGTTAAGGCTCCAAAAATACAACATCATGCTCACATATAAATGTGGAAAACACATGTATCTGGCTGACACGCTGTCTCGTGCTCCCAGCAGATCCACTTTCCAGCAATCTGAAGAAGAGGACAACTTTGATGTCATGACGGTGAGCTGCATCTCTTCTTCATGCCTGAAGGAACTTAAAGGACACACAGCTCAGGATGAGACACTGCAAGCACTCAGCTCGTTCATCAAACATGGTTGGCCACAACGACTCCACAACCTTCCCACGGCAGTTCATCCATATTTTCCTTTCAGGGATGAGCTGACTGTGGATGATGGCATCATTCTTAAAGGTTCCAAAGCTGTGATCCCAAAATCACTGCAAGGAGATCGTGGCTCAAGAGTTGGGAGTTCGCCTTGTAATCGGAAGATTGCCGGTTCGAGCCCCGGCTCGGACAGTCTCGGTCGTTGTGTCCTTGGGCAAGACACTTCACCCGTTGCCTACTGGTGGTGGTCAGAGGGCCCGGTGGCGCCAGTGTCCGGCAGCCTCGCCTCTGTCAGTGCGCCCCAGGGTGGCTGTGGCTACAACGTAGCTTGCCATCACCAGTGTGTGAATGGGTGGATGACTGGATGTGTAAAGCGCTTTGGGGTCCTTAGGGACTAGTAAAGCGCTATACAAATACAGGCCATTTACCATTTATTATTCAGTATGCATTAAACTTTATATCCGGTTAGGGATGTACTAAAGAAGGGGGATATAGATAACCTGCTATTAGTTTGGTATTTTTTCCCAATCCGCTTGCCGTACCTCCGTGTAGGTCTGTGTATGTTTTGAGTGGTATAGGCAGCATTCCGTTGTTGAATCCAAGCATGTAAGTTCTCTGCTGCTCTGCTGGTTAATAAAACCACGTTAACTGAATCTACTGCTTCATCATTATCATACTGGTGAACATACAACAAATAGTAATAAGTGTGCCATTACATAGGCACACTTAATAAGAAAGAAAAGTATTTCTTTGTGTCCACCTTTCCCTGTTAATGCCCTACCTGGCCCCCTGGCAACACTTTGCTAGACCCGCCCCTGCACAGTTACCAGCTGTCAGCTACGTAGAAAAGGATCCTGGTGTTATTTGTCTCTCAGAAACAGTTCATAACTTCCCTTCAACTCATTCATGTCACCTAAAAGGTAAACCTGTTTCTCCATCACCTGTTCAGCTCTGATGAGTCAGTAAGGACATCTCCTGGTTTCATCTGCATGTTTCCCTCTCACCAGATAACCAAACTGATATCATGACCAGC
This sequence comes from Oreochromis aureus, assembly GCF_013358895.1. NCBI lineage: Eukaryota > Metazoa > Chordata > Actinopteri > Cichliformes > Cichlidae > Oreochromis > Oreochromis aureus. The sequence goes on along the minus strand of NC_052944.1, from coordinate 89,946,272 downwards.
AGCTTTACAGCTGTGGCTCCAGCAAACATCAGCTGATACTAGAAAGTAATATTAAATCATTCTAACAACAGCTGATCAAGCTTAAACGTGCTGCTGTTGTTTAGCGTGACATTTGCTGGTTTCCTCTTTCTGGTGCAAAGTGAGTGATAAATAAACAAGAGAGAAAAGCTGATCAGCTGATCATTGATCAGTTTCATGACTGAAGTAGAAACAGGAGAGGGAGGGGGAGAAAATGAGAGAAGAAGAGACAGCTGTGCAGCAAAGACACAGAATAACTCCAGCTTTGTGTCTTTTTCATTGTAGCTGAAGTCCAGAACAAACTGTGTTCCTTTTCAGCTCAATACGAAATGCGCAATATTTTCTCTGAATACGAGATGATTCCGTTTTTTACCAGACGGTTGTAGACTCTACTAACTAACCTTATGAATAAAATAAGATAAAACAAGTTCAACATCAATAATATCACAGCACCCGCCCAGCAGTATATAAACTTCGTCATGCTAGCTAGTACGCAGTACGAGTTATTGTAACTGACTGTAAAAAGTCAGTATAACGAAAATAAACTCCACTTAAACTTGGTTTATATCTGACCCAGATAGACTGCAGGTCATAACTTCTTACCTGAAGTTCAGTTCACCGCCTCGGGTCTCTGCTCCTCCTGCCTTTCTGTCATCCACCTGCCAGCATGTTGCATCTGCTGGCCTCCACCAGCAGATGCAACACGCTCCACTAATGTTACTGAATCTGTGGAAGCTCTGCAATAACCACCACCAAACAATTGAGTTATTTTTACACACAACTTCTGGCCAATCCACCACGTTTGAGTGTTTATACCGTTACGGGGAAAAAACTGGAAAAAAAACCCCATCGGCCCATAAAAACGAAAAATCACCAGTCCAGCTATGATCGGAGTCCCATTAAGCTTTCCCTTTGTGCTGTCTATTCAGCCGGAGGTTTCTTCCTATTAAGAGGGAGTTTTTCATTCCCACTGTCATCATGTGCTTGTTCATAGGGAATCGTATGATTTACGTTGGGTTTCTTTTCCATATTATTTTCCAAGAGATTTTGAAACAACGTTAAGAGGCTTGGAGATTTTCAGGTGAGGACCTCTGAAGGACGCAGCCAAGAGAAAGAAAAACACAAAATGATGGTTCTTTCATTTTCTCCTCAGGACTCCAGGCTGAAGTAAAACACAATTCAAAAGGTAAACAGAGAAATCAAAAATAGTACCAAAATCAAACTCACTAGCAAATTTCACGAGGAATTTCCCCTCTTCACTGAAACTCTCTGCTTTCTGTTCAGAGTTTTTGAGGTTGGTGGGAGGAGCCAGTCGCTGTGCAGGCACACTGGAGCTGAAGCATCAGGGAGAATGGAGACCAGGCTTTGGTGGAGATTCCTTTCAAATGAAGGCAGCAGCCGCTGTCTGTGAACATCTGAACTGTGGCTCTGCTGTTTCTTTACGAAGGATAGAGATGTCCTATTCCATATCTATGTGGCTACTTAGAGAGGTATGTCATCCTTCTGATTATGGTCTGCCAAGATGTGTACTGTCATGGGGTGGTTCTTCAGTCCGGGAGATCACCTGTTCAGGTAAGCCAGACTGGTGACATAGATGACGTCACCAGTCTGTGACATCATCTAATGTTTCTGTTTCTCCTGTTTCTGCATCTTAGCTTGATGTAGAGTCACTATTTAGTTTCTTTTCATATTTGTGGATTATTATTTTGATTTTTTTTGGCGGGGGGGGGGGGGTTGGCACGGTGCTCTGTGTATAAGCAGTGTGTTTATTTAGAGTGAATGGAACAATAACGGTAAATTCCCGTGCTCTCCCGTGACTCCCGTGTCGTGTCTTCTCAAAAAGTCCGTGTTCTACACTCTCGGGTGTCCACACACTTCGTGCTTGCTTTTTGGGATTTTTTTTTGCTATTTTCTGTTATTTTATTGTTTTTAACTTACTTTCTGTACTGTTCTGTTGGTCCTGTGGTATTTTAAAGTGCTTTATAAATAAAATTGGATTTTCATCATGTCATTAGAGCTGTGAGTAAGAAGCATGCTCACTTCATACAGGTCCTTTAAATACACTCCACAGCACTTCTTGCAGACAATAACACAACTGTTCAAAATAGTTGAAAAGCTACAGTTGTTGTTTGTCTGTTCATATTAATCTCTGGCTCTCTTCCACAACCTGTCTTCATACCTTCACCTCCACCTGGTTACAGCAGATGGCTGCACCTCCCTGAGTTAAACTGAATTTAAATTCATATTATGCATAAAATTATGGCTGACTTTGCTCTGAGCACTACAGACAACTATTATTCTCCATCTCTCGCTAACCTTGGTGCTTTAGTGATGGCCTGTCCTGCCCTGTGTTTTTTTTTTCTAATTAACTGCTTGTATATTTAAAGTCCCTTCAATTCAGTTTTATTTATTTAGCGCCAAATCACAACAGTCGCCTCAAGGCACTTTACATTGTACATGAAGACCTTAAAATAATACAGAGAAAACGCCAAAAATCTGACAATTCACTATGAGCAACTGCTTGGTGACAGGGGGAAGGAGAAACTCTGTTAACAAGAAGAAACCTCTGGCAGAACCAGGTCAATGACAAGTAACATGCTGTGGAAGAGAGCCAGAGAGCAGAAGTATCTCATAATTATGTCTTGATGCATCATCAGGGTAAGTTTATCCCAAGTGACTTCTTCAGTCTCATCAGTCAGCTGAAACTGAAGTCAGTTCGATGAGTGACAAAGCATTTCTTCCACTGAAAACGTCTCGATGAACAGAATCAACCTTTTGGGGTGTCTCATAATTACATGCAGAGGAGTGTAAAACCACACAGTGAGTGAAAAGGCCACAAGTATGCCCTAGTCTAAAAAGCAAGTGCTCTTTTGGGGAGTTTTAATACTATGAGGTACTAAAGACAGGAAAGGCCAGCTTAGTTAGCTTTCAGTGTCTCTTCACTACTTTCTGCTCTCCTCATATCTCTGTGTTTCCCTGTCGAGGTAAGTTTCCCTTTCTGGAGTTCCGTCTTTTGTTCAGATTGGGTAACCTGCTGTATTCTGCTGATCCGAGTGTCATTAAAGCTCAGTGGATGTCTTGGAGTTTGTCTCAGATTGTCTGCATTTAATGACATATATCGGTATGAACTGTGTGTGTTCTGATGTTAATGATGATCTTATGTTGAAGTTGTGCTGAGTAGACTTTGAATCAGTGAAAAGTTGTTTGCTGACCTCTTCTTCTCGTGTCTGCTGTCTCTGATCTCTGTCTGTTGGATCTTCTCTGATCTCTTCAGACTCTGTGAGGCTGCTGAATGGGACCAGTCTGTGTTCAGGCAGACTGGAGGTCAACTACAACCAGTCTAACCAGTCCAAGCAGAGCTGGACCTCCGTGTGTGAAGCTGATTTTGACCAGCAGGATGCAGAGGTGGTCTGTAGGGAGCTTGGCTGCGGGCCTCCCTCAGCCCTCCAGGGGGCGCTCTATGGAGATGTGGGGGCTCCAGTGTGGAGCAAAGAGTTCCAGTGTGAAGGCCATGAGTCTGCTCTCCTGGACTGTAGGAGCTCAAACTCTACTAGAAGCAGCTGCTCACCAGGAAAAGCTGTTGGACTCACCTGCTCAGGTAGAAGAGCAGCTGCAGCTTCGATTTGCTTCAAACTCACTTCATTTTTTTACTGATGACTCTCTGCTTTCTGTTCAGAGCCTATCAGGTTAGTGGGAGGAGCCAGTCGCTGTGCAGGTACACTGGAGTTGAAAATAGGAGAGTGGAGACCAGTGGATGGACCTAACTGGGCCCTGAAGGAAGCAGCTGTTGCCTGTAAACATCTGGACTGTGGCTCTGCTCTTGCTATAGAAGATAGGCAGTCCTCAGACAGAGCTGTGTGGAGGATACCATTGAACCTTGTTTGGAGTGGATCCCCTCTGAGGGAGTTTGCAAGATCCGCTATCTCTTCCACCGTTTTGTATCTCACATGCTCAGGTAACCACGACACTTCATCATTTGTTACATAAGTAGGTGGGTAGAGTAGACAGTGTGTGTTTCATCATGCTGACTTATGAGAAATAACTCTTTATTGTCATTGCACAGTTTTACCTACTACAATAGTACAATGAAAACTGGTCTCACGTTGGCACTACACACAGCACAACAGGACAACAACACAGTAACTTAACGTAATAATTAAAAAGAAATAACAAGATTGAGTGCATGACAGCATCTTAGCTTAATAAATACAAAGAATGAGTGTATGTTTTATTGCACATTTTTATTATTATTATTATTATCATTATGATTGTTGTTGTTTTTGTTGTTGTTGTTATTATACCCCCCCCCCCAAAAAAAAAGGTCCAGGGAGATAGCCAGTCCGATCAGCTGTTAGCACTGATTAGGGCTATTGCCCTGTTGTAAAAGCTGGGTAAACACCTGGTGTCACGGTCTGGCTGGGAGACCGTGGGGAATGGGGAAGGAGGACCCAGGCACGGTGCTCTGTGTATAAGCAGTGCGTTTATTTACAGTGAATGGAACAATAACAGTAAATCCCTGTGCTTTCCCGTGACTCCCGTGTCGTGTGTTCTCAAAAAGTCTGTGTTCTCCACTCTTGGGTGTCCACACACCCCGTGCTTGCTGCCCTCCGGTGTTCCACGCTCCTCCTGAGGGGAAATAACAGAGGCAGCCGTCAAGACACTTAATTCCAATAGGCATACACTCACACACTTAACTAAGCTGAAGACTAACGTGGAGTCTCATGGAACGATCCCGCGTCGGTGGGAGCTCCAAGACTCTCCTAAGTAGCTCCCCCGACGAGCCCTGATCAGCAGCAGGTGTGTGGCTTCGGGTGTGGCCAGTCCGCCAGCAGTGAAGGCGCCCGCAAACTGGTGTTCGCAGAAACACCGGCATCCGTACACACACACACACCGAGAGGAGTGGCAGCACCAAAAATACATATAATATAACATAAGTCCATAACTGCTCAGAGATCCTGGGTCGCTCTGACCCAGGACCCTGACACCCGGTGTCCTGGGAGTGTACAGTCCTGTAGGATGCTGCATGCCCTCTTGAGACAGCGAGTGCTGTACAGGTCCTTCAGGGGGGGAAGAGGATGTCCAATGATTTTTTTTCTTTTTTCTAACATGTCACTAAGTGTGTGACGTAGTTATTATTTTTTTATTTATTTATTATTTTTTAATTAACATTTAGGAATCACTGCACAATATCATCAACTTCAGCAATTTGTCACTACTTGTATTTTTCTTTTTTTCTGTATTTAAACAACTAAAATATCCATATGAAAAGAATGAAAGAAGAAGAAAAAAAGAAAAAAGAAAGAGAAGCAAAACAGAAAAAATAAATTAATAAATAAATAAAAAATACAAAAGAGAAAAAAAAGGCATGTAGGGAGTGTATTTTTGTTTCCATTAATATAACTAATATTTCCTCTAGTCTTCTAGTAGTTAACAAAGTCAAAATCTAAAGCAAAAACTGGCCTGCGTTTTTTTTTAATATAGTCCATCCATTTCTTCCATCGTGTTACAAACAGGTCCCTCTTGTAGTTCACATCTGCTGTCATTTTCTCCATTCTGTAAATGTCCATTGTGATGTTCATCCACATGTTCATAGATGGGCTCTCAGAAGAAAGCCATTTTTTTGTGATGGCTTTTTTGCCTGCTGCCAGTAAAATATTAAACAAGTATCTATCGTTCTTTGTCCATCCTTCTGGCATAAGTCCAAAAAATAGTGTTTTACTTTCCAAAGGTAAATAAATATCTTCCAAACGTCTCTTGTATTGCTGCATGTATTCCCTCCCAATAAGTTTTAATAACATGATAGTCCCAGAAAATATGATAGTGATTTGCATGAGGGTTACCTTCATAGTGATATTTTTGGTGAGGTGTAATAAAATATCTTGCCAGGCATTTCCACCCAAACTCCCTCCAGCTCTGTGAGCTGCTACATTTCCATTGATATGCCCATATTGTTGTCCATTCCTCCTCCTTTATCTCTATTCCTCCCTCCATTTACCATTTTGTTTTGATATATAAGGTTGAGTGTAATTTCATATTTGTTAATCCTTTATAGAGGTCACCTATAATACCTCTGTTCTTATTTGAACTGTATGCCCTTTTAAATACATCTAGCAGCTGTTTACTTAATTCAGCCTTAGCTTTTATCTTTTTGTTGACAAAATGCCTCATCTGTAGATATCTATAAAGATCCTGTGTTTCTAATGAATATTTATCTTTCATTTTATCAAAACTAATTAGTCTCCCTTCCTCCATTACCGTACATAAAGCTGTTAATCCTTTATTTGTCCAATCTTTGAATCTGGTGTCCAATTTATTTGGAGCAAAATGTGTGTCATATGCACACCACTTAAGAGTTGCTATATTCTCTTCTAGTTTATATTCTTTTATTACTGTTTCCCAAATTCCCAAAGTCAACTTGATCCATGGATTTTCAATAGTTTTTATTAAATCTTGCAGGCTGCTGTCTGCTATAATAGCTTGTATGGGGATGGAAGTCAGACCCTCCTCAATGACTTTCCATTGAGCAACATATGAAGGATTACACCAGCATATCATAGGCCTTAATTGTGCTGCCCAATAATATTCCCTAAGAGAAGGTAAGCCCCACCCCCCTTTTCCTTTGTTAAGTTGTAAGGTTTTAAATCTAATTCGGGGCCTTTTTCCTTGCCATATGTATCTTGACAAAATTTTATCCCATTCATTAAATTGTTTCTGGTTAATTTCTATTGGTAATGTTTGAAATAAATATAATAATTTAGGAAGTATATTAATTTTAATTGAATCTATTCTCGAATATAAACTTAAATATGGAATTAGATTCCATCTTGATATATCTTCCTTAATTTTCTTTTTATTGGTAAGTAATTTCATTCTAATAGTTCTATAAGATCCTTAGGTATTATGACTCCCAGATATTTAAAGTACTCTGTTTGCCATGCTAATTGGTACTTATTTTTAATTTCTTCTGATGGAATATAATTGTATTTAAGCAACTGTGTTTTACTCATATTAACTTTATATCCTGATAGTCGACCAAAGTATTCAAATGATTCCATTAATTTAGGTAGAGAGTTTGATGGTTGACCCAAAAATATTAAAATATCATCTGCATAGCAGGCTAACTTATGCTCCTTCTCATGGATATTAATACCTTCTACTTCTTTGTTTTGCCTTATATATTGAGCCAATGGTTCCAGATATAATGCGAATAATAATGGTGAGCACGCACAGCCCTGCCTTGTTCCTCTTTGCAGCTTAATAGTATTTGATAGGTAGCCATTAATTTTAATCCTTGCCGTAGGGTTATCATAAAGTGCCTGTATTGTCTTAATTATAATTTCATGCAAGCCAAATCTATGCAAGACTCGGTAAAGAAAGTTCCAATCAACTGAATCGAATGATTTTTCTGCATCGATACTGATTACCATTGCTTCTATTTTATTCTTTGGAATATGGTTAATAATTTGTAATGTCCGTCGTACATTATCTTGTATTTGGCGCTCTCGATTGATCAATAGATGGACAAATGAAAATATTGTATTATGAACTCTGATCCTATGTAGCAGAATTAGATTATTGTTGCACATTAGATTAATGTAAAATATATACTATAGTTCACACCCCACACCCCCAATTATTTTCAGTTTTTAATTGAAAACTAAGCAGTTTAATGTCTCATTGCAGTTAGAAATGGAAAGCATGGTACCAAAAAAAAGCAATTAGAGTTAAAAAGAAACAATTAAATCAGTTTATGGAACAAAATGTATTCTATTTTTTTTTTCTTCTCAGAATCAGTGATTCAAGAGTGTTAATATATATATATGTATATAATAATGATTTTAATAATAAAGATCATAACTGGGGTCATACGTGAGTAGGCAGTCCCTGTGGCAAAGGGATCAGTCTAAAAACAGAAGTTAAACAATGGCACAAGGTCATACATGAGAGAATAACTGCAATACTGGAAAATGCTGGAACATTCATTAAAGTGCTGAGACAGACTGAGGGACATATGAAGCGTGGTTTTATGTATAGTGGGAGAGTGATTAACTGACGGCACAGAGTTGTGCCAGAAAATTGGCATATAACAGAAACAAAGGGAGGAAGTAGAAGTGAAGGTAATAAAACAAGTACATTCAAAACAAAACAGGAAGTGACTATACTGAAACCCTTTAGATCGCTGCAATAATGCACCTCATGTTTTACCCTAAACTGTCTGTAGCAGGAAGATCGTTTTAAAACAACAAAGTGCAACTTCTACAATTAAACTGGATCACACATTCTACTTTTAAAATGCTACCTGGGAAACAAGGACAGTGAAAGGAGCAGCTGATAGAAAGCTGGACCATATTTCAAGACATCCATGTTGCTGGTTTCCCAAATCGGCTTGTAGACCTACTTTTGGTGCCTCTTTTAGGCATCCCAATGAAAATATGAGTTAGGATTGATTACTCACTTGCTGTAGTCCAGTTTATGTAGTGAACAGATCACTGTAGGTTTGATGTTGTGAAGTAGAGACACAATCCCAAAGCCTTACTGGTTGGATTATGCCCTGATATCTGCTGGTACAGATGACACTTGTGTGGTTCTGCTTTGAAAGCAAAACAAATGTGACGACGATAAAAGTGGAAAAGCTAAAAGCATGGCCATGACTGGGTGATAGCAGGGGACCACACTCGTGTCAAAGTGTGTGTTTAGGATTCAATAAAGATAAAACTTTAAGAGTGTATGCGTGTCCCTGCGTGTTAGTGTACAGTAGCAGTGTCAGCAGTGAGATAGCATTAGTGAGGGTAGGGGAAATGTCAGCCCATCCATCAACATGACATCTGCAATCTCGCCTCCTCTCTGTCTCTCTCTATTCGCTTGGTTCTCATTCATTCGGTTACGCTATTCGGAGCTCTTTCTCCTCCTCCTTACTTCTCTTGCATTATTCCTCTCACATGCGTTCTTTTTAGTTTTCTTTATTCACTCCTTTAAATCTCTCACTTCTCTGTCTCTACCCATCTCCTTCCTATTTACCTCTGTTATTCTCTCTCCCTCTTTTTCCCGTTCTCTCAGTTGATACAGAAATCCATCTCGTTTGTGTGTCCCAGAACAGAGCAGACGGCAACTTATTTGTGTGTGTGTGTGTGTGTGTGTGTGTGTGTGTGTGTGTGTGTGTGTCTGGTTTTTACATAAAAAACAATCAGATGCTCAGAATGTGGCTGCCCTTTAAAAAAGCTCTATACCAAGCTGCTTTTTTGGCTGAGCAGAGCACTTTCAAAAGTTGAAAACAACTGACCTTTTTCACCAGAGCACATGTGACATCAACTGTTGTTTTTATCAGATGACTAGTCATCACAAAAACCGAGTACTGCAGTTTCATTTATATTTATATATATGTCTCAAAAGATGGGTGTGCAAGCTGTTGATTTTCTGCATTTATTGTGGGTTGTCAGCACACCACCTGCCTCGGTTGTGGTGTGGGTATGCATGTAATTTTGCATTGTTTCTACAGAGAGGATTCAGCACATAACTTATACAGCCTCAATCTTGAATTCTCAGCTACATTAATACCCTATACAACATGCTGGCTGTGACAGGAAACAAAATATATATTTTAAAATCCCCTTCGGTACTTGGGGGACACAGGAGAGTGGATTTCTGGGGTGTTATGATGCTCCTCACAAAATGTATTCTAACCTTCTGACTCATCAAAGTCGCCACTGTCACGGTTCTGGGTGATTTTTGACTCAGCAATTTCAGTTTCTTGTATTTTGGTATTTTCCGGTATTATGGTTTATGTTCTGATTCTTTAGTTATTGTCTTTTGAATATTGTGATTCTATGTTTCAGTTATTCTGGTTTAGGGTTTTGCTCTTAGGTTTCGTGTCTTATGCCCTCGTGTTTACTGTAGGTGTCAAGTCTGCGTCTTGGTGTGATTGTTTCCCGTTTCCTGTCTTATTGTGAAGGCCCGTGTCTCATGTGAGTGTTTTCAGTTTTGCTTCCCCTCTCTCGTCTTGTCAATTACTTCCAGCTGTGTTCCCCACCTGTGTGTAATCTTCCTGTGTTCTTCTGTGTGTATTTATTGTCACGTCTACCCGTGTACTGGTTGCTGGTCTGTCTGTGTATCTGCTGTGTGTTCTCCCTGCTGTCCACCCTCAAGTGCCTCTGCTCACCCTCCGTCATGTTTGTGTTCATGTTTGTGTTCATGTTTGCTGTTCTGTGGTTTAGTTTGTCCCAGTTAAGATTAGCTTTAGTTCCGTTTTGCCATTTTTTTTTCACTTTGTGCTTTATTTTGCAATAAACTTCCTTCGCACCTCCACAAGTGCCTGCACTTGGATCCTCACTTATTTTCTCCACATGGCTCATCCCTGTAGCCGTGACAGCCACCTTTTGGCAGATAAACACGCCCATGGCATTCTTTCTACAATAGAAATAAAATATTCTTCAGAAAGTTCTTCCCACATCTGTTGCAATAGTTCCCAGAAATGTGTGGCACTTGTAGGTTGCTTTGGTTTCCCTCTTCTGTCCAGTTCATGCCAAACCAGCTTGATGGGGTTTAAGTCTGGAGACTGTGCTGACCACTCCATGTTTTCAAGCTTACCATCTCGTTCTTTTTTCCTGAGGTAGTTATGGCATAGCTTGGACTTATGTTTTGGGTCATTATCTTACTGTAGGATGAACCCCTGACCCACCAGGCACATACAAGATGGTACTGGGTGGTGCTGCAGAATTCTGTGGTAGCCATTTTGGTTCAGGGTGCGTCTCACTCTGTAGAAGTCACTGATTCAGGATCCAGCAAAACAGCCCCAGACCATCACACTTCCTCCTCCATGTTTAACAGTTGATCCCACACATTGTGGAAGCATCCTTTTGCCTACTCAACAGCATACAAAGAACCTGCATGATGAACCTCAGATTTCCAGTTTTGATTAATCAGTCCATAATACTTTCTTCTAGTCTTCAGAAGAGCTCTTTTATGGCCCGAGGCGTGCCTCTTTGCCTTATTTTGATGTCCTGCCAGTGGCTTTCTTGCTGCAACTCATCCTGTCAAACCTGCTGCTCAGTCTTCTCGTCACAGTTGAAACTGAGACTTACTTACTACGACCACTATTAAGCTGTGCTTAAAGCTGTCATCCCGTGAGCCACCTATCACACAAGCTGTTAACTCTCAGAAACCTGTCCACTGATTCAGCTGTGGCTTTGGGTCAACAACAAAAACGTTGCAAATCAAATACATCTGCTTGTGGCTTGAGCTGCTAGGGTCTTGGGGTGTAGCACTCCTTCTTTGGTGAAGAGCTGAATTTTGGTTGTCCAACTCTAGATACTGGCTTGTTGACTTGGTTCAGACTGTGAGCCACAGCCAGGCAGAATCTTTTGAGAGCCATCAGTTTCTGGTTCATTAGGGCACACTCCTTCTTGTTGACCAGCCAAGAGTTCAAGTCAAGGATGTATCCAAACAGCAAAATATGCCATCTCCTTAACTTGGCCATTGTCTTACAGATGTCAGGGCATGTCACAAAGCTCAATTCCTCCCATATACTCAGTATTTGCAGGGATGAGTGATGGGCATGGAACAGCGATCTTTGCGTTGTCTCTTTGCCTCACCGTTTACAGTTGAAAGAGGCATCATCCCACAGGCATTGCTCAGAAGGTAGACACATTTGTTGTCAAACCATTTTACTGCAGTCAAGACCTTCACCAGACCTATAATCATGAGCTCCATGGCCCGTCTTTATAAGATCTTTGTCTGCTATCAAGGGAGCTCCACCAGTGCGGTTTGGTTGTACAGTACCAATGCACCTGAAAGTGTGTAAGTTCTGGACAAAGCTGAAACTTATGAAGAACTGCAGTTCTTTTATGGTTTTGCATAGTGTTCTCATCACTTTGGCTCCTGGAAATAGCTTCTCTTCCTATTTACAGAGGACGACATTGAAGAATGTGGATCCCCCTTGATACATAAGCTAGCCGTGGATGATGCCAGATGAACTTGCTTGGCAGAATAGGCCCGCTTATCTGGTTTGTTGGAAAGATACTGGTAGAGAGTGCCAGCCCTTGTCAATTTATATGAGACCATGACCTCAAACACACTATGCTTGAAAGTGGATGGTATCAGAAGCCACCGTTCACGAACCGGCCACAGGAACATGCGGTCTTAAGCCACACAATTGTTTTGCATCCGTTTGAAAATGTAGAACATAAAATTAGAATTTTGGCAACTTAGTAATATTGATTTACCAGCTACTGTCATTTAGTAAAAACTTAAATAATTAGTTGTGATTTTATAAGATAAAGGTCTAATCATCTCTTAGTTTACTTAGATTGCACAGAGTATATATTTGTTAATAATTTGAATCATTTTGGATAAGGTTAAGTATAAGATAATGGGGAATTTCAGTTTTTACTTTATAATTTGTTTAGCGTAAGATTTACAGTTAAATTGTATTTTCTTTCCTTATTTAATTTTTACGTACTGTTCCTTTAATACAGGGTAACTGGGCACGGGGGGAGCGTTCCCGACGGGCAGTGTGGAGTAACGGGGCTTTAACTAGCTGTGGAGTCAAACAGTTTTCTTACCATGTTTGCAGTGTACAGGAACATTCAAACGGATTACTGTATTTCAAGACAGTGGAAATAAATGTTTGCCTGTTTGTTTTTCAACTACAAGCGGACTTTGTGGATTATGTTCAACTGCACAAGGACACGCGTATGGCCCGACTACCAGCTAGTGCTTCCGCGGTATTAGTGATAATTATGATTTCTACATGTTTAATCTTGATTTTTACCAAATTTACTAATATTAACTCCTTCTCTGCTAACACTTAATGCGATTCATTAACAGCAATGGATGAACAAATCAGGCCCGGTGGTTTGATTTGATGGAAAATAATAAATGTCAAAAAAGTATACCTACCTACCTTAGTTTAATCAAAAACACTCAAAATAAGTTGGATGTTTTTTTGGTTTCTGATTTCCTGGTTGGGTGAGGGAAAGAAGAACCAACTGTTTACATTCACAGTGCCATCGGGAGGATATTTTCAGCATTTTTAGCAAGTATAAGATTTAGAATAGGAATTTGATTCCTACGTGAAATGAAAATATTTGCTTGATTTTTTTGCTCGTGCATCTGTTGTAACATACATATTATTCCATAAACATCACATCTGTGATAAATGTGAAACATAATATGTAGAGTAATTTGATTACAAATTTTTGGAATCCCACTGTCGCCAAGGTGCTTGCTCATTGGGGGTCATATGATTGTTGGGTTTTCTGTGTTTGCTTTGTATTATTGTGGGATCTTTGCTTCACAATACAAAGCAACTCGAGGTTACTGTTGTTGTGATTTGACTGTATAAATAGATGTGAACTGAGTTGGCGTCATGAAAAGCACCCAAAGACTTGAGTCAAGTAAAAGACCTGTTTGATGGTATCTCTTAGCTGGATTTTTTCTGCAGTCTTTAGGTTCTCTTTCATATTTGTGCACATTTGTCACAGTTCAGTTGTATATTTTGTAACTTCTAAAGCTGTTTTTTTTGTTGTCTTTGTGCATGTTTGGTTTGGATTTACTAGATGAACTATGATTTTCACACTTTGAAAGTTTGAATCAGTGAAGTTGTTTGCTGACATCTTCTTCTCGTGTCTGCTGTCTCTGATCTCTGTCTGTTGGATCTTCTCTGATCTCTTCAGACTCTGTGAGGCTGCTGAATGGGACCAGTCTGTGTTCAGGCAGACTGGAGGTCAACTACAACCAGTCTAACCAGTCCAAGCAGAGCTGGACCTCCGTGTGTGAAGCTGATTTTGACCAGCAGGATGCAGAGGTGGTCTGTAGGGAGATTGGCTGCGGGCCTCCCTCATCCCTCCAGGGGGCGCTCTATGGAGACATGGGGGCTCCAGTGTGGAGCAAAGAGTTCCAGTGTGAAGGCCATGAGTCTACTCTCCTGGACTGTAGGAGCTCAAACTCTACTAGAAGCAGCTGCTCACCAGGCAAAGCTGTTGGACTCACCTGCTCAGGTAGAAGAGCTGCTGCAGCTTCGATTTGCTTCAAACACACTTCATTTTTTACTGATGACTCTCTGCTTTCTGTTCAGAGCCTATCAGGTTAGTGGGAGGAGCCAGTCGCTGTGCAGGTATACTGGAAGTGAAACTGGGAGAGTGGAGACCAGTGCATACATTGCGCTTAACCCTGAAGGAAGCAGCTGCTTTTTGCGAACATCTGAACTGTGGCTCAGATGTTTCTGTAAAACAGAGAAATTCTTCAAACAGACCTCTGTGGGCTCCCAGACCTTACTGTGGACTTACTTATTTTTCTGCGATGGGGTGTTTAAAACACACAATCATTGTCAGTTCATCATGGAGGTCTCCTCCAGTCCTGGAGCTCACCTGTTCAGGTAAGCCAATCTGTGACTTCATCAACTGTATAGCTAGAGGTGGGTGGAGCAGACAGACTTGAGTCCAGCAAATGTGCTTTTTGATAACAGCTTTTGTTTTTGCATCTTAGCTGGATTTTATTGTCACTCTTTAGTTTCTCCTTCATATTTTTGTCACAGATCAAATGAATACTGTTTTTCTTCTGAAGCTCTGTGTTGTCTGAATGTGTTTTAGTGTGAACTGAAGTCAGCTAATTGTGATGCGTGTGATACAATCAGCTGATTTCTGATCTTTTTCTTTTTAGCTAGTTAGGATTTATTGGTGTTAGAAATCACTGATGTTTCTTTGATAGCCATGATGTTTGTCCTGTGGAAGAGAATTAGCTGTGGCTGATTAACATTACATTTTTCATCCTGTGATTTGAACTGTAAGGAGCTCGGTTCATACAGAGCCTTTAAATACACTTCACATTACTGGGACTGATTTAGCTCCCAGCACTACAGATAGTTATTATTCTATGAGCTCCACCTTTATCCTCTCCTGCCTTAGTGATGGCCTTCCCTCCTCAGTGTTTTCTTCTCTGATTAGCTCCTTGTGTACTTTAAAGGCCAGCTGTTTCATTAGTTAGCTTCCAGTGTCTGTTCACCACCTGCTGCTCTCCTCATATCTCTGTTTTCCTCTTAGGGTGAGTTTCCTTTTCCGGATTTCCATCTTTTGTTCAGACTGAGTAACCTGCTGTATTCTGCTTCTCCAAGTGTCATTAAAACTCACTGAATGTGTTAGAGTTTGTTGATTTACTGCTGCATGAATAAAATTCTATTGAATCTGATTAAATCGGACAGATGCACATTTCACACCCTTATTGTAATTGAGTACTTTTACTTTTACATGTACTTCTAAGTAAGAAATAAGAATCACTGTGGTCCATGATGTCCTTTAAGTCCAGACCTCAAGTTGACTGAAGTATTGTGATGGCTTAAAGAAACCCACAAACCTCAATACACTCAACCTGTCACGGTCTGGCAGGCAGACCGTGGGGATATGGGGAATGAGGACCCCAAACGCAGACTCTGCGATGCAAACAGTGCTCTTTATTTACAGTGAGAAGCTGTAAACACAATAACTCCCCGTTGCTCCCTTGAATCCCGTGTGTGTGCTCCCCTCCGACGTCTGTGCTCGTGCTCGTGTTCCCCGCTGTTGTGTTTCCGCACACCCCGTGCGTGCTGCCTTTCTGGACCACTCCTCCTCCTGCAGGAAAACCATAGAAGCAGCTGTCAACACTAACCCCGGTGGGCATACACGAACACGAACACGAACACACACACACACACACACACACACACACACACACACACACACACACACACACACACACACACACACACACACACACACACACACACACACACACACACACACACACACACACACACACACACACACACACACACACACACACACTCTCCTAAGTAGCTCCCCCGACGAGCCCTGATCACCAACAGGTGTGTGGCAGGAACTTCAGGTGTGGCCAGTCCTCCTGCAGGGCCACACCCATCAGGCCTGCATGTGGCTGTTCTCCATCCTCCAGCCACACCCGCAGACACACATGTACACACCCACACCCTGCCTATACATATAATGAGTGGAACACAGAATAACACAGCATAGTGCAGAAAAACACACATCCCCAAATAATAACAATAATAATAACAACAACAACAACAGTCAAAACCGGTCACAACAGTCAAAACTGCTCATGGACCCCCGAGTCCTCCAGAGCCGGGTCCATGACACAACCAATTCTGTAAAGAACAGTAGACCAAAATTCCTGAGTCTGATAAACTCATAGAGAAAACCATTATTGCAAGTCATTGCACATCATCCCTGTTCTTCAGGAACTTCACTGGCTCCCTGTGAAATTCCAGATAATATACAATCTTCTTCTGCTCACCTTCAAGGCCATTCATTATCTTGCACCTCCTTACCTTTCTGATCTATTAAGCACTACCTTTTCTGCCTGCTCACTTCTATCCTCTTCTTCTATATTGCTGTGCCTTCTTTCCCCCTCACCACCATGTGAAGCAGAGCTTTCAGCTGCTCTGCTCCCAGGCTGTGGAACTCTCTAACCCCAGATATAAAAAACATTGGTTCTCTCCCCCAGTTTAAACCTCATCTCAAAACCCATCTATTCAAATCTGCATATTCAGTGTGAACCCACAGTTTGTTAATTTTGTCTTGTGCTTTGTTTGATTGTTCTTCGTTTTGTCATTGTTCTACTATGTGTTTTCTCCTATTGTAAAGTGTTCTTGGGTGTCTTGAAAGGAGCTTTATAAATACATTTCATTATTATTATTATTATTGTTATTGTTGTTGTTGTTGCTAAAGATGGACCTCTGTGCTGTCATGTCTCTCTAGGAAAACAGGGGGCAGGTGCAGGGCAGATGGGAGAATAGGGGCCTGGTGGACTTTAACCTCTGTGTTGGTGCTGCTGAAGAACGGATGGCTGAAGAGGGAGGTTCTCAGGGAGCAGAAGAGGCAGTCCAGTGAGCTAATGTCACAGTCAGACACATTTTCAGCTGACAAATGAGGAACCATCAGTTCAGATTTGACTTTTTCCCCTTTAAACAGCCTTCAACTGTAATGATTCTGCAGTTTTCTTACTGTAAGCATTAAAATACTAAAACTATCAATGTGTCTGTGAGTCTGTCAAGTTTGTCTAATCTCTCTGCTCACTGTTTCCTACTAGACATATCAAATATGAGCACAGGTGATGAGTTTCCTCTAAATAATCCAGTGGTGCACTCTGCTATTTTTGTTGTGGTCATAATTTAATGTAGACTTTAGTTGAAGGATATTTATTAACCTCCTAAGACCCGAGCTCTTCCACGGCATGGATTTTTAATTTCTCTTTGATATTTGGGCATATTGGGGCCCAATGAATGTAAAAACAAAGAATTACCAGATATTTTTCTTTACCTAATTTTTGTTTCTAATACAAATGAGAGCCACATACGAGGATATTCGTTTAAAATTTCGATAGAACAGTAGCAGTATAATGTCCTCGTAAGTGGATATCAGGCAGTTGTAGAGCAAAATTGAGTATTTTGGTCTAAATAGCCCAAAATGTGATGTCCACATATGTGGACGCCAGGTCCTAGGAGGTTAAAGAAATTTAGCAGGTGCAAAGCTAAAGCAGAATCAAATGATAATAACAATCACAGAATAATAATGAAATAACATCAGTTATACTTGTCTAATTGAGCTAATGCTTTTCATATCTTTGGGAGGAAAGAGGTTGGCGAGGAGACGGGCCTGAAGATGTGTTTATCTCAGTGTTTCATGTTAAAGAAAATAATCCAGAAGGAAAGCAATGGATTCTTTCTGAAAAATTTAACATTTGATGAGCAGAGAAAAATCCAATTGAAATAGTGTCTAATACGAGGACATCAAGTCTGTATTAGAAGTCCAATCCTTTAAAATTGGCAATCCCAATTTAAATAAGGTATGGATTAGGACTCTAATTGTCCCATTTATGGTTCTCATGAAGGAACCTTTTAAAAACAAGCGCGTTCATGCTCACAGGTGTACACACGGGTGATCACACACACAAACTACACGCTTTTTGGCTCCTACCTCAAAGCACACTGTGCGCTGTCGATCTTACGTGCTGCACAATAATGTTTAATATTTAGTATTTACTGTCATATTCCCATATATCATTGTGATGTTGTTTATTACTCTCGTTTTCTTCTGCTTGCTTTCTTTTTTTTCTTAACAGGTGATCCAGGTGATCGATATATGTATTTTTTGTCTGCTTATTCTGTTGGTTTTTGGTTTTTGCCCTTCTCCCCCGTCCCTCTTCTCAGCTGTTTTTCTTTCCTCTTTCTTTCTCCCTTTTCTTTCCACCAGTCAAGTCTGTCCCGTATTCAGCAAGTGAAAATAAAATAAACAATAAAGGTGAATCAAATGGACCATTACGGCAAGGCTGGGATGGTCCATTTGTAAAGTAAATCCGTTGGGCATCTTTCTTCGCCTTTAGACAATAATTCTGATGGCAAAAGAACCAAACGGGACAGGTTAAAAAAAAAAAAAAAAAAAAAAAGAATAATAATGAAATAACATCAGTTATACTTGTCTAATTGAGCTAATGCTTTTCATATCTTTGGGAGGAAAGAGGTTGGCGAGGAGACGGGCCTGAAGATGTGTTTATCTCAGTGTTTCATGTTAAAGAAAATAATCCAGAAGGAAAGCAATGGATTCTTTCTTAAAAATTCAACATTTGATGAGCAGAGAAAAATCCAATTGAAATAGTGTCTAATACGAGGACATCAAGTCTGTATTAGAAGTCCAATCCTTTAAAATTGGCAATCCCAATTTAAATAAGGTATGGATTAGGACTCTAATTGTCCCATTTATGGTTCTTATGTGTCTGAAACAGTCTAAGCAGAAACAGGACATAAACAGTGTTTTGGTATCCATCCTGACCTCCCAAAGCAATTTTTCACTTGAGATTTTTCATTTTCTTCTTTACCATGTGTTTAAGTAAGCAGAGGTTGCTGTCAGAATGAAACAGAATTATGGATCCCAATAAACTGTTTGCAGAAAAAGCCTCTGGATTCACGTGCATACAAGGACAGTGTCTAAAGTATTGGAAGACATAAAATAAGAGGCTAAAGCCTATGAAGAAAACTTCAAGGAGACCTACAAAACTGTGTATGGACCTCTGATTAAACGATTTTCTGTCAAACTACAACCATTACTACAAACGTGTTATTGCAATATTGTTGTTACGAATTGCTGTTTCTGTGGCTGTGATCAGCTCCACTAGCGGGATTTGTCTCGGTGTGAGAGCAAAATTCAACCCTTTAGCAAGGATTTCTTTCGCCATCTTACAATGCTGTGATTGCAGCCATTCCCCAACTCTCTGTGAATGGTACTCATGGCCATTGATCAGTGTTCTTTGATCAGTGGGTTTTAGTCAGTGGTTGTTGATCAATGGTCATGAGAATTTGTATAATTAAGTTTAAGGAACTGACCTCATAGCCCATTGTTCCTTCAGTGGGCTGGTTTCAGTCATTATGCAAATGTACTGTTTATAAGGTTTGGGGAAACCTGCAGTCAGCTGAGACTGAAGAAGTCACTTGGATGAGTGACGAAACGTTTCTGTCCAAGCCCAGTTATCAATATTTTGTGCCATTGTCACAAGCAGTTGGTTGATGTTGCTGTTGTAGATGGTGACCAAGTCAGTGAAGTGTTCTCTGCAGTAACTCTGAGCTTCAGTCCAGTTCATCAGCTGGTTCACAAAGTGGTATTCTCTGGAGTGGGGAGGAAGTGTGGAAAGTCCTCCTGAGAAAAATGAAAGTTTTTATTGTGGAAACTGGGCTGTTAGACGAATCACTGAAAAGGCAAATTCACAAAAATAAAAATTGCAACCATCTAGCCAATTACTTTGTTTTTGTACAATTCTAAGGTACCTATACTTGAGGGTTTTTTTTTTTTTTTTTTAACTTCCTATGGTGTATCCATCAGTGGGGCTTATCACATACAAAGACATAAAAGAACAGTACGTTTCAAATCCTGTACTTCACACTTTTACATCAGTAAAGATGCTGAATTAGTACTTTTACCAGATAACAAAAGTATCTGCTCTTCTACATAAGTTAGGAATGTCTGTACTTTTGCTACCTTTGAGGCATGATTGTGATATTTTTCAAGGGTAATTGTTTACAAATAATATAGAACAATATACACAGCTGTCAGATGAAGATGTGGGATTTAGAAGACATTGTTACATTCATCATCAGGCAAAATCTTATCAAAACTGCATTTATTGATAAAACTATATGTATTACATGCATATTTGAATGAGACCTAACACCAAAGCAGCAGCTGTAAATAATGAGTCTCTCACACACAGAAAAAACTGCGACTCGTTTGAGATTTAATGTTTTGTTTTCAAATAATTTTGCATCCTCATCTGTCACACCAAGCCTCCGGATGTCCTCCTCTACTACATCCATCAATCATGTCTGAGTTCTTCTTCTTTCTCTCCTTCCTGGCAACACCATCTTCATCCTCCTGTGTTGAATATTTCCACTCTCCCTCCTCTGCACCATCTCAGCCTGTCTTCTGATCCTGGACCATTTTCTCTGTTTCTTGTCTGTGTGTTGGTTAATAATTCTTATCGTTTCCCAGGCACAGGTGTGGCTACACAACATCCACTAACACACCTGACTCCACTTACATGCCACCTACAGTTTACATGACCTCAGACTGTCTCTGTATGTTTTGCTGGATTTTTGAGCAACAATGTGAGAGCTAAACCTCCTGGTTAAAAAAGTAGTTTTCTTCTTCTATAAAGCTATAAACCTACATCTCCTGGTTTCCTTTATTACAGAATACATTTTTTGCGCATGTCCAGACCGCAACGAAATCTGCCTGATTGATTCTCCCCCACTGGTAAGCACTACCTTGGAACCTAAACGATGCAACCTGGGATGACTTACTTGTTTACTGGAAAAACAGCTATGCATACCAGAGAAAAACTATGACCTCTAATATACAATATCGGTATCCTGACCGAAATTACTGGATCGGATATAGAAGAGAAAACAAGATGTCCGATCCATTAAGTATCACAAAAGCACCTCACAAAACTTGCGACATGGCGTTACCCAGCTCATGACCTTAGCACGTAGGAGCAGTACGCGTCCCGTGATAGAGCGGCTGTGGTGTGCGAGATGCTACATACTTCCAAACCAGGATTTCATCTCAGAGAGAGCTATCCCAGAGACATAAAGCAAGTGTGTAAGTCCATCTCTGAATGTTTGTAAAGCATTCCCATGTTAAGCTTAACAACCGATATATGGAGCGACTGCCTCTCTCTCTCCCTCTCTCTCCTGTTGCTTCTTTCATCATGAAACTGATCAATGATCAGCTGATCGGCTTTTCTTTCGCGAGTCCTGTCGACCACTTTGCGCCAGAGAGAGGAAACCAGCAGATAATCATAAGCAGATTTAAGCTCTATAGGCTGTTGTTAGAATTTATTTAATATTACTTTCTACACCAGGATCTTTTTCTAGCTGTGCAGGGGCGGGTCTAGCAAAGTTTTGCCAGGGGGCCAGGTAGGGCATTAACAGGAAAAAGGGGCCACAAAGAAATACTTTTATTTCTTATTCTCATGTCTAGCTTTTAATGAATAATTATCTGAATCTTACAACCAAAGTTTTCATGTGATGTAAAATGTACAGAAGTCCATTATTGTATAAGGTAAATATTAAGTCTAATATATATCCTAGTTACCCTGGTAAGCTATAGTATTCTTTTCCTTTGTGAAGGTACCATCTGTGCAGTCTGCAATTCTGATGAAGCAAGATGCTGAATCCATTTAATTATTGTAGAAAAATAATTGATTTCTGTGCATTTTTTTTCCATGTACATTAAATTAAAGTTGATTACGTCAATAGAGTTGACACCCTATTAGTCAGGTTGTTTAATATTTCTGCTAGTTACTCTTTAAAATACCAGAATAGGGAGGATGGTGTATGTTTAAGTTTATTAGATTGTTCAGTATTGCTGAACTATGAAATATTTTGGGTTCATGGGTATTTTTTGCATAAAGGTATAACTAGGGATGGGTACCGGTATCCGGTGCCATCATGGCACCGGTTCTGACATAAACGGTAGTAACCAGACCGAAAAGCAGCGCACATTTCGGTGCTTTTGTTTTCCTGAGATGTGATACACTTTAGATTCTAGCCAATCATTTTACGTTTCCGAGGATAGTAGGCGGGGCCAGGTACCTACGTTCTTTTAGAGCAGAGCTACAGATTAAAAATGCCCAAGGCGAAGTGGTCAAAAGTCTGGCTGTACTTCACAGCAAAAGATGCAAAC
This sequence comes from Oreochromis aureus, assembly GCF_013358895.1. Classification (NCBI taxonomy): domain Eukaryota; kingdom Metazoa; phylum Chordata; class Actinopteri; order Cichliformes; family Cichlidae; genus Oreochromis; species Oreochromis aureus. Next base: position 89,924,010 of record NC_052944.1, on the reverse strand, counting down.
TCAGCAGCCTGCAACAAGTGCTTTAAGCTGATACTGTGATACTGTGCAAAGGAGGTAACACCTCAAATCTGATGAAACACCTGGCGACGCATAGCGTTTTTTTAAAAGCTGAGAAATGCGCCGTATTTGATAGATTTCTACGAGACCTCACACTGTGCACATCTACTGCAGGTGTGGTGCCTGTTATCGGAACCGGAGTTAGCAACATCCCCCAAAAACCCGAAGAGGAGAGTCCTGGCCCCTAGCAGAAATTCAGTTTCTGATGGCACAGATTTCTGCCCATAGTAATGGTTCAATAGATTCTGATTTAAATGTCCATAATAATTAAATGATCATTATTGTGCATCCTACAATCATATAAACAGTAACAACAAAAAGAGGCAGCAACGCTGCTTTAACGATAAATCAAACAGGCCATCCCAAGGAAATGGTGGCCGCTTCAACTAAGAAGACAACTATAAGGATTCAACAGAAAAAGACAGCAACGCTGCTATTAGCAATAACCAGGCAGGCCAAACCAAGTAATGGAGGCTGCCGACACTTAAGGAAAACCACTGCTCAGTTCAGTTACTCTCACACTCACTCACTCACTCACTCACACAGACAGACAGACAGCAGGCCTTTTCCACACCTAGACCAGAAGCACACACTGACCAGCACAGTGGAAATCCACCAGAAGCCTCTCCCACACCCACACTGCTCTCCTCCAGCTTATATCACCTCTGAGGGTAATTGGTGGTCAACGAGGGCAGATGAGCGTGATGGTAAACAGAAACTGTTACTGAAACGACACAGACACCACAGTACGTTTTACCTGCAAGGGGAGTGCAGTGGCAGAGTGCAGTGCTGCCACTCGCCTGTCCAAGCAACTCCAACACCTCTGCATCGACCTCACTCTTTTATTGACAACAGTGGTTACAAACAATTCAGTTAACCACGTGACGGTTAAGCAGTAGCAGTTTTTGATATGGGCGACATGGGCAGTTGTCCAGGGCGGCAAGGTGGAAGAGGCAGCTGTTGGGTCTGTGCTTGCAGGCCATGCTGGTTCAGAGACTTATCACCTGAGAGCAAAGCAAGACATCACAGCTCAATCGGTTTTAACTTGCGGCGCAGGGGAAGCCTGGTCAGAATCTCAGGGCTGCAATTCTGCACTCGACTTCAGACGACTCCGACCCCGGCCTTCGCTCGCAGCCTTTTATTGAAATGACACAATCCCAGGTTGTAAAACCATAGAAGATGTGTTGTAACAGTTAAGGCACTGTGTGTGCGTGTATTAAACAGGCTGGAAGAGCTGAACATTCCCTTCGAAGACTGGAGAGGTCAGTCATATGACAATGGGGCAAACATGAGGGGATAAAACAAGGGCATTCAAGCCAGTGCTCCGGGAACTGAATCCTAGAGCTCTCTTTGGTCCCTCATACACAGAATTCGGTTGTGGCTGATGCTACAAAGTGTTGAGATGAAAATATTTGAAGTGCCTCAATTCTGTGCTTTATATAAATAAGTGTTATATGAAGTTATATAGTGTAGTATTACAGTTTTTCTCGATTGCTTAAACACTATAACCAGGCCTCTAAACTAAAATTTCAAAACCATAAACGCTATTGGTCAAAAAGCTCACCCATTTCCCTGAACTATAAACACTATTCCCTGCTTTGACACATGACTCAAATTTGGTGAACTGGTACTGCAAAACTCTACACACAAATCCCTACATTTTACAGTGCTTACACCATGTAGTCATGTAGAAAGCACTAGCATGCAATAATGTTAACTTAAGTCAGCATAGCTTGAGCCCAATTAGCACACAATTAACCAGGTGGAAACACTAGGAGTCAAAATTTAGCACACACCAATCAGAACCTGCGATGGATAGATAAAAGGGCCAAAGTCAGCTCATTCAGGTTTGAAACAATGGATCCAAAGAGATGCAAAGGAAGACGACGTGGTGGAGAAAGAGGACGTGGTGAAGGAGGAGGACGTGGTGGAGAAAGAGGACGTGGTGAACAGTGTTGGGGAGTAACGGAATACATGTACCGCCGTTACGTATTCAGAATACAAAATATGAGTAACTGTATTCCGTTACAGTTACCGTTTAAAAAGGTGGTATTCAGAATACAGTTACTTTGTTGAAATAAATGGATTACACGGCGGTACTTTCCTGTTTCATATTGTCGCGGGTCAGGACTGTTTGGGTTTGTTTGACAGCTACGTTCTGTTGTTCCAGGCGGCAGTGTTACGGTTGCCATGGTTACAGGGTGACGCGCTCTCTCTGCGTGTTTCCTGGGTGAGAGCGCTTTTTGTTGTTGTTGTTGTGCTAAGCTAAAGGCAGAATGCTACAGGCATAGCTCTAAAGCATGTAGCCTGATGGGCAGTGTAGTCCGTGCTGCAGGGAGAATGGACTGCCATACCCCGTTATGTGTCTGTGAGCGAGGGAGGAGAGAAAGGAAAAGTCCGAGCTGTCACGGAGCAAAAGCGGGAGCTGGAAGCATGTAAATACAATAATAACCACCGCAGCCAAGAAGAGTGCCTGACGAGCCCATTTGTAAGTAAGCTATTAAGACTCAACTGTACACTGTGTTTGTGTTTTCCGTTGGAGCAGCCTTTCAACGCCTCTCTCTGTCTCCCGCAAGCAAAGTTGACCCAGACAACAAAGTAAAGCTAGTTTTCGGCTACCAGCCCGACACGAACCCGACGTATTAGCCAGAGGTCCCTTTACTACGTTTCGGAGCCGCGGACCTTCAGTAACAGTAATAAATCACAGCAATAGGACATTCATGTAGTTGTAAACAGCATGATAATATATTAAGTATTCCAAAGTATTCAGAATACGTTACTCTCATTGAGTAACGTAACGGAATACGTTACAGAATACATTTTGGGGCATGTATTCAGTATTCTGTAGTGGAATACATTTTAAAAGTAACCTTCCCAACACTGGTGGTGAAGGAGGAGGACGTGGTGGAGAAAGAGGACATGGTGAAAGAGGAGGACGTGGTGGAAGAGGAGGAGGAGGTGGTGAAGGAGGTGGAGGTGGAGAACGACGGGACACAAGGAAGGGAAGAGCAAGGGCACGAAGACAGTCAGTCTCGGATGAAATTCGAGCCACTTTAGTTGACCATGTCCTTGTCCATGGGATGACTATGAGGGAGGCTGGGCAACGAGTTGTCATGGTCCTGGGCCACGTTGGCCCAGTATTCTGTGTTTTTGTACTTTTGTTCTTTCATTATGCCATGATTCCTAGGTTCTGTTAAGATGTCCCTTATTTTGGTTACCCTCTGTGTGCTCCTCTGTGTGCTCCTCTGTGTATCTGTGAGCCCTCGTCTCCCCTCCTTGTGTTTTATTCCATGTTTTCCCCAGCCCGTTATGTCTGTGCTCTCTCCTCCTGTCTGAACCTCTGTACTTCCTGTTTTACTTTGACAGTCTCCCGTCAGTGTTGCGTTTTCTCCTGCCTTGTCTTGTTATGATTATCAGTGTCACCTGTGTTCCTCGTGTGCTCCCACTTCCCTCGTTAACCCTCGGTGTATTTATGTCTGCGTCTCTTTCAGTTCGTTGTCGCGTTCTCCCTCATTCATGGCCGTGTGTTTCTCTGTGCATTAGTGTATTATATCCCAGTGTAGTTCCTTATCAGTTTGCTTCACCGTTTTTCTGTCCAGCAATAAAGCTGTGTTTTGAGTTTATTCCTGCTTCCGTGAGCTTGCGTTTGGGTCCACTTCCTGCCTGCCACACAGCCGGTGTTCATGACAGAAGAACGCGACCACGACATGGACCCAGCAGCTCACAATCCCTCCGCTGAACTCCGTGAGGATTTAATTTACACGGTGGAGTATCACTGTCAGGAGTGGGCAGCGCTGCCAGGGGCAGAATATCGGGCGACCGTAGCCATCCGTTTACAGAGGATGGTGTCCGGACTCCCATGGCTGTTCGACGCGCTACATCCCCACATCCAGGACTTCCTCGTCTCCACCATACACATTCGCCCGGAGCTGCCGCTCCAGTATGAAGAGCCGGAGGACGTTCAGCCCGGTCCGCTGGAGGATTCGCGGCCTGGCTCGTCTCCTCCCCCTTCTCGGCGAAAACGGCGTTCACGCCGCCGTCGCTCCCGTACAGCCAAGCAGGCTGCACCCGTGGGAGAGAGTGACTGTGCTTCACTCACTCAGCCCAAGCTTTCTGATCCCGGACTTCATGACTTATCCCCCACTGTGAGTAGCACTGTTCGGCCCTCAGGGCATATTGTGCAGCCTAACTCAGACAATTCTGCCATTTTGTGTTTGAACTCTAGAGACACTATACAGCGAGGAACCTCCGTGTCAGATAATTCACCTGTTGCTCTCACTAGTAGTCTTTGTGTTTCTGAGTCCTCAGACTTTTGTAATGCTCGCAGTGTTTCCTCTGAGGTAGCTAGTATGAATATTTCACCTATAGAGTTAGCTGAACCTAAGACTGTTATTCCACACCAGACTCAGCTACATACTGCTACCAGCATTGTAGCCCCGCAGAGCTGTTTTACTCAGCCTGTACATTCAGAGGTCTCCCAGGCTGAGCTCAGCCACACACCACCACCATCATCAGCTCTAGATATAACCGTGCATGATGATCAGCACAAACCATCTGAGACTGAGTGTTCTCCAGGTGATGCTCCTTCTAGTGACTGTCTCGTGTTCCAGCCTTTTTTGTCTTTAGACGTTTCTGATATTCCTCAGCCAACTTCTCAACCCGCCACTGCTCTCTCGGCCCCTCAAAGATTCACTGTGAATGAGGCCTGTGTTTTTGAGCAAGCCAATTTAACGTCTACTCCTAGCATTCTGTCTGAGCCAGGTGACACAGAGACTATTAGCCATTCCTCTGCTATGAACAGTTTAATCTTTAAACCAGCTCTTATATCTGTGACTCCCAGTGTTCCTCCATCGATTTCTCAGGCTGTGGTTTTTTCTGTACCAGAACTTGACAGTGCTAACTCGGACGCTACCAGTGTAACCTCACCTTCTCCCGTGCCTGCTAAGCCTGACTCTGTTTCTGTTTTTCCTTGTGGACTCATTGTAACTGTGCATTCAATGCCTGCTAAGGTTAAGAGCCGTAAGGTTTTGTCTGCTATACATAAAATGGCAAAAGAATTTGGTTTGAGCACTGCAGAGCTGGTTGCACAGGTTAACTTTTCTGTTCCCCGGTCGTGTCGGTTTAACTCTGTGCGCCATGCTTTTCGGCCAAGTTTCATGGACTCCATGTGTGCCACGTCTTGTACGACTGTGTGTAGTGTTATTTCATATCCAGGTTGTCCAGACACTGCTTGTGTGAATTCTCCAGTACCTGTGACTGTTCCTGAACTCACTCTTCCCAAGACTGCTAACTATAAGATGGACAGCTTAAGAACAGCAGAGTTGCTGAAATCAGCCCACCATAAGTCGCTGATTGCTATTACTGTGTTCGGCACCATTAACCTCGTTTACCCAGTGACTGTTCCTGTTCCTATGCTCCGCTTGCCACCTCCAGTTCCTGTACCCAGGGCAGCGCGGGCCCAGCTTTCCCTTGCACCCGTATCAGTTCCTCGGGTGAGGGTGGCTGAGGTCCAGCTGGTCCCTACATCTGTCTCCAGCTTGGCAGCGGCTCCATTCATCCCGGCACCCGTACCTGCTCCTCGGGTGGGGTTGATGGACACCCAGCCATTGCCAGCACCTGTTCCGGCTCCCCGGGTGAGGTCAGCTGTGACCCTGCCAACTCCTGCACCCGTCCCAGTTCCTCGGGTGGGAGCAGCAGAGGTCCAGCTAGCTCCTGCACCTATGCCGGCCCCCAGGGTTAAGGCTGCAAGAGCCCAGTCCGTCCCTGCACCCGTATCTGTTCCTCGGGTGGGGAAGCCTGGTGTTCGGCCAGGCCCTGCACCCGTTCCTGCTCCCCGGAGGAGAGCAGCCAAGAGTCAGACACCTGCTCAGTCACCAGCTCAACTACCTGCTGATCCACCATCACTGCAACCACCGCTACAACTTGTACTTTTGTCCATAGCGCAGTCATTAGCTCAGTTATTAGCACAGTTTCCTGTTTTGTTACCAGCTCAGTCTATAGCACAGCTATCAGCTCCATTACCTGTTCAGTCATTCGCTCTGTTGCCACCTCAGTTTCTTGCTCCATTGCCTGTTCAGTTATCAGCTCAGTCATTAACTCTGTCACCAGCTCAGTTAGTGGCTCTGCAACCCGTTCAGTTACTGCCACCCTCTGCTAGAAGCTTTTGTGAGCCCACTCAGCCAGCTGAGGACTGCGTGGTGCTGACAAAGCTTGGACAGACTGTTTGCACTGCACAGCCCCAGCCGCTGCATCCTAAGCCGACTGCGTGCCCTGTGCAGCTACAGTTAGCGTCCACTGAGCCAGAGGTCTCCGCACCTGCTGGCTCTGCATCTCTTCTCGCTGGCGGTTCAGGAGAACCGCTCCAGCCATCCCTGGTCTCTGCTGGGGGTTCAGGAGAACCGCTCCAGCCGCTCCTCGTCTCCGCTGGCGGCTCTGGTCAGCCCGGCCAGCACCTCCTCGTCTCCGCTGGGGGTTCAGGAGAACCTCTCCAGCCGTCCCTAGTCTTCGCTGGCGGCTCTGGTCAGCCCGGCCAGCACCTCCTCGTCTCCGCTGGGGGTTCAGGAGAACCTCTCCAGCCGCTCCTCGTCTCCGCTGGCGGCTCTGATCAGCCCGGCCAGCACCTCCTCGTCTCTGCTGGAGGTTCAGGAGAACCTCTCCAGCCGTCCCTAGTCTCCGCTGGCGGCTCTGGTCAGCCCGGCCAGCACCTCCTCGTCTCCGCTGGCGGCTCTGGTCAGCCCGGCCAGCACCTCCTCGTCTCCGCTGGCGGCTCTGGTCAGCCCGGCCAGCACCTCCTCGTCTCCGCTGGCGGCTCTGGTCTGCCCGGCCAGCACCTCCTCGTCTCCGCTGGGGGTTCAGGCGAACCTCTCCAGCCGCTCCTCGTTTCCGCTGGAAGGTCCAATTCGCCGTCGCCTGGTCCAGCCTCTGCATCTGCCTCTGCATCTGCTTCGCCGTCGCCTGGTCCAGCCTCTGCATCTGCCTCTGCATCTGCTTCGCCGTCGCCTGGTCCAGCCTCTGCATCTGCCTCTGCATCTGCTTCGCCGTCGCCTGGTCCAGCCTCTGCATCAGCCTCTGCATCTGCCTCTGCATCTGCTTTGCCGTCGCCTGGTCCAGCCTCTGCATCGGCTCCTGCATCTGCCTCTGCATCGGCTCCGCCCGCGCCTGGTCCGGCCCCTGCATCGGCTCCTGCATCTGCCTCTGCATCGGCTCCGCCCGCGCCTGGTCCGGCCCCTGCATCGGCTCCGCCCGCGCCTGGTCCGGCCCCTGCATCGGCTCCGCCCGCGCCTGGTCCGGCCCCTGCATCGGCTCCGACCGCGCCTGGTCCGGCTCCGGCTTCTGCTCCGCCCACGCCTAGTCCGGCTCCGGCTTCTGCTACTGCTCCGCCTACGCCGTCGCCTGGTCCGACTCTGTTGTCTGGTCCCACCTCGTCTGGTCCTGTGCCCACCAAGCCTCGACCGGTACGCCCGACGCTTGAGAGCCGCCGTCTTCCACGCGGTCGGCCTCCGGACCCGCTCTGTAGCCGCCGCCGTCTTCCACGCGGTCGGCCTCCGGACCCGCTCTGTAGCCGCCGCCGTCTTCCACGCGGTCGGCCTCCGGACCCGTTCTGTAGCCGCCGCCGTCTTCCACGCGGTCGGCCTCCGGATCTGTTCTGCCGCCACTGCCACTTTTCTGCTGTCGCCCCCCTGAGTTGACCTTCTGCCCTTTTTGGACTTTGCTTCCTTGTTTTGACCTGTTTTGTGTATTTGTGGACTTGGTTTTTGGTATCTTGCTCCTTGTGTTTAGTTTGGTTTCGGTCCCGCCGTCCTGGTCCCCCGCCTCCCGCCCTGGGTGGGTTGTTTTCTGTTTTTTCTTGTCTTTTGGTTCTTGGGTTTGGGCTGTCGGGAGCCAGCCCTTGAGGGGGGGGTGATGTCATGGTCCTGGGCCACGTTGGCCCAGTATTCTGTGTTTTTGTACTTTTGTTCTTTCATTATGCCATGATTCCTAGGTTCTGTTAAGATGTCCCTTATTTTGGTTACCCTCTGTGTGCTCCTCTGTGTGCTCCTCTGTGTATCTGTGAGCCCTCGTCTCCCCTCCTTGTGTTTTATTCCATGTTTTCCCCAGCCCGTTATGTCTGTGCTCTCTCCTCCTGTCTGAACCTCTGTACTTCCTGTTTTACTTTGACAGTCTCCCGTCAGTGTTGCGTTTTCTCCTGCCTTGTCTTGTTATGATTATCAGTGTCACCTGTGTTCCTCGTGTGCTCCCACTTCCCTCGTTAACCCTCGGTGTATTTATGTCTGCGTCTCTTTCAGTTCGTTGTCGCGTTCTCCCTCATTCATGGCCGTGTGTTTCTCTGTGCATTAGTGTATTATTTCCCAGTGTAGTTCCTTATCAGTTTGCTTCACCGTTTTTCTGTCCAGCAATAAAGCTGTGTTTTGAGTTTATTCCTGCTTCCGTGAGCTTGCGTTTGGGTCCACTTCCTGCCTGCCACACAGCCGGTGTTCATGACACGAGTACAACCAAATTTGAGTCGCTTCACTGTTGCCTCCATCATCAGAACCTTCAGGGAGGAAAACAGGTAGGTGTACTTGCAGTAAGACTGCTTTGTACAGTAACGTTTAAGTTACTGAATTTATGTGTCTTGAGTTTCAGTATGTTTCCATTATTTTCCTGTAAAATGAATGTGTGACAGTTACAGTAATGAGTGCTTCTATTTTTGTAGGACACAGAGACGACCACCTGGTGGAGGCAGGTTAAGGCTTTTGTCGGAGGAGCAAGAGAGGGAACTTGTAAACATGGTAATTGCAAATAATGTAATCCGCCTGCAAGAGATTCAAAGGAGAGTGATTGAGGATGATCATCTTTTCGAGGCATAAATGCCATCAGCCTCTCCACAATTGACCGCATCCTCCGAAAGAATCAGTTCCGGATGAAACAGGCATACCGAGTCCCTTTCGAACGAAACTCTGACAGAGTGAAAAACCAACGTGTGGAATATGTTCAGGTATGAGTTTTGATACTGTATAAGGTATTGTGTACCATCACAGCATGGCAGTTTATGCTGCCATCTCAGCACTCTTGAACTTTGGTTCAGGGTACCGATTGACTCTACTGTGTTATGTGTTTTGCAGAGAATCTTTGAGATTGAAGGACGGCCTGTTCCCCATGAAATGATCTTTGTGGATGAGGCAGGTTTTAACCTGACCAAAAGAAGGAAAAGGGGAGGAACATAATTGGCCATCGGGCTATTGTAAATGTCCCTGGTCAGCGTGGGGGAATGTCACTATGTGCGCAGCCATCAGCCAACGAGGGGTACTCCACCGCCATGCCGTACTAGGACCCTATAACACTATGCTTCTCCTTGCTTTTCTTGATGGTTTAAGACAACATATGTTCCAGCTGGACTACAGGGAACCAGCACAGCCAGAGCAGCCTCACTACGTTGTTGTGTGGGATAACGTCAGCTTCCATCGCGCTGCTCTGGTTCGTGACTGGTTTACCAATAACCCAAGGTTTTCTAATATCTTTCTGCCTGCATACTCCCCTTTCTAAACCCGATAGAGGAGTTATTTTCGGCATGGCGGTGGAAAGTGTATGACCGAGAACCTTATGTCCGTGTTCACCTCCTTCAGGCCATGGAAGAGGCCTGCCTAGACATATCAGTAGATGCATGCCAGGGGTGGATCAGGCATGCAAGAGGATTTTACCCCGCTGCCTGGCTGGGGCCAATATAGCCTGTGATGTGGATGAGATTCTCTGGCCTGACCCAGACCAAAGACAAGATGCTGTGGTGGGATAATGTTTCTGGTGTGTGTTGTACTGTATAGTACATGAATGACAATGTGCCACTGTACATACATTGGTTGCGTCTTTTGTGTTTATCATGTGACAAGGGTTTTGAAGGGGAGAACCATAAGCAACCTAATTGTTTTGGAACTATTGTTTTGAATTAATTGTACCAGTGTGCAAAACTCTGTTGTAGTGTGTGTGTTTTTGAGGGCTTCTGTTTGATGTCTGAGGGCAAAGTTCGGTTTTTCAGCAGGAGTGAATAGTTTTGGGTGTAGAGCTTCATTTTGACCTGGAAATAGGATGTTTGGGGAATTGAGTGAGATGTTATGGATTTGTGTTTACTGTTGTGCGGATATGAGGCGTAGTTTCAAGAAATGTGTTTTAGCAATCGAGAAAAACTGTAATATAGAACAAGGTTAAGTTAGCTTTGCACAACAGCTGGTAGAAACGTCCTCCAGAGACTTACGTTTTATTTAGAGTACATTTCAGAGCCTGTATTTTTATGGCTGATGTATTGAGGGCAAATGTCATCTGATGGCGATGATAACAGAGGTTGCTTCACACTAGTCATGCTCTTAACTGTCCTCCTCTGCTCAGCGCACGCTCGCACACACACACACACACACAATTTTGCTGTGTAGGAACATGCAGATAACAGCAGCATGGCAAATGTTTACTACACAAACATGTAGAAGTCGGTCATGGAAAATAAGTATTGATTTTTAAACAACTGGACTTAAATAACAATAATTAATAGAAATTATAGTGGAGTATATTGCCTAATAAGTGTCTACATTTTTTGCCGCTTTTGTGGACTCTGAAATATTGAACTCCAGCTGTGAAAACATTGAGGAGCTTTCGACATCCTTCACTCAACCTGTACTGATATTTTGGACTATCGCTCCACTCAGGACTGTGCACGATAAGCTATTATCATAGCCATGGTTGAATAAACATACGCGCACCCTAAAACGTGATTGCAAAGACGAGATGGAAAAAGGACAGGCTGAATGTTTCTTTACAGATTTTTAGGACCTGTCTCTCTGCCAAAAGGCTGTAAAAACTGCAAAGACACAATTTGCCTCAAACCTAGTGTCAACAAATAGTCACAGGCCACAGGTACTTTTTAATGTTTGTAATCGTATTCCACAGTTCGTAAGTCCACGTGATAATGTTGGAGCCGTACCTTCACCTGTACCTGTACCTAGCATGTGTGATGACTTTTTCTTATTTTTTACCAGCAAAGTTTTATCTATTAGGTCTTATGCCTTGTAGCCCACTGCCTCAGACCCCAATGTCCCTCCTATGTGCTCAGCTGTCTTAGAGCAGTTTGAGTCTGTCTCCCTGAACGAATTGTCTGTTGCACAGTTCGTCATCTAAGATCTTCACACTGCCCCTGAGATTGTCTTCTATTGATGTGTGGGTCGCAAACGAAACAGCTCTTAGAGCCGGATCTTTGACGTGAACGACGCGAGCCGGCTCCTTATCGCGAGCCGTGGGGTTTTTTTTGTTTGTTTTTTTTCCCCCCTCTTTCTCTCACCCTCTCTCTTGCCCTTTTTTTTCGCTTCACTCCGCATGCGAGGCTTGTGCTTTGCGCTGGGATGAGGGGGGAGGGGCGGTAGTTACACTCACAGTAGCACAGGAACAAGAGAGAGAAAGAGAGCCAGGGACAACAACGTCACATTAAAAAGGTATAGTAATCATCCACAACTATTTTCAGTTGCAGATGATAAAGGATTCAGAAAGTTTATTCATGCAGGTGATAGGTTTGTAGCTTAAACCTATTCGCTGGAACGTTAAAGGCAATGTAATTACACAGCAAGCAAGACACGAAGTAGGCAAAGTTCTTTGTGGTACTCATGCATGAGGGAGGCCTGCCTGGAGCCAAGTGTCGTTCCACCCACTTGACCTCCGTCAGACTCTCAGCCAGGTTCCCCATAGCACTCCTTTTATTGAGGTTACTTGAATATGCATAGGTTCATTAACATATGATGTATACATACACACAAAGAGTACCTTGCCTGTGGTTTTGTAAGTGCGTGTGTGTGTGTGTGTGTGTGTGTGTGTGTGTGTGTGTGTGTGTGTGTGTGTGTGTGTGTGTGTGTGTGTTACCTCCTGCTGACCAAAGGGTCGTAAACGCAGGAAGCTTACATCAAAAGAAGCAGATCTTCCAGATAGGATGTATCTGCAATAAAACACTATAGCCCCTCACCCAGAACCTCGAGAATCTGAGGAGGGGGACTGCGAAATTCCTTTCATCCCACAGTTAAACAATATAGAAATGGATGGTAAGAATAAAAATGACAAACATTTAACAATTCACTCTGACACAGGCCCATATGACAGAGAATATGCATCTTCTTTTTGTTTTCATATTTTAATTTCTATTTAATTGTGTTGTGGTTTGCAGTGTTTTGTGTTGTTTCACTTTAAATTTGTTTAAAAGGAAAAACCTGAAAATTTAAATAGTTAAAAGTTGAAATGTGAATACTTGGTTTTTGTATTACATGATTTATTTATTACATTTTATGTGGAGTGAATAAATAAAAGTATATTTACGACAGAGACAAGAGCACGTACAAACTCCAAAACGCGTACAAAAGACAACAGAAGTGCTCCAGGATGCTAGGCGCAGTGTTGAGCTTTTGTAACTAAAAAAAAAACAGCTTTAATGCTGAACTAAAAAGGTACCAGAACTAAGACTTCAAACATAAACTCTGGCAAGCAGACAAAACACACAGCATAATAAACGGTAGATCGCAACAATGACAAACTGAAACACAGGGCTTAAATACATAGAGGGAGCAATCAGGGAATGGGCAACAGGAGGGAAACACAGCTGGGGCAAATCAGGCCTAACGAGACAGGGGAAGCAAAACCAGATACATTAACATAAGACAGAGACCTTCAAAGTAAAACAGGAAACATAACACAGACTGAACAACAGACAGACTCACAGACAGGCACTACAGAGGGAACAGAGACGTGGGACCAGGGCAGACACGGGGATATAGCCGACAGGGGAGACAGCAACTAAGGATAACACAGAGACATAAACCAAAAGACAGAACTCTAACAAAGAAACCAAAGACTAGAAATGATAAATAATACAATAAACTCAAATCCCTGGGTCAACGACCCAGGCATCCTAACAGGAAGTACCAACGACCGGATTTGGTGTGTGGTAGTAACAGGTAAATGAACATTTCTTTTTAATTATTTGAATATATATGAGTGCTTGTGTATAAATACACAAACAATACACATATGCTTTCAATTGTGTAATTTAAGTGATCTGGGTAGCTCTGTTTTGGAAGTTCAGTTAATACTAGAAATGTGTTTTGGAGTTTGTACGTGCTTTAAATAAAACTTTTTTTTTTTACAGTAGGAATTCCTTTTCTGCATAATTTTATATTATTGTTAATAATAAATTATTTAAAGCAATAAAACAACCTGAAGAGCAGGTTCGGAGCCGAAAGAGCCAGTTCTCTAAAAAGAGCCGGAAATCCCATCACTATTGTCTGTCTCTGTTAAAATACTTTTAATACTGTTGGGCATTTTATCCAGGGAATAATCAACACTTCCCTTGCTACAGGCCGTGTCCCATGTTCTTTTAAACAAGGTATAGTTCAGTCTCTTCTTATAAAACACAATCTGGACCCAAGTGTTCTGGCTAATTACAGGCCATACTCAACGCTTTCCTTTCTTTCAAAAGTTCTGGAGAAAGTGGTTTATTTAAAGGCCCACCTTGATCTCAATGAGATCCATGAAAAGTTTCAATCTGGTTTTAAATCACAGCACTGATACGGCACTTTTAAGGGTTTTTAATGATATTCTTTTAAATCTGGATTCTGGCAGCCCTGCTGCCCTCTTGTTGTTGGACTTGTCAGCAGCTTTGACACGGTCGACAACAATATCCTGCTATCACCGCTGAAGTCATATGCTGGTCTAAAAGGGTCTGATCTACAGTGGTTTCGGTCCTATTTATCAGGAAGGACTTTTTATTTCAACATGGGCCCCCAAGCTCAAAAGAAAAGCCCCTCTTAATTTTGGTGTACCAAGGCTCGATTTTGGGTCCTCTTCTGTTTGCACTGTATATGTTGCCACTGCCTTTAAGAGCAGGGACAGACCAACTTCAGCTACTATACCGTTACCTTGATGACATCCAACAGGAAATTGTTAAGGGTGGCGAATTAGCGAACCCAGACGCGGACCTCTTGTTTAAGTTGAACAGTGTCTTTATTTACAGTGAAGCCAAAACCAATCAGTGCTCCTCTCCCCGTCTCCCCTCGTGTGTCCACAAAACTCCCGGAAATCAGTGAAGTCTCCCCTTCCGTCTCGTTCGCTCCAGGCTTGATGCAATACTCCAGCGCTGTCTGTCAATCAGCAACACCATTAAATAGTCTTGCCAACGATGGTGGATAATTGGCAGCAGCTGGCGAGGAATCTGTTGCAGGTGAGGCAGCTCAGAGCGGTAGCGCTTCCGGGTCGGAGGTCTCTCGTTGCTACACGACCGCGTAACAATCGCAGCGGAGCCGGAGAAAAAACTGAGCGAGAGAGAGGAGAACAAACACACACACGGGTCGACCAGTAGGGGCACCGTCCGACCCTGACAGAAATGTCTTTAAATTTAAATTACATGAAAACAGAACAGAAGTTGTCATTTTTGGTAACTTCGCTAATAATCACATTGACAGTGCCCTGGGCCCATTATCCTCCTGTTGTAAGACAAATGTAAAAAACCTTGGTGTGCACAATGATTGTTCCTGTGTAGGCAGGTGAGTGCAGTAGTCCAATCGAGTTTTTTTCATTTAAGACAGCCAGCCAAGGACAGCCAGCCAAGGTAAACTCATACCTTCCAGCTAATGTCTTTGAACGTTTTATTCATCTCTTTATTGCGTGCCAAATGGACTACTGCAATTCTTTGTACTTTGATCTGGACCAGGCCTCTATTTATCGTCTCCAGCTGGTCCAAAATGCAGCTGCTCGTCTGCTAACTGGCACTAAACAGAAGGAGCATTTAACCCCAGTTTTAGCCTCTCTACACTGGCTCCCTGTTTCTTACAGGATCCAAATTAAACTCTTACTTTTTGTTTTTAAGGCACTTAACGGCCGAGCCCCTTCTGACCTGTCTGAAGCTCCTATTTCTTTATCCTCCAGAGAAAAACATGAGGTCCAGTTCAAAATTAATGTTATCCACTCCACAGACTAAACTTAAGTCTCGTGGCAACAGAGCTTTCTCTGTGGCAGGTCCCAGACTTTGGAATAGTCTTCTCTTAAATATTAGATCTGCACACTTGATCAGTTTAAACAGTTACTGAAGACACATATTTATGGTTTGGCTTTTACCTCACTTTGACCTAAACATTTTGGTTTTAACAGCCTTAATTATTGTTTTAGTTGTTTTAATTGACTTATTTTATTCAATTATTTGTTTTTTTTCTATATTTTACTGCACCATTGTTTTACTTTTTATTTGTTTTAGTGGCATTTTACATTGTTAAGCACTTTGAACAGCACGCACTGTTTGGAAATGTGCTATATAAATAAACTTGACCTTGACATCGGGAGCAGAAAAACACGATGCGGCAGTCAGGGGAGCGCACGGGGATTTATTGTGGAATATTTACAGCACTGTAAATAAACGCACTGTTTTCTGCACCAAAGAGTCCTGCAGTGCTGCGGGCAGGCAAGGTGTTCAAATAGCGCACAGCTTCAGTTTTTTTATTTCAATATGATGAACTCTGCATTATTGTGTGTGTAAGTGATAAGAACAAGTAATCTGATGTCCTGTAATCATTACGGCGCTATAATTTGAGATACAATAAATAAAATAAGTTTTTGTACAAAGTATCGGTATCGGATCAGTATCGTCGATATCACACATCACTAGTCACCAGGTAACATGGGTGTTTTTACTGAATCAGCAGCATCTGACAGGTGAACAAGATGTATGCAGGTAAACTCCACCAAGCTGATTGGTGGTGTCACGAAGACAATATTGGTTATTTATGTTACAGAAACACAGGGGTACGAGACCAGGCAGAAGAGTTTATTTTCCTTTATTTTTTCATTTTAAAAATTGTCATTGTTGTCTGACAATAATAATGGTCTGTAATCTTGTTAAACTGTAAACACACCTGTAGCCAGAGACAATCATGAAATGAAAATGGCCAATCTACAGATCCAAACATCTGGAAGATGGACAGTGGAATGTGTAAACATATCTAACCAGTTAACATAAACCAGTGGGATGAGGAAAGAGGATAATATCCCTTATGTCAAAACGAGTGATTTATGAGCCCCAATAAAATGGGGATTTATGACTTAGGAAGTAATAAAGAAAGTGATGGTAGTCATAGTTTATGATATTCATAAAATTATGATATTCATAAATTACAATATTTCATAAATCGTTAATACTTAAAAATTCACAGATATGATAATGAAAATATTGATTTTTCTAATAATAGGAGAATGGCCAAAAATGTCACCTGTTTTAATCTCAGTTTCAGGTCACTTTAGTCCACATCATCAGTCCATCACAGTCCAGTCACACGCATTCATTCACACACACCAACAGATACTGCTGATAGCGGAGTCTCACGTGCAACATATTCAAGTATCCATTAACAGCAAGATGAGATCATCATTTTTAAAAGAAAAACAATTCTTTATGATTTTGGACTGGACTGACTCGCTGCAATCCTTCAAGACAGGGACTTACCATCTGATCGTGTCCCACATGGATAAGTTTGTCCAAAGCCCACTGTAATTTAGAGAAGCTTATCTTATATTTGCTCTCAAGAAAGTGTTTTACAGCACTGTTAATTCCAATCTTGCAGGCCTGCTTAAAAGAGAAAGAGAGATGATGATTATTCAATCATCAAAAAGACATCACCAACGGAGGGATGATGCCTGACAGGTTCTTCTAAATGCACTGTTATATATATAAAATATTAAGTCTGTTTCAGCACACTCCGAAACATAGTTTATTTTCCTCTCATCAAATGAACCAGAAAAGCTTCCACTCCTAATAAGAAAATATGATGTAGGCATTAGAACTTCCGGTACCATAACAGGCAGTGCTTATTATTAATTGCTGATGCTTACCTGGTCTGAACTCAGACTTAAGTGTCACTGTTCATTTTCCCCACGTCATATTTACTGGCTGCCAACAAGTGCTCCACAATTTTGTAAACCCTGGGGTCAACTGGAATAGTTCCACCCGCTAAATACATAGAAAAAATTTTATAATGCGTGTTTGTGAAACAGAATAAAAGGCTGCAGGGGAGGCTGGTTCTTTGGCGTGGTCTGAGACTGAGGGCAGAGGTGCTGCCGAACGGGCTCCCCTTGCTAACAAGTAAAACCGGTTAAGCTGTCTCTGAACTAGTGGGCCTGCTGAAGCGCAGACCCAACAATGCATGTTGCTGAATCCACAGAAAACATCTCACAATTTAACATATTAAAACTGTGTTTATTATCTAATGACTAGTTGGTCATACCAGTTTTTCTTTTTTTCTTTCACACATGTCAACTTGTTGTCCTGCAACCCAGAGACTTAAGTATCAGCAGTGGACGAATTCAGTGTTTGATAGGAAGCGTTTGTTGAGTCTACATTATTTTATCATTGATGAGGAATATGGGCGTGTTCATGAGCGTAAGCTGGTCTTCATTGCATGTGTGCGTTAGTAGGCAGTTCAATGTAAGTGTAAGGGGTGGAGTTGTGGGTTCAAACTATCTCCACCAGTTCCTTATTCTCTCCAAAAAGCATTTCATGTCTCTCTCTTCGTGTGTGCTCTTTGTTTTTGTTTTTTGGGTTGTTGTTTTTTTGTTTTGTTTTTTTTTTACCATTTTATTGCAGTAGTCTGGACATTTTCTCAACCTTCACAAGTCAATCTGCCTTACCTTTCAACTCAATGTTCATATTCTCTCACTTTAACAAAATCAGCCTTCATTTTCCTCTATGTTCTCTTCCCAATCCTCACAGCTGCTGTCTCCTCTCCCACATCTGTGGCAGTTCTCTGTTGTTGAAGTGTCAGAGTCTCCTGCAAACCTACTTCTAAGAGAGTGATACGCTATAAGAGCCTTTATTATTCAGGGCCGCGTCCACTTACAGTTTTTCTCGATTGCTAAAACACATTTCTTGAAACTACGCCTCATATCCGCACAACAGTAAACACAAATCCATAACATCTCACTCAATTCCCCAAACATCCTATTTCCAGGTCAAAATGAAGCTCTACACCCAAAACTATTCACTCCTGCTGAAAAACCGAACTTTGCCCTCAGACATCAAACACAAGCCCTCAAAAACACACACACTACAACAGAGTTTTGCACACTGGTACAATTAATTCAAAACAATAGTTCCAAAACAATTAGGTTGCTTATGGTTCTCCCTTCAAAACCCTTGTCACATGATAAACACAAAAGACGCAACCAATGTATGTACAGTGGCACATTGTCATTCATGTACTATACAGTACAACACACACCAGAAACATTATCCCACCACAGCATCTTGTCTTTGGTCTGGGTCAGGCCAGAGAATCTCATCCACATCACAGGCTATATTGGCCCCAGCCAGGCAGCGGGGTAAAATCCTCTTGCATGCCTGATCCACCCCTGGCATGCATCTACTGATATGTCTAGGCAGGCCTCTTCCATGGCCTGAAGGAGGTGAACACGGACATAAGGTTCTCGGTCATACACTTTCCACCGCCATGCCGAAAATAACTCCTCTATCGGGTTTAGAAAGGGGAGTATGCAGGCAGAAAGATATTAGAAAACCTTGGGTTATTGGTAAACCAGTCACGAACCAGAGCAGCGCGATGGAAGCTGACGTTATCCCACACAACAACGTAGTGAGGCTGCTCTGGCTGTGCTGGTTCCCTGTAGTCCAGCTGGAACATATGTTGTCTTAAACCATCAAGAAAAGCAAGGAGAAGCATAGTGTTATAGGGTCCTAGTACGGCATGGCGGTGGAGTACCCTCGTTGGCTGATGGCTGCGCACATAGTGACATTCCCCCACGCTGACCAGGGACATTTACAATAGCCCGATGGCCAATTATGTTCCTCCCCTTTTCCTTCTTTTGGTCAGGTTAAAACCTGCCTCATCCACAAAGATCATTTCATGGGGAACAGGCCGTCCTTCAATCTCAAAGATTCTCTGCAAAACACATAACACAGTAGAGTCAATCGGTACCCTGAACCAAAGTTCAAGAGTGCTGAGATGGCAGCATAAACTGCCATGCTGTGATGGTACACAATACCTTATACAGTATCAAAACTCATACCTGAACATATTCCACACGTTGGTTTTTCACTCTGTCAGAGTTTCGTTCTCGAAAGGACTCGGTATGCCTGTTTCATCCGGAATTGATTCTTTCGGAGGATGCGGTCAATTGTGGAGAGGCTGATGGCATTTATGCCTCGAAAAGATGATCATCCTCAATCACTCTCCTTTGAATCTCTTGCAGGCGGATTACATTATTTGCAATTATCATGTTTACAAGTTCCTCTCTTGCTCCTCCGACAAAAGCCTTAACCTGCCTCCACCAGGTGGTCGTCTCTGTGTCCTACAAAAATAGAAGCACTCATTACTGTAACTGTCACACATTCATTTTACAGGAAAATAATGGAAACATACTGAAACTCAAGACACATAAATTCAGTAACTTAAACGTTACTGTACAAAGCAGTCTTACTGCAAGTACACCTACCTGTTTTCCTCCCTGAAGGTTCTGATGATGGAGGCAACAGTGAAGCGACTCAAATTTGGTTGTACTGGTTGCCCAGCCTCCCTCATAGTCATCCCATGGACAAGGACATGGTCAACTAAAGTGGCTCAATTTCATCCGAGACTGACTGTCTTCGTGCCCTTGCTCTTCCCCTTCCTTGTCGCCGTCGTTCTCCACCTCCACCTCCTTCACCACCTCCTCCTCCTCTTCCACCACGTCCTCCTCTTTCACCACGTCCTCTTTCTCCACCACGTCCTCCTCTTTCACCACGTCCTCTTTCTCCACCACGTCCTCTTTCTCCACCACGTCCTCCTCCTTCACCACGTCCTCTTTCTCCACCACGTCCTCCTCCTTCACCATGTCCTCTTTCTCCACCACGTCCTCCTCCTTCACCACGTCCTCTTTCTCCACCACGTCCTCCTCCTTCACCACGTCCTCTTTCTCCACCACGTCCTCCTCCTTCACCACGTCCTCTTTCTCCACCACGTCCTCCTCCTTCACCACGTCTTCTTTCTCCACCACGTCCTCTTTGCATCTCTTTGGATCCATTGTTTCAAACCTGAATGAGCTGACTTTGGCCCTTTTATCTATCCATCGCAGGTTCTGATTGGTGTGTGCTAAATTTTGACTCCTAGTGTTTCCACCTGGTTAATTGTGTGCTAATTGGGCTCAAGCTATGCTGACTTAAGTTAACATTATTGCATGCTAGTGCTTTCTACATGACTACATGGTGTAAGCACTGTAAAATGTAGGGATTTGTGTGTAGAGTTTTGCAGTACGAAGGCTGTGTC
The DNA here is from genome assembly GCF_013358895.1 of Oreochromis aureus. NCBI lineage: Eukaryota > Metazoa > Chordata > Actinopteri > Cichliformes > Cichlidae > Oreochromis > Oreochromis aureus. Next base: position 89,903,656 of record NC_052944.1, on the reverse strand, counting down.
CCAATTCAGGGTATGCACGCTTGGAACGCGCACACTACGGCATTACTACGTGCGGTGCGTACTACAAGCACGGGAAGTGCGGAAGTGAGAGGCTTGTGAAATGGGACGGTCTAGCCTTCGTCGCGCTGTTCAGGTTGCCTAGCAACCATGATACTAACCGCGAGAAACGTTTCATACAGCTTTGTGTGACAGAAATGAAGGAGAAAAAATGTTTTGTTGGTCATTCATTTTAGTCATGACATCACTTTGATTAGTTGAGACCACAGGACTGTAAAACATGATAGTTGGGCTTCATTTCTGTACTGAAGTCATTTCAATATTAGTTAGTAAATAATAATTAGCTAATGTTGTTCATGAGAGTAAAGTCATCTCACTGTGGTAATGTTAATATAATATGGACAATATTATATGTATTGTCAGAATATATCTATATATATCTATATCTATATAGATATAGATATAGATATATATCTCTATCTCTCTATATCTATATATCTATATCCATCTATCCATCCATCCGTACATACATACGTATATACATATGTGTATATATATATGAGCTTGAACTCTGGGTAAAAGATGCAAGTAGCAGTTAATTATATTTCCTATCACCTTCAATCTTCACTCAAAGACAAGTATCTCTGACAGTGTATATACAGATTATTATATATAAGAGACAAACATTGTTTTTTCAATATGTTGGCATTACTAAATTTGGCTCAATGCTTACATATATGTGTAAAAAGAAAATGTACGAGCTGTGATAACTGTTTCTGATAGAATGAAGATCAGACTGATATATTAAATATTCCTTTATTGGGTGAGAAAATCAGACCATGTCATAACTGCTTTAAGTCATACAGAATAGATATCAGAGCCTTAAACAGGCCGACTTCTGCTACATGGGTCAAACTGGGCAGAAAGTCTACAAACACATAACATCCTTATAGAATATGATGTAACACTATAGATCAACTTACCTCAGAATATATAAAGCATATAAACAATTACAGCAATATGATGCAACAAACACAGCAGTGCTACTAATCCAAAATACTCAAAGCTTCATGGAACTGAAACAAACATTTATTTTTAGCTCCATTCTGCTGCTGATACATACTTTAGGTTTCTGAATATTAAACTTGTTGCTGCCTTTCATAGTGTGTAACTTGAAGGCCCTGAGTACTTTCTCCCACACTGAAAACACTGGAATGATAACATTATTTGAACATTACCTAATAAGACTGATTCAGGACAGACAATTAGTTATGTTAAACTTTCCTAGCAGTCCTTCACAAACAGGGAACAGTCTGTCTATTCTCTCCATCTGTCAGCTGCTGCTGGCTCTTCCTCCTCCTCTTCCTCACACACTGCTGAGTTTGTCCTGGTGGATCATCAGGGTGCAAAGCCTCACAGATGATGTGCAGCAGTGGGTCCCTCAGTCTGTCCTCACTCTGGACACTTGCAGTCGTCACACATGGAAATCAAATGTGTGATAAGCTGCAGGATTCAAACACAAGTGTAACTTATAAATACATGTTCATACTTTTATTCCACAATCAGAGAGAAAGAAACAGAGAGAGAGTGCAGGACAGACAGACAGGTGACAGTCTCAGGTGTACACACTGCTACAAAACAGCACAAGAGAAGGAGGATTTAGTGTTTGTGTTATTACGAGTGCTAAACAAGAAGAGTTCCAGATGGTCCAGTGGACACATGTGTGACTCCTGTGATTAAAGCATCTTTCTTTCAGCTTAACGAGTGAACCGTCAGCTCGTTCAAACACACGTTAAAGTCCGTTTGGCTCGACACCACCGAACAGAGGCAGCAATATAACATAGCTAACATTAACAGTGCAGTGAATCCTGCTTGTGCCGTCATATTCAGGACTGCAAACCGAGCAGCATCACTGACTTTCAGCTTGTTGTGTTTGTGGATATATGACTGACTTTAATTATCCATAAAATCATCACATTCTCTGTAAGATTAAGGTCGACTACATATATATTTAGAAGTAAAGGCTTTAAAACCAAGTTACCGCTGAAAGTACAAACATCACTAATGTCACATAACTTTGCCGACATGTGGCCAACAGTAATGTTTTAATGTTCTTAAACATTCGCACATAAATAAGTGACATCATATTCAGTACTTACTTTTGACAGTTCACTCTTGCCGCTCCCTTCTGCCGTATTTTTGCGGTAAAATTATCCACACCCACCGCCGCGCTATGGATTGTGGGATATATGGGGCCACGAAGCGTGCACCGGACCACGCTTGATATTTGTGGAAATCGACGGCGCATTTGGAGTATGCATTTGAAGTACACTTTGAATTGGGACAGCCGTCGTCGCGTGGCGGTGACGTAATCGCACTTGAAATGCGTACTTCAAGCGTGCATACCCTGAATTGGGACACAGCCCAGTTCACCAAATTTGAGTCATGTGTCAAAGCAGGGAATAGTGTTTATAGTTCAGGGAAATGGGTGAGCTTTTTGACCAATAGCGTTTATGGTTTTGAAATTTTAGTTTAGAGGCCTGGTTATAGTGTTTAAGCAATCGAGAAAAACTGTAATGCAATAATAAAATAATGTTAGCATATTGCTGTGGAGGTGTGGTCCATGGGTCTGGTTGTTTGGCAGAAATGGTCTGTTATGAATGTAAAAAATTGTGAATATTTCAGCATCGTGGCAGATGAGATGAAGGGTGTTAGGAAACAAGAGCAGATTTCATTTGGACTTAGTTCCTTTTATAATTGAACCATCAAGAGGAGTTTTCTCCATTCTGAATCTGCTGGGAGACTAGCTGCAGTGCAACTTGAAAAGACTGTCCACTTATTGAGACGCCATGGTTTACAGAACAAAACTGTAAATTTGGTCATAAAGTGCCACTGACAGTTGGCACAAAGTTGAAATTCTTTGAATAAATCTAAGCATCATCATCTTAAATGCAAATTTATCTCCAGTACACTCAATGTAACTTCACACTGAGTATGAAAGCACAGCCACTGTGCACCAGTCAAAGACTTTAATTCAGCACATTACTGCAGACTAACCTGTTCATCGTGGACAAAACTACCCAATATTTTCATTCAACACAAACTTTGTATAGCAATGTTTTTTGCTGGATGTTTCACAAAATAGAAACACATAATGTATCAAAGTACGTCATATGCAAATCCAATACGTTGTCAACATTTTGTAGTTAAGTGCCCCAGCACACATTTATCAAACTTTGCAAATGAGAAGCAAAAACTGCTCAAAGTGATAACTAAAATCTGCTTTTATGCCTTTTTCAACACATTTGTACGTACATTTACATTTATATTTGTCAAAGTCACACATACAAGGAATAAAAAAGAATGTTGTCAGGCGCCACAGCGCGCGTGCACAAAAAGGATCCAGGCGCAGACCCAGCGGTAACAGAAAAGACACTTTATTATACTAACGAAAGGCGACCCGGGGGAAACTTAGAGAGCAAAACGAGGAACTAATAACCCGGGGAAACAATGACACAAGGAAGCCGGAATCGGGACCGCGGGAGGCTGCAACAGAAAGGGGAGAGGATTACTAGGAAGCCGGGAAGCGGAAAACACATTAAGACTGCGTTAGAGTAGTGGGCTTACGATAGAGCGAGACCGTGGGAGCTCGGAAGGGAGGTGCAGCAGCCCGTGAGCAGGGAGTCCGTGGAGATGGTGAAAGGGCCAGATGATGCACTGGGTGAGCCAGTTGAGCAGGAGGACAGGCAGGTGGCAGACGCCGAACGCCGGATTGAAACCACTGTGAGGTGATTACGGACTGGCGTGGAGCATCCGTCAGCGCCGGGTAAAGAAGCTCTGCAGGTAATCACCGCGATGGAGAGCAGGTGTGTCGGTGATGGCCCAGTCCGGGGGTGTGGCTACCCAAGCAGCACGCATTCCACAGACCCAGGACCACGGACTATGACAGCACCCCCCCCTCAAGGGTCACCTCCTGGTGACCGATCGGACTGCGGCCTGCGGAGAGAAGCGTGGAAGTCAGCAACGAGGGACGGATCCAGAATGAAGGACCGAGGAACCCAGAGGCGGTCCTCAGGACCGCACCCCTCCCAGTCCACCAGGTACTGCCACCCCCGCCCACGCCGGCGCCCATCCACGATCCGCCGGACCGCATAGGCCGGGTGACCGTCGATAAGCCGGGCGGGAGGAGGAGGCTCGGGCGGAGGGCACAACGGGCTGCGGCGGACAGGTTTGACCTGGGAAACGTGGAACGTGGGATGGATGCGCCAGGAAGCAGGGAGCTTGAGCCGAACCGCCGCTGGGTTAACAACAGCATCAACTTCATACGGGCCGATGAAGCGGGGAGCCAGTTTCCGGGAAGACACACGCAGCGGAACATTCTTGGCAGCCAGCCAGACCATCTGCCCCGGCTGATATGTGGGGGCGGAGGTACGGCGGCGGTTGGCATGGCGGGTGTACTGGTCCTTAGTCCGCAGGAGAGCTTGGCGGACCCTGAGCCAGACCCGCTGGCAGCGCCGGAGATGATGCTGTGCGGAGGGGACTGCGAGATCGAGTTCATTTTCAGGGAAAAGTGGAGGCTGATAACCAAGGGAAGCTTCGAACGGGGACAAACCAGTGGCAGATGAGGTGAGTGAGTTATGTGCGTATTCCACCCAGGGTAAGTAAGTGGCCCAGGAGGTGGGGTTGTGGGACGCTACGCATCGTAGTGCAGCCTCAAGCTCCTGGTTAAGCCGCTCAGTCTGGCCGTTGGACTGCGGATGGAAACCCGAGCTTAGACTAACTTTCGCGCCCAGAATGGAACAAAAGGTTCTCCACACTTGTGATGTAAACTGTGGACCTCTGTCTGAGACTATGTCAAGGGGAATGCCATGGAGCCGGAAGACGTTCTCAATCAGGGCTTGGGCTGTGTCAGAAGCGGAAGGCAGTTTTGCTAGCGGAACGAAGTGAGCGGCCTTAGAGAATCGGTCTATGATGGTGAGGATGACGCTCTTTCCCGAGGAACGAGGAAGACCAGTAACGAAGTCTAAGGAAATATGAGACCAAGGCCGGTGAGGTGTGCTGAGCGGGTGGAGCAGGCCTGCTGGGTGTTTAGTGGATAATTTATTGCGGGCGCAAACGGGGCAGGCAGACACGTACTCCCTCACGTCTTTTTGTAAAGTTTTCCACCAGAAATTCTGTCTAAGAAGATCGATGGTTCTACCCACGCCAGGGTGACATGAAAAGCGTGCGGTGTGGATCCAATGAATTACCGCTCCACGGGCGGCAGCGGGGATGAAACGCCGTCCGGGCGGTCCGGTACCTGGGTCAGGGTCTCCCGGGAGGGCCTGGCGGATAACCTCCTCAACATCCCAGGCGAGAGCGCCCACCACACAGGTGGGGGGGAGAATGGTGGTAGGTGACGATGTTTCCGTGTCTGGGGAGTACTGACGGGAGAGCGCATCTGGCTTGATATTCCGTGAACCTGGGCGATACGAGAGAGTGAAGTTAAAGCGGGTAAAAAACAGAGACCAGCGAGCTTGTCGGGAGTTTAATCTTTTAGCAGTCTTGAGATAAATCAGATTTTTGTGGTCCGTCCATATGAGAAAAGGTTGCTCGGCTCCCTCCAGCCAGTGGCGCCACTCCTCCAAAGCCAGTTTTATGGCCAAGAGCTCCCTATCGCCTACGTCATAATTTCTTTCAGTAGGAGTGAGCCGGCGAGAGAAGTAGGCGCACGGCTGGAGCTTACCTTGAGGCCCAGACCGCTGAGAGAGAACAGCTCCGACGCCAGTGTCGGACGCGTCCACCTCAACGATGAACTGTTTGGTGGTGTCGGGGTGGAGCAGAATGGGTGCCGTAGTAAACAGTTCTTTTAACTTAGTGAACGCCGTGTGGGCCTCCGGAGGCCAGGTGAAGGGTAACTTAGAAGAAGTGAGGCGAGTGAGAGGCGCGGCGACTTGACTATAGTTTCGGATAAAACGTCGGTAGAAGTTTGCGAACCCAAGAAAGCGTTGAAGCTCCTTCCGCGAATCCGGGGCTGGCCACTCCAGAACTGCTGTAATCTTGGCTGGGTCCGTCTTCACCTGTCCCCCTGCTAAGATATAGCCCAGAAAGGAAACCGATGAGGCATGGAACTCGCATTTCTCAGCTTTGACAAATAGTCTGTTCTCTAGTAACCGTTGCAGGACGCTCCGGACATGAACGCGATGCTCCTCCATGGTCCTGGAAAAAATGAGGATGTCATCCAAGTATATAAAAACAAACACGTTCAGGAAGTCTCGAAGCACATCGTTCACCAGAGTTTGAAAAACCGCAGGGGCATTCGTTAAGCCGAATGGCATAACTAAATACTCAAAGTGGCCCAGTGGTGTGTTAAAAGCGGTCTTCCACTCGTCCCCCTCCCTTATCCGGACCAGATGGTATGCGTTACGTAGATCTAGTTTTGTGAAAACGGTGGCTTCCTGGAGAGATACAAAAACAGAGTTAATCAGCGGAAGAGGGTATTTGTTCTTTACCGTGATGTCATTTAAACCCCGGTAATCTATGCATGGCCGCAATGAACCGTCCTTTTTCCCCACAAAGAAGAAGCCTGCAGCTACTGGGGAAGAAGAGGGTCGAATAATACCGGCCGCGAGTGATTTTTGGATATAGTCCTCCATAGACTCCCTCTCGGGGCGAGACAGGTTGTATAACCTGCTGGAGGGGAGCGGGGCTCCAGGTAACAGGTCAATGGCGCAGTCATAGGGGCGGTGAGGGGGCAGAGAGCAAGCCTTGTCTTTGTTAAACACTTCCTGTAGGTCATGGTACTCGGGTGGGATAGAAGAAAGGTCAGGTGCTTGTGAAACAGGTGGGGTCAGGTTAGCAGGTGGAGCGGGAACCGCTGATCCCAGGCAATTAGCTAGGCAGAACAAACTCCAACTGGCGATCTTGCTCCCTGCCCAATCTATGTGGGGATTATGTCTCTGCAGCCACGGGAAACCTAACACGAGTGGGGTGTCGGGAGACGGGAAGGTAAGGAATGACAGCGACTCGTTATGATTCCCGGAAGTGACTAATTTCACAGGTGCAGTCTGATGGGTGATATAAGCAAACACTTGTTTATTCAGAGCTGTCGCAGGAAGGGGAGGTTCCAACTGAGTGAGTGGTAATTCCAGCTCCTTAGCCAGCTTCTCATCAATAAGATTCTGCTCCGCCCCAGAATCCACTAATGCGCTGCATGTAACAGTCCTTTTGGTGGTTACTATGGAAACGGACAAAACTAATCGGGGTCTAATGGCATTTAATGTGCTGCCCACCCGTATCCCCGAACCTACCGGTGAGCTGGTCCGTTTGGGCGGACCGGGCAGCTGGCGATGCGGTGTCCCGGCTTCCCACAGTATAAGCAGTCCCCGGCCCGAAAACGGCGTTCCCTCTCCTCTGGCGAGAGCCGAGAGCGCCCGATCTGCATCGGCTCCGGCGGAGGAGGTGACGGTGAGCGAGCGCACGCGGCTGGAGAACGAAATGGGGACAGGGGTTGTGACACACGAAGCTCAGGGTGCAACACGGGTCTCGGTGGCTTGGGCCGCCGTTCGGCCTCTCTCTCCCGCAGACGCTTATCTATTCTACGGGCGAGCGACACCAGATCCTCGAATGATTCAGCTGCCTCGTGAAACGCGAGCTGATCTTTCATCTGATCGTTCAGGGAACGTAGAAAAATTCCCCTTAGGGCCGAATCGGGCCAGCCGACAGCGGCTGCCACGGTGCGAAATTCCACTAAATACTCCGCGACACTACGCCGGCCCTGGCGGAGCGCCAGTAGCTTCTGGGCGGCATCATCCTCGGAAACCGGCGGAGAAAAAGTTGCTTTAAATTCTCCGAGGAAGTCATCGAAGTCGCAACTCTGTAACGGGTTGGTAGATAAATAGGCTTCAGCCCACGCCAACGCTCTTCCCCTCAGCAGTCCCACAAAGTGGGAAATCTTGGCCGCGTCTGTGGGGAAGGAGAGTGGCGAGCGGCTGAAGAAAAGGGTGCACTGAAAAAGGAACCCCCCACACAGGTCCAATTCGCCGTGGAAGGGTTCCGGTGGCGGAGACGTAACACAACGGTATGCCGGGTCGGGTTGTTTAGCGCGCAGCTCTCCCTGTGTCGCGTTAAGCTCTTCATATTGATCCCGAAGCGACTGGAGTAACTGATCGTGTCGGCCGAGCATGGCACCCTGCTTATTAATAGCCGAACGTATTGGGTCCGCTGGATCCATTCTGGCCAGTCCGTACTGTCAGGCGCCACAGCGCGCGTGCACAAAAAGGATCCAGGCGCAGACCCAGCGGTAACAGAAAAGACACTTTATTATACTAACGAAAGGCGACCCGGGGGAAACTTAGAGAGCAAAACGAGGAACTAATAACCCGGGGAAACAATGACACAAGGAAGCCGGAATCGGGACCGCGGGAGGCTGCAACAGAAAGGGGAGAGGATTACTAGGAAGCCGGGAAGCGGAAAACACATTAAGACTGCGTTAGAGTAGTGGGCTTACGATAGAGCGAGACCGTGGGAGCTCGGAAGGGAGGTGCGGCAGCCCGTGAGCAGGGAGTCCGTGGAGATGGTGAAAGGGCCAGATGATGCACTGGGTGAGCCAGTTGAGCAGGAGGACAGGCAGGTGGCAGACGCCGAACGCCGGATTGAAACCACTGTGAGGTGATTACGGACTGGCGTGGAGCATCCGTCAGCGCCGGGTAAAGAAGCTCTGCAGGTAATCACCGCGATGGAGAGCAGGTGTGTCGGTGATGGCCCAGTCCGGGGGTGTGGCTACCCAAGCAGCACGCATTCCACAGACCCAGGACCACGGACTATGACAAATGTAAGTTATAACATGTACAGTCAATTAAAAAACAAACCAATCTGTAAGGGTAAAAATATAAGAAATAAAAAAGGTGCGCTAAGCGGGTTGCATAAGTGCTCACAGCTTGAAACTAATACTTTGTTCACACAGTTTTTGATTTAATTACAGCATTCAGTCTTCTTGGGTTGTGGTCTAACAGCACAGCACACCTTGACATGGCAATATTTGCCCACTCTTCCTTGCAAAACAGTCTAAATCTATCAGATCACAAAGGCATCTCTTCTGCATGGCGTGCTTTTTAAGAAATATTCTCTCCCCTAAAAGATTTGTTTTGTAATAGAAGTTAATAAGTTACAGCTAACATTAAAGGTGGTAAAAGCTTTGAATGATTTTTAACATTACAAAAACCAGGAATTTTGAAGGGGTATGTAACCTTATTGTATTCAGTTTTTTTTGTTTTTAAGAATTAATAGTATTCTGTTTGTAATAAACAAGCCTTTTATAACCTTTGACCCCTCGCATATAGCTTCATCAGCAGATTTGTGAATCGATCAATATGTGGTCTTTTCCCCCCTCCCAGTGTAAATATCAACAGTACACCGAGTTCTTTTGATTCCTCAGAGGCATCCGATGGAAGACAAAACACAGCTCCATTTAACACTTTATTACTTCTAGAAGGGAGATGCGTCCTGCATGACACGCTGCCACAGATCTCAAAAAGGTGGTGCACCCCTGACAGTTTTATTACAGAAGCTCTCTTATTCTAGTCTAAACAAGTGTCTCAGTAACTTTCCACTAGAGATGGTCCCTCTTATCTACATTTTCCCAGGCAAACATGAGTGAGAGTCTGCAGCTTTCTACTCCCCAAGGACACATGGTCTCATGCCTTTATTTTTCAGGGCTGTGTCCACTTAATACTAAAGTATCTGACTTTATAACACTTATTAATAAAAAAAAGCATAGCATTATTAAGGTACTGCAAATTATTTAATCCCAACACCAGTCAGATCAGCCCAGATATGCAGCTTCTGGCCTGCAGTCTAGTCACAGCAGCAGACTCCTGTATTCAGAGACAAACTGGGAGTGAACTGTATGGGCTCAAAATCTGGTCATAAATATTTTGTACTTGTAAATCAGGATTTGTATGTGTAAAAAGAATTTGTGTGTGTAAAAAACATTTGTGTGTGGACTTAGCCAAAAAAAACCCCTGCAAGTTACAAGTACGAATTTTGACCCTATTTTTCTTCCTTTCATCTGATTGGTCAATGTCATGTCAATCACAAATGTTACAATCCAATCAGAGAACAGATGTGTTTGGCTGTCGGAGGGGCACTTTTTTGAACTGCAGGTCTTTGAAGGGAATAAATGCCCTTTTACATGCCAACCCAGCGTTTTCCTTCATCACCACGAAGGAAAACAGTCTGTGGTCGTCCAAGTTTGGTGATTTTTGTGTCACAGGTCTACGTGCTTAATACAGGGACTTCCACAGCCTTTTCAACAGCGTTGCGGACCGCGGGGGGGGGGCAGGGTTTTGGAAATGACAGTGTTCACTACAAAGCTTTCTTCGTTATGAATTAGCATACATTTTTATTGAACATTTGAAGAACTAGCAAAATAAACAGAAACTCTTGTAGAGGACATAAAGTCAGAGATAGAAACGACAAGGAGCAGGTGCATCTAGTACAGGTAGAGCTGCTGCAAAAACCCACAGAGCTCAGCAGCCAGCGCAACAAATTCTGGATCCTTTGCTTTTAGTTAGCAGTTAGCATTAGCAGCACATCCTGCGTCCGATGTGAAAGGACCTTTATGCTGCGCACTGTGACTCACAGCAATGGTCCCGGGTCAGCCCTGACTTTGTGTTAAACTAATCCTAAAGTAATAATGGTATTTCTAACCACTGACATACCACAACTTTATCCTTTCAACAGCTGCTGAAAGTTAGTGGACCTAGCTGCTATCGGATATTTATATAGAGATCCTCCAGCTTCAAACTGTATTACCCTTCAAGGACTTGCAGTTCAAAAAAGCGCCCCTCCGACAGCCAAACCCATCTGTTCTCTGATTGGATTGTTACATTTGTGATTGACATGACATTGACCAATCAGATGACAGGAAGAAAAATAGGGTCAAAATTCGTACTTGTAACTTGCAGGGTTTTTTTTTTTGGCTAAGTCCACACACAAATCCTTTTACACATACAAATCCTGATTTACAAGTACAAAATATTTATGACCACATTTTGAGCCCATAGAACTGGTCTGAGAGTGGACACCAGTATAAAAACTGTCTGATCCACTGCTCACACTGGAAACATGGCTGACAGGAAAAGGTCAATGTGTCCCCAAGAGTCTGTGAAATGACACCGATTAATCGAAACCAGACAGAGAGGCGTGAAGCTCCGCCTCCTCCTGTGTCAGGTATAAAAGTAAAGTACATGTGATGATCAGAGCAGAGAGCCGTCGACATCGACATGAATCCCCTGCTGCTGCTGATGCTGTGGAGCTCAGGTAGGACACTAACATCACCACGACACACACATGCATCATATAAAAGGATCAGTGAAAGAAAAAACTGCACTGTGACACTTCAACAGCTTCAATTTAGAATCGTTCAGACGTCAAAAAACAAAAGTCAGTTTTTAATCTGTTTACAGACACTTTGACCTGCAGCCTCACATGCTTTAAAACTTTATTAACTATTCTACTGCAATCATTTAAGAGCCACAGTTGTCATCTTTCTGCAGAATTACTTTAGTTTGTGGGTTTATTTAACAGGAACCAATAAGAATACGACCCCAAGCTGACACAGCAGCGGTTTAAGTGATTTGAAAGAACAATAAAATACCAATGAAAGTGCAACTGCAGTACCAAACCCTACAAACAGTTCACCACATCTAGTAATAACATTAGCATGCATTCCACAGTCTTTAAACTAGAAGAGTCTGTGCCTTGGAAATGGTTAAACTGGTCATCGTATTCCTGTTTTGTCTTTCTGGTGTATTTTAAAATCCTGAAGCTGCTTCACTGACATTCCTGAGTTACGTTTACCTGCTGCTGTCATTCAACATTTAGAGTTTCAAACAGGGAGGTTTCCTGATCTGATCCAAGAAATCCTCCCTGATTGATGCACTGTCGCTGCAGAATGACACTTTACCTGGTGGCCTGCTGCACATAACTTATCAGGGGCTGAGAACATTCTGCTTTGATGCCACTGTGCAAACACCGAGGCGATCAATAACTGTTTGAGTCACTGATTGTCTCACTACTAAATATCTATTCAAAAAAGTCCCTAAAAAAGACTTTACAGACTGCTACTACTAGTTATGTTTTTTTTTCTTCTTTAGTCCCATGTGCTTTCATTTAACCGTACTTAATCAGAGTCCCATTAAGCTTTCTCTTCATACTATCTATTCAACAGAGGTTTCTTCCTTTCAAGAGGGAGTTTTTCATCCCCACTGTCATCATGTGCTTGTTCATAGGGAATCGTATGATTTAGATTCTTTTTTTTTTTTGATATTATTGTACTTTTCCAAGAGGTTTTGAGACAAAGTTAAGAGGCTTTGAGATTTGCAGATGAGGCAGGTGACGCAGCCAAGAGAAAAAAAACACAAAATGATGGTTCTTCTCTCATTTTCTCCTCAGGACTCCAGGCTGAAGTAAAACACAATTCAACAGGTAAACAGAAAAATAAAAAATAGTACCAAAATCAAACTCACTAGAAAATTTCACGAGGAATTTCCCCTCTTTACTGAAACTCTCTGCTTTCTATTCAGAGTTTGTGAGGTTGGTGGGAGGAGCCAGTCGCTGTGCAGGCACACTGGAGCTGAAGCATCAGGGAGAATGGAGACGAGCTACTAGTGGAGATGTAGTGGACTACTTTGAAATGAAGGAAGCAGATGCTTTCTGTCAAGACCTGAACTGTGGCTCTGCTGTTTCTTTACGAAAGAGACAGGTGTCATCCCAATCTTTGTGGCTAGTCATAGTTGGATGTCGACCTTTTGATTATGATTCGCGAAGATGTGTAATGTCATGGAACGCTTCTTCAGTTCTGGAGCTCACCTGTTCAGGTAAGCCAGACTGGTGATATTAGACGATGTCACCAGTCTGTGACATCATCTAATGATTGATAGAGGTTGGTGAAGCAAACAGCAAAGGTTCTGTTTGATAACTACTCCTGTTTCTACATCCTAGCTTGACTTAACTCTTTAGTTTCTTTTCATATTTGTGCATTATTATTTTGAGTTTTTATGTATTTTTGCTTCTTTCTGTTCTGCTTTCTATTGTTTTTAACTTACTTTCTGTACAGCACGTTGGTCCTGTGGTATTTTAAAGTGCTTTATAAATAAAATTGGATTTTCATCATGTAATTAGAACTGTGAGTAAGAAGCATGCTCACTTCATACATGTCCTTAAATATACTCCACAGCGCTTCTTGCAGACAATAACACAACCTGGTAAAAAAAAAAATAGTTGAAAAGCTACAGTTGTTGTTTGTCTGTGCATGTTAATTCATTTCATTTCATTCCTTTATTTATTCCACACATGGTTCAACAGTTTTTCTTTTCCTACATACATAACCTCCTTCCCTTAATATGACACTGCACCCATGGGTGGAAAGGAGCAGGAAGAAGAATAAATTCTTGTTAGCACCTGCCCCCTATCTGCAATCCAAATATTATTACAAGAGGGCACCAATAACCCCCAAAAAACCCTCTAACATGCAACTTTTTGTAACACTGCAAAACTAAACAACAAATCAAAATAATCAGCAATATACAGCATTAAATGGCAATGAGAATTTTTTTTTCTTTTTTTTTCTTCCACGTTTAGCCCAAATTACTTTCATGTTCTTCATATTGATTTATCCTTTTAAATATGTAACACATTTTAAAACGGTGCATGTTTGTACAACTCTTAAGATTATCTTCGAGAGAATTCCATATTCTTATGCCTTTGACTGTCGGACACATTTGCCTTTGTGTGGTCTTAGCAAACTTATGCTTAAAGTCAAACTTCCTCCTACTGTCCCCACTTCCTGAACACAATACAAACAAGCTTTGTAACTTAAGAGGTAATGTATTATTTTTTGCCTTGCACATGAATAATAATGTCTGTAATTTCACTAAGTCTTCAAATTTCAACAATTTCGATTTTATAAACAATTTATTTGTATGTTCTCTATATTTAACATTATGAACCATTCGTACCACTTTCTTCTGTAACAAATATAGAGGATGTATATAAGTCGCATATGTATTCCCCCACACTTCAGCACAATAACTGAGATAGGGGAAAATTAATGAGAAATATAAAATATGCATTGCCTTATAATCTAGTATATCTCTGACATTACCCAGAATATAAATATTTTTAACCATCTTTTTTCTAACATGTTCAATATGAGATTTCCATTTTAATTTATCATCCAATACTACCCCCCAAAAACGGAGTTCAGTAACTCTCTCAATCGGAACTCCATCAATGGACAGAATTACTTCATCCTCTTTTACCCAATTTCCAAAAATCATAAATTTCGTTTTTGTCAAGTTCAAAGATAATTTGTTTACATCAAACCATTTTTTAAGTTTTTCCATTTCAGAAACCATTGATTCAGCCAATTCTTTCAATTTATCCCCAGCACAATAAAAATTTGTATCATCTGCAAACAAAACGAAATTTAACATTTTGGACACATCGCAAATATCATTTATATATAAATTAAAAAGTTTTGGTCCCAAAACAGACCCTTGAGGAACCCCACATTCAATTTTCAGTCTTTCAGAGGAATTGCCTAAATAATGCACATACTGGGTCCTATTTTCTAAATAACTACTTAACCAATTTAATGCAATTCCTCTCACCCCATAAGTATTAAGCTTAGAAATCAAAATAGAATGTTGCAGCGTATCAAAAGCTTTTTTTAAGTCAATAAATACTCCTATTGTATATTTATTATTATCTGTTGCACATGAAATATCGTCAGTAGTAGTCATCCGTGCTAATGCCGTTGATCTATTTTTCCGAAATCCATATTGATTTTGACTTAGTGATGTTTTTCAATAAAGCTCTCAAGTCTTTCCACAAACAGTTTTTCCAGTACTTTAGAAAACTGTGACAGAAGTGACACTGGCCTATAATTATTAAAACTATGTTTATCTCCCTTTTTATACAAAGGTATCACTTTTGCCACTTTCATTCTGTCAGGAAATACGCCAGTGTGGAATGAAAGATTGAAAAGATAACAAAGAGGAGTAATTATACAGTCCAATGTCTTTTTAACTATAACCATATCTAAACCATCGCAATCAGTAGATGTCTTATTTTTAGTCTTGTTTAAAATTGCTACAATTTCTTTTTCAGTGATATCAGCTAAAAATATAGACTTAACTACTCTGCTTTCACCTTTCCAATCATCCTTTTGTTCCAACTTATCATGTTTTCTAATTAGATTCGCCAAATTAGGGCCAATATTTACAAAAAAGGAATTGAATTCATTTACCACTTCATTCATGTCCTTTATAATCTTATTTTCCTTATAAAAATACTTAGGCAAATCTAAGGAAACATTCTTATTACCTAATAGTTCTCTGAAAATATTCCTAATCTCTGGCTCTCTTCCACAGCGTGTCTTTGGCCCTGTCTTCCTCCCTTCACCTCCACCTGGTTGCAGCAGATGGCTGCACCTCCCTGAGTTAAACTGAATTTAAATTCATATCATGCATAAAATTATGGCTGACTTTGCTCTGAGCACTACAGACAACTATTATCCTCCGAGCTCCATCTATTGCTAACCTTTCGTGCTTTAGTGATGGCCTTTCCTGCCCAATGATTTTTTTTCTCTAATTAGCTGCTTGTGTATTTAAATTCCCTTCAATTTAGTTTCAGTTATTTAGCGCCAAATACCTCAAGGCACTTTATATTGTAGGTAAAGACCTTACAATAATACAGAGAAAATGCAAAAAATCTGACAATCAACTATGAGCAAGTGCTTGGTGAGAGAGGGAAAGAGAAACTCCCTGTTAACAAGAAGAACCTCTGATAGAACAGTAGTATCTCATAATTATGTCTTGATGCATGCTTAACCATCCAGGTATGTTAATCTCAATTGCCTTCATCAGTCTCATCCGTCAGCTGAGATTGAAGTCAGTTTGATGAGTGACAAAATTTCTTCCACTGAAAGTGCTACGTCTAAGTGTTGAACTCCATGCCTGGAGGGCCGGTGTCCTGCAGGTTTTAGATGTGTGCTTGATCCAACACTGCTGATTGAAATGGCTAAATCACCTCCTCAACATGTCTTGAAGTTCTCCAGGAGCTTGGTAATGAACTAATCATTTGATTCAGGTCTGTTGACCCAGGGTCATATCTAAAACCTGCAGGACACTGGCCCTCGAGGCCTGGAGTTCGATACCTCTGGTCTAGATGAACAGAATGAACCTTTTGGGGTGTCTCATAATTAAATGCAGATGGGGTGTAAAACACATGGTGAGTAAAAAGGCCACAAGTATGCCCTAGTCTGGATGCAAGTGGTCTTTTGGAGAGTTCTGATAATATAAGGGCCTTAAGACAGGAAAGGCCAGTCATTTACTTAGTTAGCTTTCAGTGTCTCTTCACTACTTTCTGCTCTCCTCATATCTCTGTGTTTCCCTGTCAAGTTTCCATCTTTTGTTCAGATTGGGTAACCTGCTGTATTCTGCTGCTCCTAGTGTCATTAACGCTCAGTGAATGTCTTGGAGTTTGTCTGCATTTGATGACATATATGAGTATGAACTGTGTGTGTCAGTAACATGTGTGTGTTCTGATGTTAATGATGAAATGATGTTGGAGTTGTGCTGAGTAGACTTTGAATCAGTGAAAAGTTGTTTGCTGACCTCTTCTTCTCGTGTCTGCTGTCTCTGATCTCTGTCTGTTGGATCTTCTCTGATCTCTTCAGACTCTGTGAGGCTGCTGAATGGGCCCAGTCTGTGTTCAGGCAGACTGGAGGTCAACTACAACCCATCTGACCAGTCCAAGCAGAGCTGGACCTCCGTGTGTGAAGCTGATTTTGACCAGCAGGATGCAGAGGTGGTTTGTAGGGAGCTTGGCTGCGGGCCTCCCTCAGCCCTCCAGGGGGCGCTCTATGGAGACGTGGGGGCTCCAGTGTGGAGCAAAGAGTTCCAGTGTGAAGGCCATGAGTCTACTCTCCTGGACTGTAGGAGCTCAAGCTCTACTAGAAACAGCTGCTCACCAGGAAAAGCTGTTGGACTCACCTGCTCAGGTAGAAGAGCAGCTGCAGCTTCGATTTGCTTCAAACTCAGTTCATTTTTTATTTATGACTCTCTGCTTTCTGTTCAGAGCCTATCAGGTTAGTGGGAGGAGCCAGTCGCTGTGCAGGTACACTGGAAGCGAAAATAGGAGAGTGGAGACCAGTGGGGGGATATGATTGGGCCCTGAGGGAAGCAGCTGTTGCCTGTAAACAGCTGGACTGTGGCTCTGCTCTTGCTATAGAACATAGGAAGTCCTCAGACAGACCTGTGTGGAGGATACAAACTGACTTTGTTCGGAGTGGATTTCCTCTGAGGGAGCATGTAATATCAGTAAACTCTTCCTCCACTGTGGATCTCACATGCTCAGGTAACCACGTCACTTCATCATTTGTTACATAAGGAGGTGTGTAGAGTAGACAGTGTGTTTTTCATCATGCTGACTTATGAGAGTTAACTTTTTATTGTCATTGCACAGTTTTACCTACTACAATAGTACAATGAAAACGGGTCCCATGTTGGCACTACACACAGCACAACAGGACAACAACACAGTAACTTAACGTAATAATTAAAAAGACATTGGACTAAGTGCATAATAAATAGAATTAGTATATGTTTTATTGCACATTATTATTATTATTATCCTGTATGTCCAATGATTTTTTTACCCTCTGAAGTGCCTTTTTTGTGCCATGGTGCTGCTGGAGAACCACACACAGATACAGTATGTCAGCACACTTTCAATGGAGCAGCTGTAGAAGACGATCAGCAGCTCCTTCCTCAGGTCCTCTTTTCTTCTCTGACATGGAAATTGTTTCCTTTCAACATTCACAAAGGATCTTCCATTTCCATAAATGTGCCTGGAGGTGATGAAGAAAAAGGTGTATCCGATGTGGAAGTCTTTTAGAAAGTGCTGTGATAAATACCTGCACATATGAGCACAGACTGTGTGCAGGTGATGGAGTTTGTTGACACCATGCTTACTTTGAAATTAGTGTTTAAGGACCAAAAGATATTATTAGAACCTAGTTACACAGTGAGCTCTAATATAATGCAGAGGTCTATAGAATGATGTTTATGTCACAACAAATGTGCAAGCAAATAATCACAGGCACAACAAACTTCTTTGTACGTAAATTCAACAACTCGTGTGCGCAGAACTCTGCTGCACACAAAGAAGCCATCGTTAACACCTAATTGTCTCCTTTGAATGTTCTGGTACAGTTTTACACTTTAGTGAGTAGCTGTCTCCACTTGGAGAGAAACCCTTCTTGTGAGTGTAAAGATATTGTTAACTGTCTGGAGGCAGAGCCCAAATCATGATGGGGTCCTAACTAATGGACCCTTTGGGTTACTGTGTTAAACTCAGTTACACAGTGTCAGAAACGCTCATTTAGACTGTATTTGGTAACAATTAAAGTTTGCTGAAATAATTATTAACAGTTATTGTTTGTAGTGCAGGAGTGAAAATACTGACAACAGTCCCTGGAGTATTTACAATCCAGGGATATTAATTAAAATATTTCGAACCAAAAGATTCTAAGGCAACTTCTGAAGCTCTGCAATTCTGTTCTATTATTCTGTTGGACAGTATCACATAGTTTCTATGACGTAATAAGTAAAAAATGAAAAACTGAGAATCAGGAAAGGAAGTGTGGATCCAAATCTGGCAATTAGAACTTAATTGCCAAAATACAGACATTAAAACCTGCCAACAAAACGTTGCTCAGTCTGCAGCCAACACATGAAACTGCACATACATGACTGGAAGGAAGTGCTTCAAAACATACCCTAGAATTCAACAATCTTTAAGATTTTTTTCCAGACATTTATACATCAGTCCATGCACTAGTGCACAGGAGAAATAACAGCTGTAGATGAAGTTGCAAAAATGGGCAAAATGCACTTTCAGAAAGTTAAGAAACGTCTCTACTAGGGATGGGTATCGTTTAGGTTTTATCCGATACCGGTGCCAAATCGGTACTTTTGAAACGGTGCCGGTGCTTAAACGGTGCTCGAACCAGTGCTTAAAGAATGGAGAACACAAACTTCGTCCAAAAACCTCTCATGTTTTTATTTTTAGCGGTCTCTTTTTTTCTGCAAAATGATAAGAACCGTAACAACATATAAACATCATCTGTGCAAAGATTTATGTTTTTAAAGTGAAACAGTGAAAAATTACAGTGCTGTCAATACATGAATATCCAGACGTTGTACAAAAATGTCCAATTCTGGCACACAATTGGACACCATGCCAGTTGATTTTTTTTAGGTATTTAAGAGCAGACATTAATTAATTTTATTAACATGCCTAAAAATGTTTGGTTTTTTTTATGCGTTTTTGAAGAATTAACCACACATTTACATGGTAATGGGCCTTTTCTACCATGGAGCGCTTAATTGGCCTCTGGCCCTTTAAACTCTGAGGGGCTGTAACTTTGGTTTCTTTTGGTCAATTTGCATGATTGACACCTCTTTTTAATTGTTTGAGCCAATAGAGTCACAGTAACGATGCCACGTTCACGTTACTTCAACCAATCAGACGTTCAAAGGCCAAAACCCACGTGTGTCCAAATTTACTGCATGTGACGTCTGTCCAGTCACGTGTCTATAGGTGGGTCTAAAATGGAGGTTGTAGATGGAAAACGACTCTGATGCGGCTAGGTAGGCGTGGTAACTGCTGATAATCACATGGCTACCGGTGTTCCAGATCAACTGGCGTTTAGATCAACTGGCGTTGGTCGAACAGATGTGTGGCAGTCTTGCGTTTCAGGAGCTGCTACCGACAAAACAGCAAAAAAAACGCCAAATGTGTCATCTGTGACACTTGTGAGGTTATCTCAAACACACTCCGTCAGTCTTGATGCTGTTGAACAACAAAATGTTTAAAAATGTCGCGAGTTTACCTGGTGATAGCCTATGCTCGACACGATCGCGAAAACAGCAAACAATTAACACCACGCCGGTGTTGTTCACAGGACAGCGAGAATAAATGATCGGGAGACTCTTGCCGTCGTTATCGTTCCCCTCGCACGTTTTATTTCTCCGGTTTCAGCGTTTTATGCTCAAAACTAAAGCGTGCAGTTTACTTTGTGTGCACTAACATGGACTCGAATCAACCAGCGCCACCTCTGGCCGAGTGCCACAGCCTACAGCCAGATCAACTTGTGACACACATCTGCACCACGTTTGAATTCGTTTCATGCACAATACATGTGTACTTTTCAATTGTGTGTTTGTGCGTCATGCAAATAAACCTTTGAAATGAATGAAATTATATCATGTATTTATTATTGGCCTACATTTGTACAAAATGCCAAATTATATACACAAAGTCATAGAAATCACCACTCCAATTGGCCATCATGATTTTAATATTCTCTTTTTCCATAACAATGAAATACGCCTTGGACAAATATGACACATCAATAGTTCAGTACTGTTGTCACATCACATCCTGTAAGCATCTTCTGTCTGTGTCTTTTCTCTGGAAATGAATATTTCCAGCCAATATAGGCAATCCATCAACATGGCTGGAGAGTTGGTTGTTATATACAGTCTGTATAAGTATGGTTAATCTAATGAACATTTGTAAGGTGATGCCAGTTATGGTGAATTTACAGCAGTTACACAGTGATTAGTAACAAACAGAGCCAGTGAGAGTGAGTGGATTTAAGAAAGTCAGTGACTCAGGTGTGTCGATTGGTTTGTCATCTGTTTGTGAGACTGGAGGAGACGTAGAAATCTTTTGTTTTAAATCTTAGTTAGGAAGATTCCTGTTTTAAAACGAGAACATTTTGTGAGAAATGCAAGAAGTACATCTGCAGAAAGCACACAGTTACATTCTGTCCATCATGTGGACAAAATTGAAAATGTTGAACATTGAAAACTGAGAACATTGGGCAAGTTCAAAAGAAATGTGCTTGTAAGAACGAAAAACCTTTAATAATTGTTCCTAAAAATAGTTATGGAAAGTCTAACTGTTGTATGTCTGTGTTCTACATGTTTATCTAATGGAAAATAAAGTTGCTATTGTTTTATTGCAGTTTCTTGACAGTTCTGAGTGGATTTACATTTACCTGCAACAAAATCAATGTCATTTTTCTGTTTTTCAACATACTATAAGGTTTAATTTCCAAAACGTGCATATGATCTTCAATTTTTAGCAGATCCAATATCACATAGCTGCTATGTCATAGCAGCTGGAGCAGTCTCAAATAGAGGTATGTCCACTGCTGCCACCTGTGGCCAAGTACCATAGCCTACCTACTACTAGATTAACTTGTGACACATCTGCACCTGCTGCTATGATCACATTGAGTAGAGGCTGAGTGGCTGCACTTACCCCTGGTACATCCAAATCTACCCACAAACATGTTGAAAGATGCAATCCCAACAATGTGCATTGTCAACACTAAAAACAATCAGTAAGCAAAGACAACAGGGATCAATTTTTTCTGTTTATTTATCACCCACAACATTTGTAGTCGCCTTCTGCACAGGGCAAGTCCACACACACTGTGTGGTACCACTTTCCGCAGAAGGTGCATTAAATCTGCAAGATTGAATGAGATTGTCAGAGTCATTGTCTGACTGTTTATTACTAATCACCTGCTGTACATTCACAGTAACTGCCATCTCCTTACAAATGTTCATTAGATTAACCACACTTATACAGACTATATACAACAACCAACTCTCCAGCCATGTTGATGGATTGCCTATATTGGCTGGAGATATTCATTTCCAGAGAAAAGACACAGACAGAAGATGCTTACAGGATGTGATGTCACAACAGTACTGAACTATTGATGTGTCATATTTGTCCAAGGCGTATTTCATTGTTATGGAAAAAGAGAATATTAAAATCATGATGGCCAATTGGAGTGGTGATTTCTATGACTTTGTGTATATAATTTGGCATTTTGTACAAATGTAGGCCAATAATAAATACATGATATAATTTCATTCATTTCAAAGGTTTATTTGCATGACGCACAAACACACAATTGAAAAGTACACATGTATTGTGCATGAAACGAATTCAAACGTGGTGCAGATGTGTGTCACAAGTTGATCTGGCTGTAGGCTGTGGCACTCGGCCAGAG
Source organism: Oreochromis aureus (assembly GCF_013358895.1). Lineage (NCBI taxonomy): Eukaryota > Metazoa > Chordata > Actinopteri > Cichliformes > Cichlidae > Oreochromis > Oreochromis aureus. Next base: position 89,881,515 of record NC_052944.1, on the reverse strand, counting down.
GTGGCGCTGGTTGATTCGAGTCCATGTTAGTGCACACAAAGTAAACTGCACGCTTTAGTTTTGAGCATAAAACGCTGAAACCGGAGACATAAAACGTGCGAGGGGAACGATAACGACGGCAAGAGTCTCCCGATCATTTATTCTCGCTGTCCTGTGAACAACACCGGCGTGGTGTTAATTGTTTGCTGTTTTCGCGATCGTGTCGAGCATGAGGCTATCACCAGGTAAACTCGCGACATTTTTAAACATTTTGTTGTTCAACAGCATCAAGACTGACGGAGTGTGTTTGAGATAACCTCACAAGTGTCACAGATGACACATTTGGCGGTTTTTTTTGCTGTTTTGTCGGTAGCAGCTCCTGAAACGCAAGACTGCCACACATCTGTTCGACCAACGCCAGTTGATCTAAACGCCAGTTGATCTGGAACACCGGCTACCGACGAAAATAACGGCGGAAATCTGGACGGTAAGCCAATTTCTGTCTTAGCGCATTTGCGCCGCTGTGTGTTTTTGTGGTCTTCTTTTGCGGCTAATTCAGTGAATTTTGGTCAGAGTGTGGTGAAACTTGGTGTTTGGAATTGGTGATAGCTCTGGAAGATAACCAGCCTGTCTTTAACCGGTTACATGAAGTCTGGAGAATTTCTGGTTCGCCTTGTGCGCATTTACATAACTGCTCGTTTAATCATGGCTTGTTTTCGTTGAGTTTGGTGGTTGTAGAAATGGTTTATATGACATTTTAGCTGAGATTCAGAGGTTTCTGTCGATACCACACATGTCTGGACTTATATTTCTCACCCCGTGTTATAACCGTTTAAACGTGATCTCCTCCTTTTTGCTCGTGGTACCAGAGGCGTGGGGCTTAAAGCACTTGTTGCAGGCTGCTGAGTTTGCATCTTTTGCCGTGAAGTACAGCCAGACTTTTGACCGCTTCGCCTTGGGCATTTTTAATCTGTAGCTCTGCTCTAAAAGACCGTACATATCTGGGCCCGCCTACTATCCTTGTAAAGGTAAAATGATTGGCTAGAATCCAAAGTGTACGACATCTCAAGAAAAAAAAAAAGCACCGAAATGTGCGCTGCTTTTCGGTCTGGTTACTACCGTTTATGTCAGAACCGGTGCCATGATGGCACCAGATACCGGTGCCCATCCCTAGTCCCTACCCTCACCTATGATCACGAGCTGTGGGTAGTGACCAAAAGAACGAGATTGCAGATACAAGCAGAAATGAGCTTCGTTCAGAAGGGTGGCTGGCCTCTCTGTTAGAGATAGGGTGAGAAGTTCGACCATTGTGGCTTCTGGTTCATGAACAGAGCAACCTGCTGTTTTAAGCAACAGAATTGTTTAGCATCCATCTAAAAATGTAAAACATAAAATTATAATTTTGGCAACTTTGTAATATTGATTTACCAGCTGTGATAATCAGAGGTGGGACCAAGTCATTGTTTTGCAAGTCTCAAGTAAGTCTCAAGTCTTTATCCTCAAGTCAGAGTCAAGTCTCAAGTAAAGTCAAGCAAGTCCGAGTCAAGTCGTAAGTCAAGACAGACAACTTTCAAGTCAAGTCCCAAGTCCGAAACTTTGAATTTCAAGTCCTTTCAAGTCTTTTTTTTAAAAACAATGTTGCAGTTATATGTTAGGTGTAAATAATAGACCATGTGTTCTTTTTTAAAAATCTGTATTAATCTCATCACCTGATGAAACAAGTAACTTACAAAATATGCACAAACTAATTCTGAAATTGCACCTTGCACAGCTCAATTAAACTTTGCTGCAAGAATAGTCTTCCTCTAAATTACAAATTCACAGAATAAACATTCAGCGAAAAATGCAAAAGCAGAACTTCCTGTTGAAACAAAAACTGCTGAGGATTTCCTTATGTACAAAATAATATATATATATATATATATATATATATATATATATATATATATATATATATATATATATATATATATGAACAATGAACAAGAATGTGCACTTTAAGTTATTTCAGTTAACTATTAACTATTCTGCATTGCATTTGCAAAAGACCAAATTGGCCAAAAGTCTGTCAGTCATTTGTGCACGATGAGGCCGTGAGAATGATGCCACCATAGCTGAAAACTCGCTCCACAGGAGCACTACATGCAGGTACTGCCAAAACTCTGGTGGCCACATGAAACAGAGAAGGAAGAGTCTGCATGTTCATTGCCCAGAACAAGAGGGCGCTCTGTCCATCAGCAATATCCAGGTAGTGACTTAGCTGTAGAGCTGGACTCTTCCCCACATCCTTCTTCTGCCTCTTACAGTAAGCAGCAAAGAGTCCTCCATCTTCAGAGTCCTCTTGATGTTCCTCACCAGGAGTCACAGGTTGCTCTGACTTTGCAGGATCTGCCGCATCTTGCAGGATCAGATCTGGCAAAACAAATTAACAACAGCAAAAGAGCCTTTATTACAATTTTAGACAAAAAAAAAAAAAAAAAATACAGAAAAAATATAAACTATATTCAATCTTTACCTTTAACTTTTTGTGTCACCTCTGCCTTTATGTCACAACTGCCCAACACATGGTGTTCCACCCACAACAGAGAAAATGCTGGATCCAAAGCAGCTGCTTTAAGGTACACTGGATCTGAAAAGGGGCAGTGATCCCATCTTCTGCTCTAGCCATTCGCACACTGATAAAGATTCCAAGAAATCTTTTGTTCAAAGATGCTTGGAGGCTCCTGACCAGACCATTCAGGAAACGGACTTGAGGCTTCAGTTTCTCAAGGTGGTGATTGAGGGACAGCACAGATGGAACAACAGCACTAATCGTGACTATTTTCTCACCTTGTGTCAAATCTGTTGCTTCTCCAAAAGGCTTCAATATGTCCACCATCTCCTTCAACAGGTTCCACTCTCGTGTTGTGAATAATAACTCCTTGTGCCCAGCCATTTCAAGAACAGCACAGAGTTTTAGATGTTCACATTGGAGAACTGCCTTCACTTGTCTCAGTGTTGAATTCCATCTTGTGATTACAGCAGCAGGGATCCCTTTCTGTTCACCAAATTCAGCTTCAAACACATCTTTGAATGTTGTGCTTGTGTGCAGTAGAGAGCTGAGCTTAGATAACTTTGAAAATGAAGGAGATGCCACTTTGGTCTCTGACAAACCATCTTTCACCACCAGCTGAAGTGTGTGCGCAAAACACTGCAGGCGCTGTGTCTTTGCCATAGCAGCACCTACTGTTTCCTGATCTTCCAAGGTTAAGTCGTGCCAGAGCTCTGGGTCGTCAAGATGATCACCATCATCATCATCATGTTCCTCACCTTGCTCAGTGGGGAAGCACACAGTGAATGCTTTCCGCATATTGGCAGCATTGTCACTAATAATATAGTCTAGTTTATCTTTGATGTTGTATTCGTCACATATAGCTTCAAATTTCTCACAGATTCTTTCACCAGTGTGTAATCCTTTGAAGCGGTCAAAGGCCAGCAGTTTGGATTTTAGCTGCATCCTCTCTGTCTCTCTCTGTATCCAGTGCACAGTGATACCAAGGAAACCCCTCATCCTTCGGTCTGACCAAATGTCCACAGTGACTGAAACATGATCAGTCTCGCTCAACTGAGTTTTTAACATTGAACGTTTCTCAGCAGCGAGGTTCTCTGTTTTTGATATAATTGTTCTGCGACATACCGGGCTGTATTTTCTGTCAACTACCATCAGAAAGTGCCGAAAATTCTTGTTTTCCACAATAGAAAGGGGCAGGTTGCAACCAATAATCAAGTCACTTAATAATGCATTCGTGATAGCTTTCTGCTGTGGATGAGTCATGCTGTACTGTCCGCACAAGTGTCCATAAACTGTGATATGGAAGGCTGTTGAGGTTCATTTGTGATCCTCTTTTTCATCTGGTATTCTTCAAATCTGATAGAGGTAAGCATATTAGACTCATGTCAGAAATTCCATTACAGCCATTCATGAATTGCATTTGACTTTAAGTTGATCCTAATAATCCTAAATAACTGTTAACACTTAAACCCTCATAGTTTTCAGACAATAAAAATATAAATGAAAATATATAAACAATATTTATTAAAACACTTTTCTCAAAACTCTGCATACAGTTCTAATAAGCAATGTTTAGCATCCCTGTTAAGAACAACTGACCTTTGCAAATAAACAACAGCTAATAACATAAGTATTTTATTTGATGTATTGACATAAATGACAGAAGAAAAAGGCCATATATAGCAGGACTACTCAATTACACACTAAGGTGTGCCAGATTTTCTAACCAAAATTTTTTTTCCCTGGCTCAGACATGCAAAAGTTAAACACGACCATATGTTACCGGCACCAAACCTAGGGGAATCTAGACCGGCAGCAAGCGGCACACAGGCTAGAGAGCACTGCGTAGCCAAATATGAGCAAACTGTTGATTAATAGAGAGGACACCAAAGTTAGCATCTTGCTCAGGCCGGAGCTCATTTATTTCTGAGCTGCGCGTGCACAGAGCCTATAGCTAGAGTCTCTCTGGTAGTTCCACGGCAATGCAAGAGCACCATCCACTGGCATAATGAAATATAACCATGGTCTGGCAACACATAACAATGTCAAAATAATTCACAATAATAAACAAAAAATAAGGGGGTAATTGGTTTTCTTACAAAAATAAACATGTAGCTCTACGGGGTTAATGATGGGGAGGAGACGGACAGAAACTCTCTTCCCTGAGTACAGCTACAGAACCCACTTTCTGAAACGGACCCTGCTCACCATTCACCGACAATTGTGAGCTAACAAGTTGCATGTTATTCTTGGATGCGCTTGCAGGACCGGATTTAAAATAGCATGACAAACATATCATACCTGTTAAAGCCAAACAGTATCATCAACGTAGCCCGGAGAACATTTGCTAATAAGATGAAGTTAGCTAAGCCGCTATCTCATCGTACCAAAAAAAGGCAGCACCTACCGTTCTTTATGCAACTTCAAATGTCGGACAAAGTTGGAAGTTGTTCCATCTCCGTCTGTAATTCTTTTCTTGCATGTTTTGCATGTTGCATTTCGTTTTTTTTCGACTACTTCGTAGTTTGTGTAGCCGAAAGAAATTACTTTTGGGAGCATTTTTGGCTCGAGCGTTTTTTTGTTTTTGTTTTTTTTAAATCTGGTTCATTTGATTGGCTGTGCTACAGCTCACGCTCACGTACATACGGAGTGTGGTAAGAATGAATGAATGAATGAATAAAGTGAATTAATGGTCCGTACTTTTTTATATAATATGTATGTTAAATTTTAGATTTGGGTAAAATATCAAGTCTTTTCAAGTAAACAGGTTCAAGTCCAATTCAAGTCCCAAGTCACTGGTGTAAAAGTCCAAGTCAAGTCACAAGTCTTACAACCTTTTTTCAAGTCAAGTCTAAAGTCATAAAATTAATGACTCGAGTCTGACTCGAGTCCAAGTCATGTGACTCGAGTCCACACCTCTGGTGATAATTATGATGTCTACATGTTTAATCTTGATCTTTTGCTAAATTTACTACTATTAACTCCTCTGATAACACTTAATGTGATTTATTAACAGTAATGGATGAACAAAGCAGGCCCAGTGGGTTGATTTGGTGGAACATAATACATTTTAATAACATTAAGGCTAACATTAGCATTAGCATCATGAAATGAAAAATCAAAAAATTGTTTGAGCACTTTTTTTTTTTAAAAGAGTAAACATTTAACTCAATGTTGTCAAATCAAAAATGGTTGTTCAGTAAGTCCTCTAACACTATTAGATGTCACAGAAGTATAACTACCTACCATCAACAGCACTCAAAATAAGTTGGGGTTTTTTTTTTTATTCTTACTGTTTACATTCACAGTGCCATTTTCAGCATTTTCAGCAAGTATCAGATTCAAAATAAGAATTTGTTTCCTGCGTGAAATGAATAAATGTGATAAATATGAAACATTATAATATTAGATTATTATAACATTTTAATATGTGGCGTAATTTGATCACAAAGGTTTTGATTACAAACGTTTTTACAGTTTTCTCTTTATCTTGCAGTCAACACACACACACACACACACACACACACACACACACACACACACACACATTTTTATACATCTCTGGCCCCCCCTACCTGGTTACGCTTTAGGTTTCTTCCACTTTAGGTGAACTGAGTTGGCGTCATGAAAAGCACCGAAAGACTTGAGTCAAGTAAAAGACCTGTTTGATGGTATCTATTAGCTGGAATTTTTCTTCAGTCATTAGGTTCTTCTTCATATTTGTGCGCATTTGTCACAGTTCAGTTGTATAATTTGCTGCTTCTAAAGCTGATTTTCTGTTGTCTTTGTGCATGTTTGGTTTGAATTTACTGGACGAACTCTGATTTTCACACTTTGAAAGTTTGAATCAGTGAAAAGTTGTTTGCTGACCTCTTCTTCTCGTGTCTGCTGTCTCTGATCTCTGTCTGTTGGATCTTCTCTGATCTCTTCAGACTCTGTGAGGCTGCTGAATGGGACCAGTCTGTGTTCAGGCAGACTGGAGGTCAACTACAACCAGTCTAACCAGTCCAAGCAGAGCTGGACCTCCGTGTGTGAGGCTGATTTTGACCAACAGGATGCAGAGGTGGTCTGTAGGGAGCTTGGCTGCGGGCCTCCCTCAGCCCTCCAGGGGGCGCTCTATGGAGATGTGGGGGCTCCAGTGTGGAGCAAAGAGTTCCAGTGTGAAGGCCATGAGTCTACTCTCCTGGACTGTAGGAGCTCAAGCTCTACTAGAAACAGCTGCTCACCAGGCAAAGCTGTTGGACTCACCTGCTCAGGTAGAAGAGCAGCTGCAGCTTCGATTTGCTTCAAACTCACTTCATTTTTTACTGATGACTCTCTGCTTTCTGTTCAGAGCCTATCAGGTTAGTGGGAGGAGCCAGTCACTGTGCAGGTACACTGGAAATGAAACTGGGAGAGTGGAGACCAGTGCATACAATGGCCAGGACCCTGAAGGAACCAGCTGTTTTTTGCAAACATCTGGACTGTGGCTCAGATGTTTCTGTAAAAAAGAGAGAGTCCTCAAACACACCTGTGTGGATTCACAGACTTTTCTGTGAACCTTCTTATTTTTCTATGATGGGGTGTTTACAGTCACCAACCATCATCAGTGAATCATTTACTCCTGGTTCAGTCCTGGAGCTCACCTGCTCAGGTAAGCCAATCTGTGACTTCATCAACTGTATAGCTAGAGGTGGGTGGAGCAGACAGACTTGAGTTCAGCAAATGTGCTTTATGATAAAAGCTTCTGTTTTTGCATCTTAGCTGGATTTTATTGTTACTCTTTAGTTTCTCCTTCATATTATTTTCACAGATCAAATGAATGCTGTTTTTCTTCTGAAGCTCTGTCTGTTGTCTGAATGTGTTTTAGTGTGAACTGAAGTCAGCTAATTGTGATTCGTGTGATACAATCAGCTGATTTCTGATCTTTTTCTTTTTAGCTAGTAAGGAGCTGTAAGGAGCTCGATTCATACAGAGCCTTTAAATACACGTCACATTACTGGGACTCATTTAGCTCCCAGCACTACAGACAGCTATTATTCTACGAGCTCCACCTGTCTTTATACTCTCCTGCCTTAGTGATGGCCTTCCCTTCTCAATGTTTTCTTCTCTGATTAGCTCCTTGTGTACTTAAGGCCAGCTGTTTCATTAGTTAGCTTCCAGTTTCTGTTCACCACCTGCTGCTCTCCTCTTTTCTCTGTTTTCCTGTTCTTAGTGTGAGTTTCCTTTTCTGGATTTCCATCTTTTGTTCAGACTGAGTAACCTGCTGTATTCTGCTGCTCCAAGTGTCATTAAAACTCACCGAATGTCTTAGAGTTGTTGATTTGCCGCTGTATGAATAAAATTCTATTGAATCTGATTAAATCGGACAGATGAGTATTTAAGACCCTTATTGTAATTGAGTACTTTTACTTTTACATGTACTTCTAAGTAAGAAGTAAGAATCACTGTGATCCATGATGTCCTTTAAGTCCAGACCTCAAGTTGACTGAAATGTTGTGGTGGCTTAAAGAAACACACAAACCTCAGCAAACTCAAACAATTCTGTAAAGAACAGTTCGCCAAAATTCCTACATAACGATCTGAGAGTCTGATAAACTCATTAGCACTACCTTTTCTGCCTGCTCACTTCTATCCTCTTCTTCTATATTGCTGTGCCTTCTTTCCCCCTCACCACCATGGGAAGCAGAGCTTTCAGCTGCTCTGCTCCCAGGCTGTGGAACTCTCTAACCCCAGATATAAGAAACATTGGTTCTCTCCCGCAGTTTAAACCTCATCTCAAAACCCATCTGTTCATATCTGCATATTCACTGTAAACCCACTTTTTGTTAATTTTATCTTGTGCTTTGTTTTATTGTTCTTCATTTTGTCATTGTTCTATTATGTTTTTTCTCCTATTGTAAAGTGTCCTTGGGTGTCTTGAAAGGCGCTTTATAAATACATTTCATTATTATTATTATTATTATTATTGTTTTTGTTGTTGTTGTTGCTAAAGATGGACCTCTGTGCTGTCATGTCTCTCTAGGAAAACAGGGGGCAGGTGCAGGGCAGATGGGAGAATAGCGGCCTGGTGGACTTTAACCTCTGTGTTGGTGCTGCCGAAGGACGGGTGGCTGAAGAAGATGGATCTCAGGGAGAAGGAGAGGAAGTCCAATGAGCTCATCTCACAGTCAGACACATTTTCAGCTGACAAATGAGGAACCATCAGTTCAGATTTGACTTTTTTCCCTTTAAACAGCCTTCAACTGTAATGATTCTGCAGTTTTCTTGCTGACAGCATTAAAATACTAAAACTATCAATGTGTCTGTGAGTCTGTCAAGTTTGTCTAATCTCTCTGCTCACTGTTTCCTACTAGACAAATCAAATATGAGCACAGATGATGAATTTCCTCTAAATAATCCAGTGGTGCACTCTGCTATTTTTGTTGTGGTCATAATTTAATGTAGACTTTATTTGAAGGATATTTATTAAAGAAATTTAGCAGGAGCAAAGCTAAAGCAAATGGTAATAACAATCACAGAATAATAATGAAATAACATCAGTTATACTTCTCTAATTAACCTACTCCGAGCTAATGCTTTTCATATCTTTGGGAGGAAAGAGGTTGGCGAGGAGACGGGCCTGAAGATGTGTTTATCTCAGTGTTTCATGTTAAAGAAAATAATCCAGGAGGAAAGCAATGGATCGTTTCTGAAAAATTTAACATGCCAACATTTGATGAACAGTGAAAAATCCAATTGAAATAGTGTCCAATACGAGGACATCAAGTCTGTATTAAAAGTCAAACCCTTTAAAATGGACCATACCAATTTAAATCAGGTATGGATTGGGACACTTATGATCCCATTCATGGTTCTTATGGGTCTGAAACAGTCTAAGCAGAAACAGGACATAAACAGTGTTTTGGTATCCATCCTGACCTCTTACAGCAGTAAATTTTTAATTTTCTTTACCTTTTGTTTAAGTCAGCAGAGATTGTTGTCAGAATGAAACAAGAATTATGGATCCCAATAAACTGTAAACAGTGTCTAAAGTGTTGAAAGACAGAGATATAAAAGACTAAAGTCTATGAAGAAAACTTCAAGGAGACCTAAAAAATTGTGCATGGACCTCTAAATAAAAGAATTTCTGTCAAACTACAACCGTTACTACAACCAGGTTATTGGTTTCACTTTACACTCTGAAATATTTAATGATTTAAAGGATGAGACAGCTCAGCACAGCATGTTATTAACTTCACACATGAAGTCCAGTCAGTCTTCAGTTTTGCAGTCACCGTCCACATCCTGCTTCTTCAGCTGGTCCAGTTAGTGAATGTGGAGGTTGTGTTGTCAGACCAGAAGGCCCAGGGATCCCTGTAGAGACCAATCCACACATACTGAACCCCTGATCCATTCAAAGTGAGCGTGATGTTGGATTTCTCCTCTTTGCTTCTTATACTGGTCAGGTCTGTGTGGTATGTCCTGCAGTACGACTGAGCCGCTGACCAGGAGCGGCTCTCCATCACTAAGATGTAACTTGAACTGCTGGCTGTGAAATATTGAAAAGAGATTTTTTCTTTTAAATAGGTAAATTATGACTCACATAAAACTGTAATAACAGTGGTAACAAATGTTTTTCCTACCATTGTAACACAGGAAAGGGTAAGAATCTCCACAGGGTCTATCATTCATCTGTGTTTGTCCCTGAAGAGCCACACAGTATTCCTTTGCTTTTACAGTCTGGTTGGCCGTTAGCCCAGATCAAAAATTCATGTTTACTGCCAACATAAAAAAGTTTTTCCTCCATAATAATGGATTGGATTTATATAGAGCTTTTCAAGGCACCCAAAGCGCTTTACAATGCCACTATTCATTCACTCTCACATTCACACACTGGTGGAGGCAAGCCATGGACCACTTCCAGCTGTAACAATCATTATAGAGCCCTGTCCAAGCCCAGTCAATGTTTTGTGCCATTGTCACAAGCAGTTGGCTGATGTCGCTGTTGTAGATGGTGACCAAGTCAGTGAAGTGTTCTCTGCAGTAACTCTGAGCTTCGGTCCAGTTCATCAGCTGGTTCACAAAGTGGTATTCTCTGGAGTGGGGAGGAAGAGTGGAAAGTCCTCCTGAGAAAAATGAGACAAAGTCTTTTTATTTGTGAAACTGGCTTGTAGATGAATCAATAACAAATGCAAACCTACATGTAGCAGTCCCCCGGAAGAAATAGAGGAAGAAATAGAGAGAGCCTCGACGGGCGCAGTAATTTTTACTTTGAGATTCATTCAGAATCTAACAGTGCTGAGGTGCGCCAATGCACCGTGAAAACTAAACAGAAACACAAAATACATTTTCTTAGATGCTTATTACAAATATGAACTCAAATAAAGCAGAAAATACAACAAAATATCAACTAAGCAATCAAATACAACTTAAAACATGTACCTCGCTCTGCATTCCAGGGGCTGCAGATTGTTAATTTCGGTATCACGCTGCTTCACGCTTCATCCAGAGCTGCCTACTGGCAAATCTGCGCCACAAAACCGGTCTGACCTGGAAGTGAAGCTTGCCACTAACTAAGCGACAGAGCCCTCTACTGGACACTACGCGTAGCTGTTCAGGCTTAGATCAAGAAACAAAACTGGACCTTTACACTACAAAAATAAAAATTAAAACAATCTGAGTAGTCATACTGTATAAATTCAAAGAGTGGTGGGAACTAAACTACGTATTTTACTTTTACTTCCTGCATTTTCAGTGAATTTTGGTGAGAGAGGGACAAAACCTGCAGCTTCAGAATCCATGAGATGTTGGCTTTCATCACCCAACGGCGTATCCACGTACGTGGCGTTGGTTGATAAGGGCACGTACGCAAACGCTCTGTGTTTTTATCTTTTTGCAGAATTCGTTTACTCTCATTTGCTGTTTTACCTGTTTGGCGGTTGTTGAAATAATTTCGTAAGCTTTAACCTGAGATTCTGATATTTCTGGCAAATTAGATTTATATGTAAAAATCTCGCCTTATTCAAACTCAAATCGATTTGAATCAGGAAATCAATTTTTTTAAATCCACCCCTAAAATATGCCATCATTATGAGATTTGTTAAAAATAAACGTAAAAATGGTAGTGGTGGGAGGATCAATCCAAATATCAATTGTATCGATACCTGGTCGGCATCGGTATCGGATTGATACTAGCCCGGTGAGATCGATTCTTTACTTTAAGTTCCGCTCTTGTTTGCAATGCTGTGGTTTTGGCAAAGACAAAAAAAGCCAGGTCACAGGACTTGCCGCTCCTCTGTCAGTGCAGAGCAGGCACACTTTGCTTTGCCATCACTGACGTGACTTAGAAGCTTTGGGAGTTGTTAAGTTGTTTACATATTATTTATACTATTTACTATTATTTACTATTTAATAATAAAAAAGGAAACATCACAAAAAACATTTGAAAATTCACTGAGATTTAGCAATTCAAGGACGCATCCATCTTATTTATTGAAAAGTATCTAGCTTCTAGCTTCCCAGTTCTTAGTTTGCTACTTTAGGTTTTGTTTTTTTGTTTTTTGTATCCACTTTTTGAGTTTTGTACAGCAATAAAGTTGCCTCTTTTCATTATCGCCGTCTGCCACACAGCTCAACCTTGACAGAACGACACAATCACAACACGGACCCAACAGACTCAGCTCATGATGAGAGGGAGAGAGATCTTTACTGCATCCTATGGCTGGTGAGTTGCATCACCCAAGGTCGAGACTTAAGGACATTTCCAGTTGGGCTGAACGCCACTGAAGCGATTTTCAGTAGAAATTCTCACCCCTCAAATCCCTGGGACACACAAACCCCTCCACCAGGATAAGGTCACGTTTCTGTTACCATGCAGTAATATCATTTTGTTAATATAGCATAACGTTCAGTTAGCTTTGCACAAAAATAAATGTCCAAAAAGTTCTCCAAAAACGATTACTTTCTTACTCTGAGTACATTTTACAGCCTGTACTTTTTGGCTTTTACTTAAGAAGTTGAATCAGTACCGTAGTTTTTGGACCATAAGGCGACCTGGATTCTAAGGCGCTTTAAGGGAAACAAAACAGCGGATAAGTCTTTATTCAACTCATTCACCATACCTGGACATAAATACATGTATACATTTTCACATACATACATCATCCAATGAGATAAAATACTAAAATAACTAAGAATAAATGTGGTTTCAAAGAAATCTGAAAGCCTTTGAAAATAGGTAGGTCTTTGATTTGAAGATTTGCAAAGAGGAAGAGGATTTTACAAAATGAGAGAAGACTGTTCCAGAGTTTTAGAGCAGCAATGGAGAAAGCCCTGTTACCTCTGGATTTTAACTGGTACATGTGAAAGTTGTTGTGTATCATAAAACAACACATACAGATCAGTATTTAAGGTTTGACTCATCATCCACTGGAGCACAAACTGGGTGTCATCAGGACAAAACGACATAGAGCGAACAGCCAGGGAAGCAGAAGAACATCACATGAGTAAATTTAGCTAATGAGGCTTAGACTGAATTCCACCTTCATACCAACTTTATACCATCTAGAAAAAAGACAGCATAATAAACAATGTGCTGTTTTTATAGGAGTTTTCCAGTTTAAGTACATACATTCTGTACTTAAGTAGAAATACAAATGTTCCTATTAGTATTGTACTGATTCAAACTCTTTACTCAACTAAAAGTGAAAAAGTACAGGCTCTGAAAAGTAAAGAAATGGATGATGTGGATGATTTTTCTATTATTTTCCATTATTCTGCAAAGCTACCTAAACCTTGTGCTATATTAACATGATGATGAAATAATATGTGTAGATGGAAATACTAACTTAATTTTATTCTAATTATACTCAGCTTGAAAATGAATATATTTCCGTTTTTTTATGTGTACATTGTAGAGGTCAACTAGATTTTTAAATATTAATATAGAATGTGTTAAAAGTCAAACATATATTACAGAATGAGTAACAGTAGGTGGACATTGGGTAAGGCTGCACTTTTTGCAGCGATCTCGTATAGAAAACTATTCCGCGCGTATATAAAACAGGTCAGCAGCTCCGAATCGTAGTAAAAGAACCTCTGGCTAATACGTCGGGTTTGTGTCGGGCTCGTAGCTGAAAACTAGCTTTACTTTGTTGTCTGGGTCAAGTTTTAGACAGAGAGAGGCGTTGAAAGGCTGCTCCAACGGAACTTATTGTTTCGGAGGAAAACACGAACACAGTGTACAGTTGAGTCTTAATAGCTTACTTACAAATGGGCTCGTCAGGCACTCTTTTTGGCTGCAGTGGTTATTATTATATTTACACGCTTCCAGTTCCTCCTTCTGCTCGATGACAACTTGTACTGTATGGCAGTCCATTCTCCCTGCAGCATGGACTACACTGCCCATGAGGCTACATTCTTTATGCCTATTCCTGTAACACTCTGCCTTTTGCCTACATATTAAATAATTTTTTGAACAATAATTGAAAAAAAATATTTCTTCACGTCATTATGAGGGCCGCAAGTAGAGGTGACATGGGCCGCGAGATTAAGACACAGACATTAGAGCCTCTTAATGCGTGTTTTGTTTGGGTTTCCACCGGCGAGGAATTACCAAAAATAGAGAGGGGACAGCCCAACATATGAAACAGGAAAAGACCGCCGTGTAATCCATTTATTTCAACAAAGTAACCAGTTTTTGTTTTGTGACATTTTCCAATCTTGAGGGCAAAAGGTTTCAAGTTTGTTTAGCAGTATGGAGTGTCTGGTCTCGCAGACCTCGCTAACTCAGAGACTTATCACCATTAAGAAAGCAAGACAATCAGAGCTCAATCAGTTTTTACTTTCGCAAGGGAAGCCCAGTCGGGATCTCAGAGTTGCACGCTCTGCACCCAAACTCAGTCAACTTCGACTCCAGCCTCCCCTCGCAGCCTTTTATTGAATGAAAACAGTTATACAACCCCCCATTGTAAAACCCATATGGTGTGTTGTAAAAGCTAAGTCACTGGGTGTGTGTATGCACATGCGAGCATGTGCGTGCATGTGTGTATATGTGTGTGTGGGCATGTGCGTGTGTGTATGTGTGTCTGCATCAAGAGATGTATTCTAAGACACTTCTTCAGCTTCAAATCAGAGAGGAGAAACACACAGTTTTTACTTGCAGCAAGGGCAGTCACAGAACACTCGCACGGAATTGAGGGCTCCGAGACTCGCTTCTGCCACTGCCCTGGTCTTTATTTATATTGGTTCAGTGGGTGTGTGTGTGTGTGGGGTCAGAGTGTGACCCCATAAAGACTTCCCTAAACCTGCTGGTCTGGAAGTCCAGCAGTTCATCTAAACAAAAGGCACTTAGCCTAAAACAGACATAGACACGTTTATCCTATCATAAAACAATAAAAGAAGGTATGCCCTTTCCCATGCTCCCAGGATGTGGGTGTGAATGCTAGAACACTCTGGAATGCACACAAAGCCTTTGCAGCCTGCTAAAGATCACACATCCTATCACTACACAATCGATTATACACCTCTAAGCATATATGGAAACTTGTATCATTAAAAGATTATACTGACTACTAAGTACAATTTTCTATTGACAGCCTGTATCCGTGACTTCCTGGTTACAACCATTTTAATAACATCTCTAGTCATAAAAGGGCCATCTACCCTCACCCCTGTATACGGTTGAACCCCGGTACACCATATACAAGCACAGGTGAGGCCATAAAGGGCAGGAAGTGAACATTCCTTACCAAGCAAGGAAACCAGAACCTTTACATGGAACGTGCCTGCAGTTCAACACTATAGCTAATAGCTTCCCCCAACATCCTACATTTAGGGGAGGAACAGAAAAATATCTAAACATGCAGTTCAGGACAATATTTACATTTTTAAGCACAATGACAACTTTTAACAAAATCACTCGAAAAAGTGTTATTAAATGGGTAATTAAATAATTATAATTGAAATTAATGAATATAATATATAAATAAGTTATTGAATGTCAACCATTACAGTTACCACAGATCTTTGCCCTTTTATTAATGTGACTACATATCTCTGAGTGCTGTGTGTGGTTGTAATTGTCCGTGTGTGTGTGTGAAGTAACAAGGCGAATGCCTCCTTTCAAAGTTGCTATTTTAGTTCATTTGGTGCGAGTCCTGTAGGATTTTACTTATTAAGGCAAACTCAGGGTTAACTCTGGGTTCTTTAACACGTGGTTTCCTTTCTACCACAGTAGATTGCCCCGTTTGATTCTAATCTGCAGCTGAGTCACTGATGGAAATGCAGAACACACATCACACTGTTCAGCCAATCACGTTTATTCCACTTTAAATTTGAATGTCTGCGGGTAGTTGGAAGTAATAAGGATCATTTCCCTTAGAAGATCAGGCTGATAACCAGCTGTGTGTGAAAATGTATCCTGTTAGGGTCAGTGAATCCAGGTAATGGAAAGATATCCTGGACACCCTGGACAAGGGGGATAAAAGCACCATTATTGGGGCACTAAGCCCCTGTGTGTGGTCTCATTTACAATGACTTGTACATACATACTTCTGTCATAAAATAAAGAAAAATCAGTAGCCTATTTTAAGTATATTGAAGTCAATTAACATAAGATTTAATTGTCTGGGAAATTAAAGCAAATGAAGTCAGTTAGATTATCACTTTAAAGACTTTTCATTAACATTACAACTACACAGAGTCCCTTTAATCACATTTTTCTTATTTGATAAAAAGACACAATGGTAAATTGAAGGATATAGTTATAACAAAACAAGGAATGACAAAATTTGTCTGCAAGTGCACATTAAGTTTAGTTTAAACAAATACTTATTACATATAATTAAACATACGTATTTCATGTTACTATTTTGAAATTAGGATGTGTTGTGGAGCAGCACATGGTGGACGCGTCAAACAAACCTCCGTCAGACACGTCACTTTTCAGCCGTTCTAAAGTCTCACTTCAACGCTGGATGGAATTATCTACAGGTGAGCTTAAACACTACAGAAAAAAATAACGAAATAGATTTAAATTACTCTTTGTAAGGATGTTTTTTTATTCTCTGAAGATTTTCTCAGGGTCTGCGATTATGTCAAATCGACATG
This sequence comes from Oreochromis aureus, assembly GCF_013358895.1. NCBI lineage: Eukaryota > Metazoa > Chordata > Actinopteri > Cichliformes > Cichlidae > Oreochromis > Oreochromis aureus. The sequence goes on along the minus strand of NC_052944.1, from coordinate 89,864,915 downwards.
ATAGATGACACCACTGCAGGCAGCACAACAACACTTAGTAAAATGTCCAGAAAAGTAAAGAGGGTATGTGTGGCTGCAGTTCAAAGATTGAGACGTCGTACAGGTCAGCAGATTAGTGTCGTGATTGGTTCCTTTAAGTGACAGTTTTAAATGTATTGTAAGATATCTGTTAAGATATAGCAGCTGACTGATGTAACCCTGATATTCAGTGTTTATAAAACATCTAGTATGAAACTAGTAAGTGTAGTACATGTAGAGTTTATAGTATTATATAGGGTATGTTAACCATCTACTTACCATTTACCAATGATTTTGTATACCATTGAACATCCTGGAATGACTGGTTTGTAGCTGATGCAGAGTAGTGTTTATAAATGATTAATCAATGAGTTTTAGAACATGAAAACATAATTAATAAAAAGTGTTGTACATTAGCTTATTCATCTCGAATAAAGTGTTTAAATCAGTGCTTGTAAACTATTAACTGATTATGAGAAATACTTTGTAGATGCTTTAGAGATAATTAAGTAACCATTAACTAATGCTTAACAGATGATTAACTAATGCTTAATAGTGTGCACTTATTATAAAGTGCTACCAAATTGTTTAAGTCAAAATAAATAACATTTAAATAAAATAATTTAAGTCAAATTAAGAACATCTTTTATTAACTTAAGCTCTTTAAGTTAGTAGGACCTGTTTTTTTTTAAATTAAGTTTACATCGCTTCATTTATTTGATACCGGTTACAATGTATGTATCTTCATTCTCCAAAATATCAGCCAGTTCTTTCCAATTTACCAGTCATAGTCAATAAAATCCAAACCCCATGCTGCCTTTTCTTCTCTATACACTTTGCCCAATTCTCCTGATTTGTATATTTGATAACCAGGGCCACCAAGAATCCAGTGTATCAAGAATGCAAGCATCCTATTTCATCCTTAGCCACATATTTGATTTGGCAAAGATTTGATGTCAGGTATTGTTCCTGATGCAACTTTCCCCAGTTTATCTGTGCTCAGGACCGGCACTAGAAATACACTGACTTTTTGTTAACAACAGTAATATACTGTCAAAGGAAAATTGTATATATGTGATCAGCTACATGAAATGTATCCTTTCATTAAACACGTCTACGTGACTTTTCACCTAGTAACTTGTGATGAACCTATTCAGCAAATAACCGCTTCCTGTTTTCAGAGAACATTTAGATGTAGAGAAGTGAAACCTCAGCTCTTTTACAAGAACATACAGATGTAGAAAAGGGAAAAACCCGCTGCTCTGAGTGACGTTGTTATCTTTGTACACACACACACACACACACAGACACAGACACAGAACTGTATAAATAAAGAACGCAGACAGTGATGAGACGCAGATCTTGCGTTCCATGACTGCCCACTCGCGAGTGAAAAACTTCTGCAGTGTTTGTGTTTTCTAACTCAGATGTCTCAGCTGAAGAACGGCAGGGTGATTTAAAGAAATCCCCTGTCATATACTTTTGTTACTATTACTGTCCTAATAAGATGAGTATTTTACTATAATAATACTGATATTACAGTATTACTACAGTATCTATATATTAAATATTATTATTATTAAATCTAAGTATGAAAAAGGAATTTAAATTTAAGATGAATGCAGGTATTGTGGTATGAGGGGATAACGTTTTTTTCTGTCCTTGCGGTTGATGCGTCAATAAATACATTGTTTAAAAACTGTACATGTAATCTGATTACCCAAATGGCATCAGTATGTCTCATTGTGTTTATAAACTATATTTCAAATACTGATAAGATATTAATATCACTGACCTGAGAGCAGCAGGATGAGCAGTAAACAGGTTTCTTCCATTCTTGGCTTCTCTATCATGGATATAGTCATCATTAGTATTGTACCATATTCATTATTTAATGTTCCTTCTCTCCGGTATACTACGTTGCATAACAGATATACCCATTATGATTATTATTGTACTATCATTATTATCACCCATTTTTATCATTTAGGATTTCTGATTTGAGTGTAATATGTTGCTTAGTATACAGTCTAGTGCGCATATAAGAAATAATTATATCAAACACATTTTGAGTATTTAAATTCTACAAGTCTTAAAAATAATAGTTAAAATCAGATTAATAGAAAAATAATGATGGATAACTTATTTGACAACGTATCTTGTCAACTCTTCAGTGAAGCTGACTTTAACAAGGTCTTTATTTGATCCTTTTATATATTTTACTGTCAAATCAGGACATGTGAAGGGCGTGGACTTTCTATAGAAAGTGGTAATCAAATTTTTGATTTTAAAAAACAAACAAAAGACATTTTCAAAAATATTTGTGGGTGTTTTCTTGTTTGTTTGTTTTTTTAACTACTTGAACACTAAAGTGGTCCACACATGAGATGACAGTGCCAGCAGTGGCCCACAGCTCACACTCTTTAATTTTTAGACCCCTGTTCTAAGTTTTGATCAAAGCTAAAACTAGTTTATTTACTCTTTACCTTAAATTGTCTAATTTGAGATCTTACAAAACATTTGCTGAACATGAAATAGTCTCACTTTAATGCTAAACACTGAATAGTGTACATATATATATATATATATATATATATGTATATCCCAATGAAGGCCTATCCTTAATTTCCAGAGACTTCTGTTTACAATAACAAAATGTCTGTAAATAGCGTGCGTTGGTGCTCAAAGAAACATAAGCAAGGTTACACAAAGGGGATTCTACTTTAGTATGCAAATCATTTGGAAATCAAGTTCTTAAAACAGGAAACAAATGCAAAAAAGCAGTGCATAGTTCTAGGGACAGACAACATGGTGAAAAATAAAATAAGCAAATAAGCTCAAGCGTGGCTCTAGGGACAGACAATATTGGTATTAGTAGCAACAAGTGGGGAAGGATAATAAGGTTTGTGCTTCTCATTTGTCTTTATGATTCAGGGCGCTGTACAGATTATAAGGAGGTAATTATTTTTAATCAACTTGTTTTTAGTCCCTGATGAAGAAATATAATTTTAAAATTTTTGGTGAAATGAATCTGAGGTGAGGACTGTTAGGGGTTAGGTGAGGAGATTATGGAGACTCCAAAAGGCGAAAAATATCACGAGTTAGGGAGAATTTTGACATGATAATGCCCAATAAAAAATAAGCCTTAAATCAATCTTAGAGAGCACCGTTAGTTAGGTGTGTGTGTGTGAATGTGTGTGTGTATTAGGGCACGCATACATTATTTTTGCAGTTGAGTAATCTCTCAATTATTCCACTGATTAATTAAGCAATCGGATAAGAAATACTTTTGTCTTATTAATGAGCAATAATAAAAAGACAAAAACAGATCTTTCAGAATAACAATTTCTTTACAATCAAAATTATTTAAAATACTCAATGAATTGTTGGAGCCCTAGCATGTATTTGGTAATTGATAAATCATAACGTTTACATAACTACTGGTATGTACCCACGTATATTATCACAGCAGGGCTGCTGTACATCTTTACCAGCAGCATGTGGGAGCTAAAGGGCTGAGTCTGAATCCATATTGCGTTCATAAACACAGTCTGAGTACTCACGGCTTGCCCATCGTCAATCATGTTGGCCAACCTTGTGGGGTTTTGAACAGCTGTAACCACTTTCTTTGTTCTTCAATAAGCCAGGTGCGAACCAGCTCCAATAAGCCAGAACTCTGCTATCATGGTTTCGAATGGGTAGATCTCGTTCAATGTCCTCCATTGAGAGTATCACTAGGCACGCGACGCAACCGACCATCGTGCAAACTCTGCAGGACAATCGGGCTCTCCCAAGCCCAGGCTTCTCATCGAGAATAGGGTGTCAATTTCATTAAGGGACCAGTTGATAAATCCATAATTCTTTAGGTTTTAGAGAACAGGACTGAGAGACTCTCTGAGGGTTAGAAATTTACACAGGACTGGACAAAGACATGAGAAGACAAGCAGGAAAGATAAGGGAGACGGAAAGAGCAAGAGCAAAGAGCGACAGTGAAGAAAGCGGGGTCCAAAGTAAAACAGTTCTGGAGACTGACCACGGAGCCAGCGGTGTTGGCGAAGCAGTTCTAGAGGCCGACCGTGGAGCCAGCAGCGGTGATGTTGCAGTTCTGGAGGATCTGGACATGCAGGCTATGCTGGATGCTGACGTGGAGAGGCAGGCCATGCTGGACCAGGCGGCACAGGATCAGACAATTGTGTGGCAACCACAGGTGACAGAGCTGGACCAGATCTGTCTCTAACAGAATGGCTGAAACAGAAAAGAATCACTGTGGGGACCATGATGTCCATTAAGTCCAGACCTCAGCCTGACTGAAATGTTGTGGTGGCATAAAGAAATGCCCACAGACCTTAATAAACTCAGACAATTCTGTAAAGAACAGTAGGCCAAAACCATAATTGCAAGTCATTGTCGCTAAAAGTGGACAATGACAAAAAGTGGATCTCACAGTCAGACACATTTTCAGCTGACACACGAGCAACCATCATTTCAGTCAAAGATTTTACTTTTCCCCTTTAAACAGTCTTCAACTGTAATGATTCTGCAGTTTTCTTACTGTCAGCATTAAAATACCAAAACCATGAATGTGTCTGTGAGTCTCTCAAGTTTGCTCACTGCTCACTGTTTCCTAATAGACATATTTAATATGAGTTTATATGAGTTTCCTCTAAATAACCCAGTGGTGCGCTCTACTGTGTCTCTAAGTCGTAGACACAACTTTATTCTTTTTTCATGTCAGCTGAAAACAAATTTACAAATATCATCTTAAACAGAGAAACAGACACTGTAATTACTGATCACATGTCAAATGTGCACGTAGATTGAGCCCAAGTTCAAAGTTTGTTTTAAAAACTGATCTATACTCTCAAAACTTTAACCTCAGCGAGTCTGCAGGTTAGAGAAAGAAAAACTCAAACTCCCGGAGCAAATTTGATCATTTAATATATAAATCAGCTTGAAGCTCCACATTTATAAGTGTTTATATGATGAGGGATATGTTTTATATGACCTGCGTGTGAAGCCTGCTGTACTGAAATCACTGAATGAAGAGCAAACAGTAAGTCACATTGTCATGGGAAGATGCATTATTCTGTCCCTCTGGTTATTTCGGAGGTATGTTTTTATTATATGACGGGTCATATTTGTAACCTGCCAGTATGAATTATACCAGCGTATTGCTTTAGCTGTATTTTTTTTTACATGCTATGTCCATGTATTGTCGATGTTGAGATTGTGTAATGACTGTTTTCTCATGACGGCAATGTTAAATGTAACATTTGAATGGAGACTAAATACACCTTACTGTGTTTCTGTTCTGTTTCTGTTACTGTCTGTCTTACAAAGAATGAAAGTATTTACAAATGGCGCAAATAAGCTCAGAAGACTACAACACAGTTTCCTGAGTGTTCACTGAAGTTGTTTAGTGTTTAGCCCTCTGCATAAGCCAGACAGAGACATTCAGCTGAGGGCAAAAGATCTGTGTACTAATTTAATTTATTAAATGTCTAACTGTTGCTCTGTTTGATTCTGATCTGTTGCTGAGTCACTGATGGAAATGCAGATAACACAGAATAAACATCACACTTTTCAGCCAATTATGTTCAATCCACTTTAAACCGTGACAAACTGAAGCATTCATGTCTTTAGTTTTTACAATAGTGTTGCGTTAGACTGCTATATTTTTATGTTCTTTATACTGTAGATTTCTCAGTCTCTGGAATAGTTGCAAATAATAAGGATCATTTTCTGTAGAAGAGCAGGATGATAACCTGCTGTGTGTGAACGTTTATCATGTTAGGGTCAGTGAATCAAGGTAATGGAAAGATATCCTGGATATGCTGACCTCACTACGTGGTATACAGGACAATGCAGCTGGACAGCCCTTTTACCCTCATGATTAATATTCAAAACGAAAATATTAGCTTAACATCCAGTCTGTACAATCTGTTTCATAGTTTCGAACAAGTGTTATCACTTTAACAAAGATTATGCGTGTATACACAAGCCATGCTGATTATTGAAAAGAAAAACAACAAACATCAGATGTTAATCAGATTTCATTTTTATTCTACTAATAATCACAAATATCACACAAACACTTCAAAACTTATGACAGCCAGCTGGTGTTTAGAATACAGCTGAATAAATATTTTAAAAGAGATAATTGAATCTTTTCCAAAGCAGGTTTGAAACCAGACTTTCGTATCTATGAACAGACAACATGTTGTGATCAAAATGTTCTCTTTCCTCCTTAAACAGGTTTTCCATGTTGGCTTATTTCAAAATTCATGTTTGAAACAAGTATAACACGAATGAACATCAGGGAATAAAGATCCGATAGAAATAACCTATAATTGAGTCTGGTGTTCGACACATAGCGCGGGTTGTGCAATCTATATAACCCAAAAACAAAAGTACACAAAAATGATAGCGTAGCTGGGAGAAAAATTTAAAAAAAAATAAGATTACAACAGTAACTATGGCAACATCAGTGCAAGCTTTGCTCTTGATTTTATTTATAAGTTGGCTTCTTGTGTCTTTGTTTGCTCCTCCAACATTAATCAAGTTTAAGTGTCAGATATGAGGACATCCAGCATGCACTGCAACTACAGTCCCTTGAAAGGGATCATCCATATTAAAATCAAGTAAGGTTTGGCACTTCTGTGGTGCCATTGACGGCTGCCATTGAAATGGTTGTCAAACATTTAAAGCAGAACCGGGACATAAACAGTGCAATGTTTTGTTGTCCACACTTTAAGCCAGCCGAGGTCGCTGTCCGAATGAAACAGATCTATGGTTCCTATTAAACATCCTGCACAAATCGCCTGTGCGGTTTCTTACATAGGACAGTGTCTAAAATGATGAATCCAAACTTTTCATGAAAATGTTACGATTAACCACAAAACTACAACCTAAACTAACTAAATTGGTTTTGGTAGAACTTTACACTCTGAAATAAATTTATATACAAAACAGTTATGCACAGCATGTTATTATCATGTTATTAACTTCACACATGAAGTGGTTCAGTCCAGTCAGACTTCAGTTTTGCAGTCACCGTCCACATCCTGCTTCTTCGACTGGTCGTCAGAGTGACTCTGGACTTTCCTCCAACGAATCCTGAAGTCTGTCAGTCCTTCTGACAGCATGAGGCCTGACAGCTGGACAAAATGTGCAGATGATGAAAAACATGAAGCATAGTTTGAACTTGTGTCAAGTTTGTGTTGGTGACTGACCTGCTGACCTGCTGTGAAACCTGCTGCTGGATCTCTGTGCTGTGCATGTCTGCCTCTGACTGAAGCTTCATTTTCACCACTGTTTGCTTTGTCACTGCTAAAAATGAACCACATATAAAAACACAAACATTAGTGTTTTACATGATGACAGGATCTTACAGTGTTTGTATTCTGGACCTCACCTGTGAAACAGAAAACATAGCTTTTGTAGTTACAGGAGCCATCAGCCCATTTTCCTGTCATTAAATTCATTGTTCCACAGTACTGATTTGAATTGAGGTTATCAGGCTGACCAGACATCCAGTTAGTGAATGTGGAGGTTGTGTTGTCAGACCAGGAGGCCCAGGGATCCCTGTAGAGGCCAATCCACACATACTGAACCCCTGATCCATTCAAAGTGAGCGTGATGTTGGATTTCTCCTCTTTGCTTCTTATACTGGTCAGGTCTGTGTGGTATGTCCTGCAGTACGACTGAGCCGCTGACCAGGTTTGGTTCTCCATCACTAAGATGTAACTTGTATTTTTGGCTGTGAACGAATAAAAAGGATGAATTTTGAAACACACATTATGAAGCTCATAAAATTTTAGGGATAATTAGGACAACAAATCTATTTTCCTACCATTGTAACAGAGGAAAGGGTAAGAATCTCCACAGGGTCTATCATTCATCTGTGTTTGTCCCTGAAGAGCCACACAGTATTCATTTGCATTTACACAGTCTGGTTGGCCGTTAGCCCAGATCAGAAATTCATGAGTACTGCCAACATAGAAAAGTTTTCCCTCCATGGACCACTTCCAGCTGTAAGGATCATTATAGAGCCCTATCCAAGCCCAATCATTAATTTTGTTTGCCATTGAGACGAAGAGTTGGTTGATGTCGCTGTTGTAGATGGTGGCCAAGTCAGTGAAATTTGCTCTGCAATAATTTTGAGCTACAGTCCAGGACACTGTCTGGTTCACAAAGTGGTATTCTCTGGAGTGGGGGGTAAGAGTGGAAAGTCCTCCTGAGAAAAATGAAAGTTTTTATTGGTGAAACTGGGTTTGTAAACAAATCACAGAAAAAGGCAAATTCATAAACATAAAAATTTGAAATATAAACCAATTACCTTGCTTCTGTACAATAACAAGATATCTGTACTTTTACTCCTTACATTTTCAACATAGGGCTCATTACTTTTGGTTTAACACATTAGAGGGAAGTTTGTATTTTCACATCACTCTGAGCCTTGAAATATCAAACTTACTATGGTGTATCCATCAGTGGTGCTTATCACATTCAAAGACATAAAAGAGGGAAGAACTTATAATTCATGGTTTATTCATTATTAATTATATTTCTTTGACTCTGTTAATATTTCACGCTGTTCAAGCTGAGTACATAAATTATTAGTAAAATTTAGAGTGTTTGTAGCCTCAGTGGAGGTGCTGAACATAATCATATAAAACTGAATCAAATGGAAATGTCTCTTTTAAAAAATTGTTTCATTTGTTTTAATCTTTTAACTGTATAGACATTGGGTCTAGCAAAAATTAAATTATATGAAACAGTCTTTGACTTGAATTTGTTGAACATTTCAACCTATTTTCTGCATATTCCAGCATATAAAATAAAATGTTTTGTGTTCACACTTAGTCTTTCAAACAGATGCAAGTTAAACACAGCAGAAAAAAAAATAAAATCAAAGACTCAGCGGCACTAAGTCCTGTCTCTCTTAAACCTATTTTCACCCGTTTAGCTGAAGTGGGGCAGTTGGAGGTTTGCCCGGTGCCACAGCCGTCATGTCAGTGTCCGGGATTCCAGGGTTTCTCTGTGAATTTCACATTCCCGTGACAGAGTACTCGGTGCTTGCTCAGAAGTTAAGGGGTTTTTTTCTGTAAAAAGAAGTTTTCTTCCCACGCAGTGAACAACAGATGCTAATGCACTCAATATTGTCCATTGTTGATCTACATGTCTGTTACCACTAACGTCGCACGTGCTTACGTTATTGCCATGAGACACTCTCACAAACAAAATCACGGTTTAGTAACTTGGTAATGCAGCATGGTTACAGGAAAGTAACAGTAATCTAATTACTTTTTTGCAATAGTAATCTCTTACTTCACTCATTACTTGAAAAAAGTAATTGGACTACAGTAACACATTACTGCCCATCACTGACAGTAAGTAGTAGTAAGAGCTAGGCCTCCTGGTTAATAAGTTGTTTTCTTCTTCTATGAAGCTATAAACTTATGTCTCCTGGTTTCTTTTACCACAGAATCAATTTTTGTGTGCATGTCTAGACTGGGAAGAAATCTGCCTGACCAATTCTCACCCACTTGTAAGCTCTACCCTGGATCCTAAACAGTGCAACCAGTGCAATATCGAGCTTATAATTAAAATTGTGAAAAAGAAAACCTACAGCCAGTTGCTTAACAAAAATATTTCTGCTCTGGACAGGAAGAAAAAACCCTGAGTAGAAGCTTACATCAAGACAATAGCTCATCAGTTCACAGTAGCATCGCTTCGCTAACATGCCAACATTTGGGCCCTTTCGCGAGTCCGTACTCGCGTACTTGAAACATGGGCCGGGTCTTCAGAAGGTCGGGTAGGCCGGAAGTAAACGACTGTGAAATTGGACGGTCTAGCCTTCATATTTTCGTCACCGCTGTCTCAGTGGAGTTTAATAAACTCGTCCGTCTTCTCCTTGCTATCTAAAATATAACAGGGCACTGGTGTAAATTCTCGACCATCTCACACTTCTGTTTAATCAGTTTTCTGTTTGACGTTTATTCAGCTGTGTGAAAACCACCCGGGGGATTAATAAAGTTTTATTTTATCTAATCTAATCTAATAACTTTAATCTCACAAACATATAAACACTGAAAAAAGCCAAACAATAACATTTTTAGGTTGTCTGAGTGACTTATATATTATGTTTAACCTGAGTAGCGAAAAACCGCGGTGATTGGAGTTTGCCTTTCTCAGCGGGTTTAGTCGCCCTCAAGCTCTCGGCTAGCTATTGAGCTGGTGGATAACAGACGTCTCCGAAAATGTCGAAGCATTTTTGCAAATATGTGATATCTTGATAAACCGAGTAGATATTTGAACTTTACACAGCTACATTCTTGCCTGAAAATATGCTAAACATTTATTTTGTGACCTAGAAAGATTAATAAGAGTAATATTAAAAACTAAGTAGCTGCCACCACTGTTGAAAACTGGAACTGCCTGAGCCGTGCTATGAATTAAGGGATATGGTGGGACACAAAGGACACTCCCAACCCCTCCTGCCTGGCTCACAGGTTATTCATCTTCTTCTTCTTGGTTGGCAACCAACATTAAGGTGCATTAGCGCCCCCTGGCTCACAGCACAGTGGACGCTCGCGCTGCATACAACTCACTCACCCCTCCCTCCCGGTTCTCAGCTGCTGAAACTCCGAGCATGTTACCGTGGAAGAGTCGCTCCTTCACCTGAGATAAAATCTGATAGTCTGACTGATGCAATATTACATTCAGTCTACACTTTGTTTTTTTGCAAAGATTATAAGTAGACAAAAGGAAAAAATATATGAACTCAGTTCCAACACTATTAAAAGAAACAATTTTATTGATATTCTATAGAAAGAAAAATAAATGTTCCCTTTACAAATCTTAATTTTCTTGCTCTTTTTTGCTCTATATAATAGTTTTCTTTTTCAATCACTCATCTTATCAGCAGCATTTACATGAAAAGAGAAACAAATTAAGCTTGAGTGAAAATGTACACTTTTTGCACTCTCTGGGCAACTGACTCAGTGACTCAGATGATTAAAAAAACCTGATTTATTTTGGTGAGTGACTCATTCAAACTGGATTCAGTAAAAACAATCAAATTTACCATCACTACAGCACACACTGAACGGTACAGAAAGCTCTTATGAGCCAAGCTGCTTTGTTTGGGGAACATGATTAAGCTTAATGAGCCCTTTGAAAGCAAAATTAATTCCTCTTCTCACATCCAAATTTGATAGTGAAATTTCCTTCTTATCTACAATTTGATCTGACAAAGACTTGATGCCAGGTGCCAATCCTGACACAACTCTCCTATCTGGGCTAACCGACACTAGGAATGTATTGTGATTAATGACAGTAAAAATGAAAATGAGGAGAAAAAGAACTAGAAGAAGAAAAAAGAATTTTGACATGAACAACTATTTAGTTTGATAAATGATCATAGAAACTATGACATGTTTTTCACTTAATCAAAATATAAATATTATACAAAAAAAACCTTGCATTTAAAATAAATGTAGTTATTGTGATATGAAATAAATGCCTGTTCATGTAACCCGATGACTCAAATGTCTCTTTCAGTATATTTATAGGCTATGGTTTCAATTTCAAGATATTACAATTACTGACCTGAGAGCAGCAGGTTGATCAGTAAACAGGCTTTTTCCATTCTTGGCTTCTCTGTAATGAATAGAGTCATCATGATTATTACTGTATCATAATTATTATCCCTATATGTTGTTTATAATTTAGTACACATGTCTAAAATAATTATTTGCAATATTTATTCAACTCTATCATGTCTTTAAAAAATCAGAAACCAAAAACATGATCGTGTTCATATTTTAAAATGTTTAAGTTTCATTAATAGAAAGAGAAATGATGAGTAACTTACCTGACAGCCTCTCTTGTCATGTGGTGAGTGAAACTGACTTTTAAAGAAGTCTTTGTTTGATCCCTTCATATATTTCACTGTCAAATGAGGACACCTGAAGGAAGTGAATTTCAATAGAAAGCATGGTAACATACAGTGAAGATGAGTTGGTGTGAGGGGAAGTAAAAATAATTTAGTGAAAGAGAGCTGCGTATTTTATTTGTCTATGTTCTAAGCTTGTGTGGAATACTGTATATGTCAGTTTGATATCCTGTGCAAGTGAGCCAGTATTTAACTTTCTATGATATATTGACCTACAGTCAAAGGCATTTAGATAAAACTTGATGATTTAAGACTTTTCCTGACAAATAAACCAACATGTAATTTTGGAAGTGTGGTCACAGCCAAAACCAAATATCGTGGTATTTTTGGTTATGTGACCATACCTATGGAAACATACATTTTGTAAATGAAATGCCTCAGACAAGGTTGCCAAAATCATCCACACCTCTGTACGAGTAGCTAGATGCTGCTCTTTTAAAAGAGCCAAAACCCTTACTTTCCACTTTCTCCATGGAAAGTTTGGCTACGATGGCTGACAATAGGGAGCCCATGGCACATTAATGTTTTTGTCTGTAGAAACTCTCCACTGAAGCAAAGCTTCTTGGATGAGAGCTGAAACGTCTTCAAGAAACTCAAAGAAGTCCAGATACTTTTCTTTCCAAGCTCCTTAGAGATATAGCGAATAACGAAATATAACAGGTGATTTTCAAAATTACAATTTCTTTATATGACAGGTTGACAAGTATTTTTAATTATTTCACGTTTCTGAGATATTGACCAACAATTGTATGCATTTCATTGACTTAAAGACTAAAAATAAACCGACATGTACTTCTGGATGTGGTGCGACTGCCACAACTGAATATGGTGGTATATTTGTTCAAGTGACCTGTTTCTATAGAACATAAATCCTGTATATGATGTGCCTAAAGGCTTAAATAACAATAAACCAGGTCACACAAAGGTGGTTTTACTTCACCAACATGCAAATCAAATGAAAATCTAAGCTCAGACCTGTTTCTGACGAAGAGACAACAGAGGTGAAAATATTCATAAGCAAATAAGCTCAAATGTGGTTCTTGGAACACACAACATGAGAAAAACAAAGAAAAAACGCATGTAAATGACTAGTTTTGAAAATTTCTTCACATAGGTATTATTACTGACATGTGGGTTCCAGGTCGCTGCTCGTGCGGTCGACCGGCCAGTCAGCGGAGCAGTTTTTTGTTCTTTTACTAACTTTAATGCTCTTTTTGTTGTTGTATTTCGCCGTCTACTCGGTATACTTGTATTCTTTTCCTTTTCCTCATTTTTCTGATTTTCTTGTTTCCGACACTTCGACATGACCCCAAGGCTCACCTACACCAGGGACTCCCTCATCTAGCTTCGGCCACAGCTGCAGCCCGGCCTCCGGCTTTTCCGCTCCGCTCCGTAATGTTTCCTCAGTGACCGTGCTGTATATTGGTCCTTCAGCACACTCACAGTTTGAGGTGTGGGTCAAAGTGTGGTGTGGGAGAAAAGTAAGAGGAAGAAAATGTAGCCAAGCAAACATGTAAGAAAGCCACTCATAAACATCAGGCAAACAGAAGTTCACAAGAAATCAGTGGACCATATGTTTTATCATGCAATTAGTTTGTTAATCCGTGTTTGTGACAGTTTTTGCCTAATGATCATTTAATCGATCACTTCATCATTTCTTCTTGCGAAAGTCTGGAACGTGTTCAGATCAGACAGGCGGTTCCTTAAGATCCTTGACCATGAAGAAAGTAAAATAAATAAGTAAATAAATATAAGTAACAAATGTATAATTGTTCCAAATCCATAATGAAAAAAAACAACAATCAAAGCTTCTCTGGAAATGAGCAGAACATAAACTAAAGCTATAACTGAATCCAAACTAGAATAGCTCCCGGCCCTGATGTTAACATAATTATAGATCACAAACAGCTGCCTGAGAGTCGTTACTGTTTCAGCATCAAAGCAGAACGTTGTCCTTGCAACCCTCGGATCATCAGGGTGTCATTTATCGGAATATCTGAATAAGTGATTCTTGTAAAATGCTCCACAGTTTGCTTTTAGTACTATTTGAGTGGGAATATAAGCACTCTATTTGCTGTACTTCTGTTTTTTTTAATGTTCATGAGTTTATTGTAATAAACTAAGATGAGTTTGTCTGAATGCTTTTACTCAGTTACTGTGAGATGATTTGTGATGCAAAAGTGTTTACTGGGGAATCTTAGTTACAGATCAGAGTCTAGAGAACCATGAAATCAGTGTCTTGTAGTGACTTTTACAGAAACACGTAACCCCCTTGCCTGGGGCCAAAAACGTCTATAAATCTGTGTGTATATTGCAGTAAACACTGTAGTCTTTCCTCTGTATGTTTGACTTCATAATTTGATTTATTTTAAGCAACACCGATGCTAACAGAGAGGGGAAGTTTGCTGAAGCACACTGATCGCTACAATTACATCTTCCTGGCTTTAGCAGTCTGATTATTTTTATTTACTTTTTTGAGGATTTTTCTAAAACCTGTGATGATCACAGTTATTGACAGTCTGGTATAATAAATAGATTTGTTTTGAATTTTGCAGGTTTGTCTGTGTCACTGTTTCACAGAACAGCATCATCAAGATGTGGTGAAGCCAAAGTGTCCAGCAGGCGTCACTGTGGAGATGGTTTCAGGTTGTTTCAACCTCAATACGATTCTGGTACAAATGCTTTGAATGTTTCAGCATTTCATGAAGGCTCACTTTGCCCAGTTTTTAACGTTGAGGTGGACCTCACCTGTGAAACAGAAAAAATAGCGTCCCATGCCACAGACACCATCAGCCCATTCCCCTGACATTAAATTAAACATTCCACAGTAGTTATGCATATGTTCTACACATTACTTGTATCTAAAGTGTTATTTATATTGTTTTATGTAATGTAATGGATGCATATTTTAATGGTTCTGTACTCAGGAAAGAGAGGAAAAAAAAGAAACTCAAAGATTGTTTGAGATGTATGGGTCCAGCTCACCCCTGGATTACTCACCCCCATCCATACAGTGGTCTCACCCATGTGTTTGGAATTAAAAGGGTCACCACTACCCAGAGCCTCATGACATCAGCCTCCCCAGACATGCTGGCACTGTTACGTAAACATTTCTAGTCACTGGGTACAAATACTGAAAACCTCCTGTGGCCTCATTAATTCTATTTGGACTAACTATTGGATTTTTATTAATTAATCTCAATGAAAACTTTTAACCCATTTTTGGCCCTCTAAGTATGACCACCACCTGCTGCTATGCTATGTTTTAACTAATTATAAAAACCATCTAAATTACCTTAGGCCACAGAAGAGTCTGAAACGTTAGACTCAGAATCCTCCTGGTCTCTCAGGTAATGCATAAACATGACAGGATTTTGAACAAAGGTTGTTTTGGTGACCGAAGTAACTGACTTCAGTATTATTGCTTTTAAGATGGGCAGACCACACACACATCACTAATGTCACTATGACGATGACGACTATAATTGGTGCAGCAACCCAGAACCCAGAAGACATGCACGAATGGAATTTCCTTTAAAGAGGTTAAAAACATCATTTGAGATTTTGTTGCTCTTATATCCAAGATGGCGCCAGTGTGCACAGCCTGCCATCTAATATTGCTTCTACTGGTGGTGTTGTTTGCTCTATATGATCTAAAAGATGCTAACTGTCTTCAGTATATGATCGCCAAATGCTTCTGGCTATAAGATCTTCTTATTAAATTTTTTTTTAACTTTAATCATGGAAACGAGAGGTCTTTCTCCCCGGCGTTCCTTGGTGGCGTTCCTGTTTCAGCCTGCCTCTGTTGTGCCTCGGTGCTGCCCCAATTGAGGAGACGTTGCAGACGCTGTGGAAAACGCAGTGGTTTACTGGTGAGAATGAAGGATACTTTTACACGTATTGGGAAAGAACCTCATCTAACTGTGACTGGATTCGACCATGTCAACTACTGGCTCTCCCTGGGCATGACCTACTCCTGCCCAGCACCTGTTGTTGGGATTATTACAGCAACCCCACATCCGTGCCCCCCAGACTTTGCTAAGGAGGAGTAAATGCTCAGAACTTATGGCCGATAGGTCGGGCTCCTATTTTGGCCACCGGGCCGCCGACTCCACTAAGAATAAGTCTTGCTAACGTTCGCTCGTTAGCAAACAAAACTTTTATTTTAAAGGATTTCTTTACCAACCGGGACCTGGATCTTATGCTAGTGACGGAACCCTGGCTGAGAGCTGGTGAGTCCAGCTGTTTTATTGGACTTTTACCCTCAGACTGTGAATACTTTTGTCCCAAGTTATAACCAAATCCTAATTGTTGGTGATTTAAATATTTTGATACTGTAGATCACAACATCTTGATCTCCTGACTGGAGCACTGCAGTATCGAAGGCACCCCTTTGGAATGGTTATACCTCTCCGATAGGACTTTTTCTGTGAGCCTCTGAAATTTTATCTCTTCTTCAGCTCCCTTTACTTGCGGTGTTCCACAGGGATCTGTATTAGGCCCAATCCTGTTCTCAATCTATATGTTGCTGCTACGCTTAATTTTCAGGAAACAACATCTGTTTTCATTCCTATGCTGACGACACTCAGATATATCTCCGGCTAAAGACTAACACTTCCACTTCGCTGGAATCTTTATTTAAGTGTCTCGATGAAGTTAAGACCTGGATGGCCTCAAATTTTCTTAATTTTAACGAGAAAAAAAAACAAAGTGATTATCTTTGGACCAAGCTGCAATTCTAGCACCTCAGATCTTGACCTGTGCAGTTAAGTACATTTTGTTAAACCGCATGCAAAAAATTTGGTGGTTATACTGGATAATAACTTTACCTTTGAGAAACAAATCGAAGTTGCACAGCGGTCCTTTTTTTAAATTAAGGCCCTTATCCAAGGTGAGATCATTCTTATATTTTAAATATCTAGAATGGGCAATTCACGCTTTTATCTTATCTCAACTGGACTACTGCAACTCTTTATATGTAGGCGTTAGCTAGTGTTGTCTAGCACAGCTCCAGCTGGTCCAGAATGCTGCAGCTTGTCTCCCCACATCTACGAAGAGACACAAACATATTTCCCTGGTGCTTGCCTCACTTCACTGGCTCCCAGTCCGCTTTAGAATTAAATACAAAATGTTATTGATGACTTATAAAGCGCTGAACAGACAGGCTCCAAAATATCTGTCTGACTTACTGCAGCCTTATAGGCCCCCTAGAGCTCTTAGATCAAGTGGTCTCTTGCTCTTGGCCACATCTAAGTCGAGACTGGTTCACAGTGGTGACCGGTCGTAATGTGGAATGATTTGCCTTTCCACATTAGAAAGGCCCCAACTGTCAATCTTTTCAAGTCCTATCTTAAAACACATTTTTACTCGTTGGCTTTCAACACTGCATGCAAGTTACCTGTCTATCTACTTATTCATCTGTTACCAGGTATTTGTTATTTGTTGTCATTTGTTACTGTGTAATTTCTATCTTTGTATAGCACTGGCCAACATTTTGTTGTTGTTAAATGTGATATATAAATAAAAATAAAATAATGTAAAGTTATATCCTCCAGTCACTCTCGCATCTGCATTCACCTTCATTCACTTTCATAACTGCTTTGAATTTCCTCCAAATTATCCCTAATTCGCCCTAGTCAAATTAGCTGTGCCTTCTGACTCTGAGGGCAAATAAGTACAATGTCTTTCACCTATTATTGCACACACCCCTCCATGTACTGCAGGTAATGCTTCAAATGCTTCTCTGTCATTAACAATCCTCCAGATTAAATCAAGCTCACTATCAAGTAATTGAAAAGCTTTAAAAGCTGTAATTAGCCTCCAAGGCTGATCATGTCTAGTCAAAGCTATAAATGATCAATTACTGTATTGTAATTCACTGTTCCAAAATGAGAGCAGAGAACTAACTCTGAAAGAGTAAACACTTGCAAATTATCTGGTAATGCAAAGTATCTTGTGGCCAAATCTACTGGGTCTAATCGTGTGTGTGTTGCGTGTCCTGCAGCATCTGACCTGGTGCACATTACGAATGCGCCTGCTCCACTTGTTGCAGGTAGTAGAAGACCTCTTTTTTAGGCCCGTGTAGAACCAACACACACCTGCCTTCTGGTCTAGCTAATGGGAACACTGGTAGTATCTCTTTTTTAGGTCTGTAAAACCAGTATGCACTTCTCCTTCTGGTCAAGCTAATGGGAGCAGTGGTGGTGTCTGTTTTCTGTGATAATGTTAGTTAATGTTAAAAACCCTGTATATTGGCTTAAAAGAACTACAAAGGACCAAGGAAAGAGGACTAGCTCTGCCTAACTCTCACCACTACTTCTAGGCCAACAGGCTACAATACATCTCAGGATCGTTAAAACATACCCTCTTAGATGAGCCCTGGGTAGACGTAGAACGGCACTATGCATTAATATAGAGATTTCGGACCTACCATTCATTATCTCACATAACAAATTCCTCTCTGACAGTATGGTTTGAGTTGAAACTACCCTGACATACTACAGAACAATAATATGATTAACTTTCCAGATTGGAGTTGTAAAGAAATTAAATACTTGGAACATATATTCCAAGGAATAGACTTTATTCCATTTGATAGATTAGTTACAATATGAGGTAAACCAGACTACATTTTTTAGAATGTCAATAAATTATATGTAGAGTAAGAAAGAAATTTAAGCCAAATCAAATCGAATTACAAACACCATCAACTGTTGTACAATTCCTTAATCTTAAACCCCTCAAAATACTATCTAAAATATGCAAATATGCAAACTTCTGTCTCCAAAATGGATCAATATCCCTTCCTGTCATATTTTGCTGTGTGCAGCAGGCAGGATTGAAACCAGATGCAGACTAGCAGACAAGACTTGGATAAAAAAAAAAAAAAAAAAAAAAAAAAAACCCACAGCTTTACTGTTAGACAGAAAATAATACAAAACTAACCAGTAGAACCTAACTAAACTATGAACAGAACACACAGACAGTAAAAGGGAGGGAGGGAGATCCAAGACACAGGAAAAGGGACACACAGACATACATACACAAGGGAACAAGCCACAGGAGGGAACACAGCTTACTATGATTTAACTAACGATACGGGGGAATCAAAACTGAAACACACTGAACATGGAACGTATGATTGTCACAATAAAATGGGAAACAGTGGGGCGTAGACTGACACACGAGCTGAGTTGACAGAGCACTAGAGAGCGAGAGGGGGACAAGACAGGGTGAGAAACCATGAGTGAGAGAAACATAATGGACTCTGGAAACATGTAATGAAACTGTACATGACAGACAGGGAGACATGGAATGAAACACAAGGAGGGGAACAAGGCAACAGGACACACAAACACAGAGGGGCACAGAGGACAACGACACAAGTAACTAAAACAGAGATTAAAGTACTAAATTAACCTAAACTATAAAATAACACAAATGACATAAAAAAACAAGAAACTCAAAATGTAAAATCTTTAAATTGATTAGAAATCCTAGTATACAATTAATACAATACTAAACAGAGTGCTCTATACAGGTCAACAAATGTTCAGGATGGGTTTTATGTCTTATAACAACGGCTCACACTGCCAAGTCAATACACCTATAAATTACATCCGCACTGTCTTTTTTATTCTCACTTTTGTTTCTGGTGTGAATACCTTATAAAGAGGCACGCCCACAATAAACAGCACTGGTTATAGTGGAAGCAGGTTCACTATGGCCACCCTGCAGACTCAAACATCATGCCAGTGTTATACAGGATACAGCATCCACAACAGTATGAAGTTCAGGAGAGGTTCTTCATGGCTCAGAGGTCACTCAGCGGATTTAAAGAGTGCGTAAAAAAGACTGTCAAGTGAAGGCTGTGAGCAGGCAGGAATGTTGGACCCAGACTCACAGCAGGCAAAAGTGCATTCCACAGCTTTTATTGCTGGACAGCAAAAGAACAGAAAACTAACCAAACCGAAAACATAATCTAAATAAAACAGGCTGACTGGCAGAACACACAGTACAGAATGAGGGAGATCACGACACATACAAAGGAAAACACAGGACTTACATACACAGAGGGAGTAATGAGGGACTGGGAGACAGGAGGGAAACACAGCTGGGACAAATCAGGGCTAATGACACAAGGGAAGCAAAACCAGACACATTAACATAGGACACAGACTATCAAAATAAAACAGGAAACACAGAGACACAGACTGGACCCAGAACAGAGGGCGTATGGAAACCAATTCAATTCAATTCAATTTTATTTATATAGCGCCGAATCACAACAAAAGTCGCCTCAAACCAAAACTTAAGAACTACAAAATCACAAACCAAGAAGAACTGGAGAAATAGAAATGCAACACAGAAACCAAAACCTTCACAGTCATAAGCCAAGATGAGAAGACAAATGAAAGTACAAAACGGAAAACACCGGGTCAAAGAGCGAGGTACCCTAACACTGTTATGATCAGTCAGAATGAGCCCATAAAATGTGATCAATGTGACCTTTAAATAAAAAAATAATAATCATAACGCTACTGGCTTCTAGCTTGGACAGCTTGTAGAACAAATTTGATGACATGAACTAAAAGTACTTAATTTTAAACTTAACACATCCAAACTGTGAGCAAAAAACAAAGTCAAATGAGGCCAAAAACAGCTGTTAACCTGTGTGGTTACCAGCTCAATGTTTGAAGTGATTTATTAAGAGCAAAACGAATGTTAACAGAGGCAGGATTTCACTTCATTTTATTAAATTTTTATAATTAAATTTTTCAATTTTTTTCCAAGTTATTACAATCAAAACAGACAGGACCGGGGTACAGGAAAGAGAAAGAAGGAGGAGTGACAAGTATGCAGGCTACACCAGCAGCCAGCTACGCCAGAGCAGACCAAGCCACATGTCCAAAGACTCAACATCCATCCGAAACCCGGAAAGGACTTGATAGAGCCCTACGGCCCAGGCCCTGCCAAGCAGTTGCCGGGAGTGGGCCAGTACAGACCCAAGCAACCAACCGCAGATACAGAAAACCACCAATGCACCTGCAGGTGGGGACATCAGCCACTGGCAGGGAGTGTTGTGGAGGGAGCCCTGCCTCACAGGGCAGAGAGGTCAGTGGGGAGGCTTTTACTGAAGCTCACTGATTGTCACATTCACAGCATTCTGTATTTTACTGTCTGATCAGGCACGAATGCTTTGAATGTTTCAGCTTTTCACAAACCCTCACTTTTTTCCATCACTAGAAACAGGTGAGTACTTGAGAGTGTGAGCGGGTAAATCCAGAACTCTCCTCCAGAAAGGTCTGCCTACATGACCCAACCTGGACTTGGAGAGGTAGTACATAACCCCACCTGATATCTGTGCCATAACTCTTATCTAATTGTTGGAGGACACAGGAAACCTATTGGCACCTTAATGGGTTTAAAAAAAATTATTCATTAAATATTTTTTTTAATTAATTATTATAAATTAATGATTAAATAAAGAAGATTTTTGTGTGCATTTACAAATTAAATCCATATTATATTTGACATAATGAAGTGGGTTGCATATCATGTTATTGCTTTAAAAACAACTAAAATCAGTGAATAAACCCAGATAACAGTACTTTTCTGGCATTTTAAGCCTGATTATTTGATCATTTGCATTAACCACATTAACAGTGTGAACAGTAAACTGTGGACTGACAACTTCCACAGAAGCCCAAAAAACTATGGGCTGATCTGGATCTGGTCCAAACAGTCATCTGTTTTCTTACTACTCTCTATTCAGCTGCATGACCCTAGCATGGAGATCCAGTTCACTGTTTTTTTTTTGTAGTACTGTAGTGAACAGATCCAGATCCACCCTGAAGTTTTTTCCTTATCTGTGGAAGACTCGTGTTTTTCAACTGTCTTTGAAGTGGATTTAACTTTGCTGAACTCTGACACTTAGTCAGTCAACGCGCATATAATGCAAAAAAGTAATGAAACTGTTTATCAGAGGGAAAGTGGGATTTTATTATGACACTTAGGCACGTGCAGAGGGGGCTGAGCACCTGCCCCTAACCTTTTGGGTGCCCCAAGTCCCCTCTTCTAGAGAGTGTAACCACGCCTCCAAACACGCTCCTTCCACTTATTTATACATGTTCCCCAGTTCTAAGAGCTGTTCGTTCTCATTTACAAGCCACCCTCCCTTTTCAATTATTTCACTTCTATTTAGTACTGCAGTCCCCTTCGAGGCCTCCTCAAACCGCAGCTCAATTCATGTCTAAGCCATTAAAATGGCTTAGATACTAAAATTAGTGCTATCAATAGTTAAAAAA
This sequence comes from Oreochromis aureus, assembly GCF_013358895.1. NCBI lineage: Eukaryota > Metazoa > Chordata > Actinopteri > Cichliformes > Cichlidae > Oreochromis > Oreochromis aureus. Next base: position 89,842,631 of record NC_052944.1, on the reverse strand, counting down.
TGCACTAATTAATCACACAATTTTCTGTAATTAATTGTGACTAATATTGCAATGACTTGATCAAAACCCCGTTGCCATTACATTTTTTTCAACTTTATATTTAAGCTTGAAACTGACATTTATGCAATATAATGCAGTAAATGCAGAATAAACACAAGACAATTTGAATAGTTTTCTTCAGTCTTTTAACACAGATACTCTCCCATGAAATACAACTTACATACTAATAGGTACACTAATTTATAATATATATTAATCCTGTCAAACAATTAAAATGTTTAATCATATTCATCACAGGGTTACCATAGATTAATTTTGATTGATCCAGATTAAATATCGTTCATTCTTATTCTATATTAATCGCATTTTGCATGAGCAAACAGACTTGAGAAAAAAGGAAAAATATATAATAAATATTTAACATGTTTATTGAACATCTTGAACATTCATGTTAACAAAAATCTCTGTAAACATTTATCCACTCTCTCTCTGTCACTTTTGAGGAGGCTCTTCAAGTCCTTGAAACGAGGAACCAAAGCTATGTAAAGCGCGTGTTCTCAACAATATTAATAGGTCTGTAGTTTGTTGTAATCCACTTGGCAATTGTGTCAGTCAATATGTCCGAGGTAGTCTTACTGAGTCCTTGATTGTTGGGTCTGAGCTTCCACAGGCCCCACTGGTTTAGAAACTTATTCCCGTTAACGACAACAAGGAAGCAAGACAATCAGCGATCGATCGATTTTACTTGCTAGCAAGGGAGGCTGGTCGGAACCAGGCTCTTGGAGCTGAACGCTCCTCACCTGTCTCCTAGCCAGTTTCAAATAAGCAGCCTTCCCTGCCGCCTTTTATTGAAAACACTTACAGTACACACAAGCACCACCCATTGTAACCCCCCCCATGGTCACAAAAGATGAGGTATTGTGTGTGTATGTGTGTGCATGTGTAAGCCTGTGCGAGAATGTGTGTGTGTGTGTGTGTGTGTGTGTGTGTGTGTGTATGCATGTGCGAGAATGTGTGTGTGTTTGTGTTTGGGGGTGCGTTTTTGTGACCTCCTGCCCACAAAAGGGTCATAAAGGCAGGAAGCTTATTAAACAAGAAAACAGAACCCTCACATAGGATGTGCCTATAATAAAACACTACAGCCTCCCCCACTGTTCAACAAGCTGGGGAGGGGGTCAGAAACAAAGAAATGTCTTTGATCATATAGTTTGAACTAAGACTTACAAATTTAAGTAACACTATGACAACATTTAACATTTTGACTCCAATACTGATGCTCTGTGAGTGGTTTGTTGCATGCTGGGTGACACGTTAGCCAAAGTCCTACCAGCATCCCTGATTAATGTATACTTCACATTAATGTGATATTTTAAGCTGGAAGTGCTTCTGTGTAAAGAAAATTCCTTCATTATTATGCACAATGTGCATAATACTTTATGTTGGTCAATTGTTTCGTCTTGTTATTTTTTTAATACTCAAATTTCCCATCAAGAGGGCCAATGTGCGTTTATCATCTTCCATATTGATAGCTGCCCGTCACTACCAGATCAACTGCCTATTGTCACAGTATGCCGAGGTAAACTGTGTGGAGTGCGAAGAGTGGACCAAGGTGCAGAAACTCTAAAACTCACACTTAACTGATGATGAGCCGTTTATGAAGACAAACAAAACAGTACAAAATAAAAGAGTGAAAACAAAGCAAAACTAAACAATAACCTAAACTGGGAAAACTAGAAAGAAAACATGAACCGTCCTAAACATGAAAAACCCTGGCGAATAGAAAACAAACAAGAAAAACTGTAAACATGGCAACGTGACGTGGGTATAAGAAAAGCTGGAAGGATGACATGGCGTGAAAACAACGCAGACGATCCAACAAGGACTGACTGAAAACACACAGACTAAAAACACACAGGAGGCGATCACTAGAAGGGAATATATTAACACTCAAAACGCTGGGCCAAATGGCCCAAGATCGTCATTTGCACATGTGCGAAGGTAACTCAATTCGACAAAGTGCCTGAAACGCGTTGACAGAGACGTTTCAGGGATTTTAAGTCATTCTCCACTGCAGATGCGCTAATTGCATTAAAAATTTAATGCACTGTGTTGACCGTGATGGCGAATTAATTTGCGTCGCCACGGTAATTTTGACAGCACTAACTAAAACACAGTCAAACTTCAAATGAGGAAAGGGGCCCAGTGAGTGAAATGTGTGTTTGCGTGTAGAGTCCTGCCTGTGACCCTCAGCAATAACAATAATACCTATTAATCACAATTTTCCTAAATAAAGGAATCTGGTTTGCATTAGTCAAATGACTACCATTCAGACGGCTACCTGAGGACACTCTTCATGTGGGAGAAAATCTGCTCACACAGATATGTAGAGCCAAATACTGTCAATAAGGTCTCTGCAATGTTCTGAAGACAGTTAAACTTGTCAGGTAGTGATGAACATTGGTCCATACACCTGAAAGTCCCAAAAACACATTGTGAATTCTGTCTCGAGTCTACGGATGTATCCATGTATTTCCACAGTGCTGATGCTGTACTGAGCGGACAGCTCCTGAAGCATTCGAAGTGTTGGAATGTTCAAATTTCAACATCGCTTGAAAAAACCGACAGCTAGCAACGTCCCTCTTACTGGTAGGCTAAGTTATTTTTAGCCAATTACAAGTTGAATCTGGTAGTTGGGGTTGTTGGCTAAGATACCGTCATTAAGAAGCGGCACAACAAATGTGTCTATGCGAGCTAAATTGCGATGTGCACCGCTGGCCCGGCCATTTATTTTTTAATGCACCTTCTCAGATTAATTCACTGCGTGTCGTGCCTGTTGGGTTTATATTTTATTATTGTCATTTGTATTGAGAAACATGTAATCATTTGTGTTTAGAAGTATATAGTTGATGGCATATTGAAAGAATGTCTCATCCTAGGAGGTCTATAACAACTCTGTGTAGCATGAAGAGGGGAGTGCGTTCACTCCTCTTCAGAGCATTCTGGCATAGATCACACACCTCCTAGGAGAGGTCGTATCTTCTCTTGCTGATATATGGTATAGCAAACATACGTATATCTGGTTAAGTATAAGAGCCTTTTGTTTAGATGGACCGCTAGACTCCTGGCACCAGCTTTGGGGAGTCTTCACGGGTCACATTTGACCCCCCCCACACACACACACACACACACACACACACAACAAGGTATTCTTTGTTCACATGTATACCTATGTAAGATGTCATATGTTAATGACCCTATGCATATTCAAGTAACCTCAATAAAAGGAGTGCTATGGGGAACCTGGCTGAGAGTCTGACGGAGGTCAAGTGGGTGGAACGACACTTGGCTCCAGGCAGGCCTCCTCATGCATGAGTAACACTAAGAACGTTGCCTACTTGTGTCTTGTTCTTTGCTGTGTAGCAAATTGTCCTGAACGTTCCAGCGAATAGGTTTATGCTACAAACCTATCAGTGCCCAGGGCTGAACTGGGACAAAAAAAAGAAATTTGTTTAACATTTAGACCTATTTTCTGCACATTCCAGCACATAAAATAAAAATTTTTTTTGTGTTTACACTCACTCTTTCAAATAGATGCAAGTAAAACACAGCAGAAAATAAATGAAATCAAAGACTAGCCGTCCTGTTGCTCTATTTTCACCTGTAAAGCAGGACTGGGTTAGGTTGAGGGTGAATTTCACATTACGTCGTAGCGCACTTGGTGCTTGCTTCGAAGTTTAGGGGTTTTTTTCACTGTAAAAAGAAGTTTTCTTCCCATGCACAATAGACAGTAATGTTTTTGTCACTTTTTATGGAATCAAACTCAAAGTAAGGTCAGTACTTCCACGCTTTAAACGCTGCATGCTACACTCTCTCCCGCACTCGATATATTATCCATTGTTGATCTGCACACAGCTGTTGTCACGAACGTCGCACTCGCTTATGTCACTGTTATGAGACATTTTCGCAAAAAAATCACGGTTTTAGTAACACAGTAACACAGCGTTCCTATGGGAAAGTAACGGTAATCTAATTACATTTTGAAATAGTAATAGTAATCCCTTACTTTACTCGTTACTGGAAAAAAGTAATCGGATTACAGTAATGCGTTACAAGTGGATGTTGTCCAAGATAAAGACAATGTTGGATAACACCTCCCACCCACTCCATGACATGCTGGTCAGTCACAGGAGCACGTTGAGTGAGAGACTGAGATTACCGAAAAGCACCACTGAACGACACAGGAAATCATTCCTGCCTGTGGCCATCTCCCTGTACAACTCATCCACTTAACACACTGTTTACTGCAACAGCTACAACCTTTTTGCACATGTTCTTCCTTTTTCAGCTATTTATTAATAAGTGACCTTTATGTATATATATTCCTGTATATATTGTGCTATTCTTAGTTGTGTGTTGTCTGTCTTTGTTAATATTTGTTTATAATGGAGCACCGTAAGGAAAAATAATTTCCCCTAAGGATCAATAAAGTATTCTGATTCTGATTCTGAAAAACTGTGTTCCTTTTCGGCTCAATACGAAACGCGTAATATTTTCTCTGAATACAGGATGATTCAGATTTTTTTACATCACAGCACCCACCCAGCTGTATATAAACTCCGTCATGCTAGCTAGTACACAGTACGAGTTATTGTACCTGACTGTAAAAAGTCAGCACAACGAAAATAAACTCCACCTAAACTTGGTTTATATCTGACCCAGATAGACTGCAGGTCATAACTTCTTACCTGAAGTTCAGTTCACCTGACACTCGGATCAGTGACCGCCTCGGGTCTCTCCTCCTCCTGCCTCCCCTTTCCTCATCCACCTGCTGGCCTCTGTGGAAGCTCTGCCATTGCCACCACCAAACAACTGAGTTATTTTAACATATCGACCAGCATCTGGCCAGTCCACCACCTTTCACTGTTTGTACCGTTACAAAAAACAAACAAACAAACAAAAAAACCCATCGGCCCATAAAAATGAAAAATCACCATTGGGCCAGCTATGGTTGTGCCATCAGTTAACCCTTCGCGTGCCAGCAGTGGCACACGTGCCCAGGGTTGCCGACCCCTGCTGTAGTCTAGAGCACACAGGAGTATTAGCTTATTATGTACATGTTGGTAAATTGTCTTGTAGCAACTGATGAACTGAAACAAATGATCGTTGTGGCCGTTTATCAATGCCCAAGTACGCGAGTACGTACTGGCGTGCTCGGTGAGTACGTACTCGCCGAGAACGCACGGGAGTACGTACCCGCCGAGAACGCGAGCACGGACTCGTGGGCTGTTTCTCAATTCTCAAGTACGCGAGCACGGACTCGTGATTTCTACAGTCGGAACACCAGCGTACGTGATGATGTCACAGGTCCGGAGTTTTTACTGCCGTCCCCTCCTAATTTAACTGTGAGTAACATGTTATAAAGCTTAACTTTAATCACAGCCAAACCGGTTTACTCAGGAGCAAATAACACACTGAAATAAACCAAACATTAACATTTAGAAGTGATCTAAGTGACTTATATATCATTTTTAACCTCAGTAGTGAAACCTCTATTAATAAAAATAGTGTACATGTACATACGTGTACATACCTTAATAAAAACAAGCAGGTGAGATGTTAGAACGCTTTTATTTCTATTCTAGTGGACACTCAATACTAAAGACAGCTGCTGGGGTTTCTTTAACCTGAGTAGTGAGAAGACCGCGAGCGGGAGGGGAGGGGAGGGGGGGGGGGCGATGTGCCGGGAGTCCGCTGTTGAGTTTTGGACGAAATGCATTCTGGGATATATAGCTGTCCCAAGTCTACACCGATGCATGCTCGATAAAACGGGCGGATCGAGAACACATCCGGGACTTTTTCGCATTCTCGGTGTGATGCGTACTTCGAATTGGAACAGTACTTGGTCTCCGACTGATGACGTATCACGAGTACACGAGAACGCAAGTACGCACAAGTACGCATATTGATAAACGCCCACTGTGTGTGCAACAGCGCAACAAACATTGCCTGTCATTTTATTAACTGCACGAGTAGTGCTGGTCATAGCTGCTGGCTCACTGGGTAAAGATATCATGGGTCTGTAGCTCTTTCCAACATTTTAGGGAACATAGTTAGTTTTAAAGTAAGTTACAGGGCTTTTTCCGCCTTTCTGGAGGGATTATATTTCACTTAAAACACTGTCTAATATGCATTCCCACATAATTTCAAATCATTATAATTGTGATATTCAAAAAACAGACACTGTTTCAAAGAAAATACATTAAGAAACAGATTCTGTTAGATTTATATTTCAAATATGGCAAAATGTTGATTTTACAGCAGCAAAAGAGATTGTATCTCTACAGTTTAAACAGTTAATAAACTTCAAGGATTCAAAAAAACTGAATCCTCATCAATACATTATTTTATATTTATTACTTAAAAAAAGTCATTATTTTATTATTATAGCACTATGAACAAATAATAACGAAAGTATTCTGGATCAGCACCATGATGCTAACTTGTGGCCACAGTATATACAGTATTCTGGAAATTGTATAAAATGTACAAAACATATGTGCATGTGTGTCTGATAAATTAAAATACACTAGGATTTCTGTGAGAGTTAAGTATACAACTGTGACTTCTATTTACAAAAAAATATGAATGAAGGTTGTAACTATGAGGGGAACTGAGTTACTGGGTCTAGTAGTGTGGGCTAGGAACTGTAAGTGTTCATGAACATCAGAGTGGGGTCCAGAGTCCAGCATGAGTCGCGAAGGGCAGAGCCACTGCAACAGCAGGACAAGAGAGGTAACACAGAGATAGGAGAAGGCAAGAGATGGTTTCCAATCGTGAGTACTTTGAGCTTACTTTGTCAGCAGGCGGATGTTTGTAAGAAGGGGAGGTGAGGTGAGAGACCAGTGATGGGGCTGTGGTAAACTGCAGGCTGACTGAAATTATGTTGCATGGAGTTGACTAGGGACAGAAAGAACAAGGTTAGTACAAATCTTTCGAAAGCAAGAAATATGAGCTAACAACACTAAATGCCAATTTCAAATTCTTCATTGTCCCACAAGGGGAAATTAGATAAGATAAAAGAAACCTAGTGTCTTGATTCTTCTGGTCTTCCTCACAGGTACCGTAAAACGACAGCAAGCGGACAACAAGTCAAACTCACTGTGAAGAGGATGGTTCAAACAATTAACAATAGAATGAGCTTTCCTAGCACATTTTTGTTATAAATGGCTGAAAGTCCATCTTGCCAGCGCCCTGAAATTTTGCTAGCAGTTCTTACCAGAAGTCCCAACTGATTCTTATTCTTCACAGTCAAGTTACCGTAGCAGGCAGCAATACAAAAAGACATAATGAATTAAATATACCTTCTATAAAACAAAGACAACATCTCAGATGAGACATTAAAGGATCTATTTTTCCTTGAAAAAAACGAACTCTAACTTTTTTAGTAGTGGCATCAGCATGAGTTTCAAAACAGTTTATAGTCAAGCACCACATCTAAATACTTATAACTCTCTGCAATCCCAATATCAGCACTTCTTATAATAGTAAAGTAATAGTAAATAGTAAATAAGAGGACTTCCTAAAATAAATAATCATGTCTTCAATTTTAGACACATTCAGTGAAAGCAAGGACTCACCACACCAATCCACAAAATCTGTCACCAGTCTTTGCATTTTAGTATTATCTCATAACACTTGTTTTATCAGCTACCATGTCTCATGTGGACTTTACGGTGTCTACATTCTGAGATCAACACAGCCCTGCCCTACAGCACTGTCATCAGCAGCAGCAACCCGTTTTTGTGTGCCCCTTTTAAGCACTTGCCCCTTCAAACATCTCTGTGCGGCCCTGACCTTAAGTCTAATATAAGCGGATGTAATGTTAACTCATAACCTGCTGTTGTTGTTTAGCCAGCTCTCATCAGGTATACTGAGAAAACCTCAAAGTCAACAATTTGAAATGGGGACAGCTTTAATGTGTCAATCTGTGAGTAAGGACATTATATCACTGCAACATGTCCAAGTGCAACAATAACATGTTTTCTGTAGTCTTCTGCCATATATCTTCTATAAAGTGAAGTATAAGCTGAAAAAAATTAAATGTCAAAGAAAGAACAATTCAAGGTCTTTATCTTATTTTATTGATTATCAGTGATATACAGCAATGCATTTTTAATCCATTACAGTTTATTTTCCTATAGGTGTGGTATTTGGCCAAATCCCAAGTCGACACAAAGATTTAAGAGTTTAGTTTCTTCTTTTGTGCTTATTTAAGTTTGGCTTTTTGCCCTTCTGCTTTTATGATTGCCCTTGTTAACCGTTGGTTAACATCACAAGACTATAAACTGTGGGTAATACCTTAAGTCAAAGACTGTAGACATAAAGACTCACAGAAAATTTTTATCAGAGAGCTCAAGATTCTCAAGTTTCACTCTGGGACAGACTTCTTGCCTCAGCAGGAACCTTGGGATTCGACCTTTTACTACCATTGATGAACAGTTTATATATTTTATAGTAAAATTCTGTAATATATCTATATTACAGAATTTTACTATAAAGCATAAGTGCAATATGCATATAACATACTTGCCAACACCAGTTTAACTAAACATATATAAGGTTCTCTGGAGTTTTCAGTCAGGTCTCTTCTCTCAAACTTCCTGTTTCTACTACAGCTGCTCTTTTTTAGATTGTAGAAATCACATTCAGGCCTTTTACATTTGAATACGTCTGAGTTTAACATGGACCTCAAACTCACACAGAGAGAAAAAAATCCAAAGAAACAAAAAACTTTAGTGTCAAGAGTTTTTATGTTCATGGATCAGTAAAAATGTTACCTGATTTATTACTCTGTGTAAAAACCCACAAAGGACTCATAAATGTATAAATAGAAAAATAAACTCAAATCACCTACACCACACATTAAGTTCAAAAGAAAAAAAGATGAAATTATAAGGACTTTAGTCCTTATTTTCATGATCCCAAGTTAACTCCAGCTAAACTAATGAAACAAACAAAAAATGTAAAAACTAATAAACTTTTTTTTAACTTAGTGTCTTAATTTGCAGATTTTGTATTACTTGTATTTGTATTACTTCTTTTTTTCTGCCTACATGACGCATTGTTTTCTTTACCATTTGTGTAAGTCAGCAGATGTTGCTGTCAGAATGAAACAGAAATATGGATCCTAATAAATGCACACAGACAAAGCCTGTGCAGTGACGTCCACAGAAGGACAGAGTCTAAAGTGTTGAAAGAGAAAAACAAAAACAAGAGACTAGAGCCTATCAGAAAAACTAGTAAGTGGACGTCTGATTAAAGAATTTCTACCAAACTACAACTGCAGCTGAACAAATGAGCTGTTGGTGGAACTTTACACTCTGAAATATTGAAAGATTTAAAGGATGAGACAGCTCAGCACAGCATGTTATTAACTTCACACATGAAGTGGTTCAGTCCAGTCAGACTTCAGTTTTGCAGTCACCGTCCACATCCTGCTTCTTCAACTGGTCGTCACGGTAACTCTGGACTTTCCTCCAACGAATCGTGAAGTCTGTCAGTCCTTCTGACAGCATGAGGCCTGACAGCTGGACAAAATGTGCAGATGATGAAAAACATGAAGCATAGTTTGAACTTGTGTCAAGTTTGTGTTGGTGACTGAACTGCTGACCTGCTGTGAAACCTGCTGCTGGATCTCTGTGCTGTGCATGTCTGCCTCTGACTGAAGCTTCATTTTCACCACTGTTTGCTTTGTCACTGCTAAACATGAACCACATATAAAACACAAACATTAGTGTTTTACATGATGACAGGATCTTACAGTGTTTGCATTCTGGACCTCACCTGTGAAACAGAAAAAATTGCGCCCTTCGCCACAGACACCATCAGCCCATTTTCCTGTCATTAAATAAAATACTCCACAGTACTCAAGTGATTGTGAATTATCAGGCTGACCAGAGATCCAGTTAGTGAATGTGGAGGTTGTGTTGTCAGACCAGAAGGCCCAGTGATCCCTGTAGAGGCCAATCCACACATACTGAACCCCTGATCCATTCAAAGTGAGCGTGATGTTGGATTTCTCCTCTTTGCTTCTTATACTGGTCAGGTCTGTGTGGTATGTCCTGCAGTACGACTGAGCCGCTGACCAGCTGCGGCTCTCCTTCACTAAGATGTAACTTGTATTTTTGGCTGTTAAGGATTAAAAAACGGATTAATTTTGTAACAAGTTATGAATCTCATAAAATTGTAGGATAAATCGGGCAACAAATGTATTAATTATTAATTGAATTATTTAAGAACATGCACGATATGAAGCTCATAAAATTACGGGGATAACTAGGCCAAAAAGTCATTTTTCCTACCATTGTAACACAGGAAAGGATAAGAATCTCCACAGGGTCTATCATTCATCTGTGTTTGTCCCTGAAGAGCCACACAGTATTCCTTTGCATTTACACAGTCTGGTTGGCCGTTAGCCCAGTTCAGAAATTCATGTGTACTGCCAACATATAAAAGTTTTCCCTCCATGGACCACTTCCAGCTGTAACGATCATTATAGAGCCCTATCCAAGCCCAAGTACTGATCCTTGTTGAAACTGAGAAAAGCAGTTGGTTGATGTCACTGTTGTAGATGGTGACCAAGTCAGTGAAGTTTGCTCTGCAGTAACTCTGAGCTTCGGTCCAGGTCATTAGCTGGTTCACAAAGTGGTATTCTCTGGAGTGGGGAGGAAGAGTGGAAAGTCCTCCTGAGAAAAAGAAATATGAAAAAGAAAAAGAAAGGTTTAACATTTTTAATATCTTTCTTGGTTTAACCCTGGGGTGTCAAACTCGTGGCCTGTGGCCCACTTGCGGCCCACGTATTGTCCTGGGAAGCTTGAGGCGCACAGAAGTGGGATTAACAATGGAATCTACTTCGAATGGTCCAATAAAGGTGGGGGAGAGCTTTGGAGATTCTGTTCTGAGAGGCACATACCGAGTCGAGAGCCAAACCTTCTGTCCAGGGGAGTATGCCGGGGCCGGGGTCCTGTGGCAATCCGCCAGCTGTTTGTTTCTTTTCGCAGTGCGAAGAAGGGCAGCTCTAGTGGCTCGCCATGCGTGCCGACATCACCGCAGGTGCTGCTGAACAGAGGGCACAAAGTGCTCACCTTCAAAACCTCCCCTGGGAACAGGGGAGGTTGATACCCCAGGGAGGCCTCGAACGGAGAGACGCCTGTGGTGGATGAGGTAAGGCTGTTGTGGGCGTACTCCACCCACGTTAGTTGCTCACTCCAGGTGGTTTGATAAGTGGATGTTAAGCAGCGGAGTGTTGCCTTGAGTTCTTGGTTGGCCTGTTCTGCTTGACCGTTGGTCTACGGATGAAAACCTGACCAGACACTGACCTGGGCCCCTAAGGAGGTGCAGAACTCCTTCCAAAAGTGCGAGGTGAACTGGGGGCCCCGGTCTGAGAGTATTTCTGCTGGGATCCCGTGGAGGTGAAACACTTGGGTTGACAGAAGTTGGGCGGTTTCTAGGGCGGTGGGGAGCTTGGGGAGAGCAACAAAGTGGGCGGGTTTAGAAAAACGGTCAATTATGGTAAATGGTAAATGGCCTGCATTTGTATAGTGCTTTACTCAGTCCCTAAGGACCCCAAAGCGCTTCACACTACATTCTGTCATTCACCCATTCACGCACACATTCACACACTGGTGATGGCAAGCTACATTGTAGCCACAGCTGCCCTGGGGCGCACTGACAGAGGCGAGGCTGCCGGACACTGGCGCCACCGGGCCCTCTGACCACCACCAGTAGGCAAACATGGGGTTAGTATCTTGCCCAAGGATATTTGGTATGCAGCCTGGAGCAGCCTGGGATCGAACCACCGACCTTCTGGTTAGTGGCTGACCTGCTCTGCCACAATTATGGTGATTATGGTGGGCCCATTGTAGTACTCACGAGCGAACAGACGTGGGAACCAAGGTTATTATCGTTAACGAAAACTAACAAAATAACGAAAACTAGAAGTGAAAAAACATTTTCGTTAACGGAAATAAAAATAAAAACGAAAAAAGGAAAACTAACTAAAACTGTAATGAGTGTTCACAAAACTAACTAAAATTAACTGAATTTATAGCAAAAATGCGTTTAGTTTTCGTTGATGTGTGCGTGTCATACAATAGTCAAGGGTGAAAAGAAGTTTAGTTTCAGGTTTTTTCTTGCTGTGTCTCATTATGCCAGCAGGTGGCAAGTATGTTAGTCGAGTCGTCTGTGTTGCTGCTCCGCCCACGCCGCAGAATCATGTCAGGAAAAGTCTGGAGAAAGCACCAGATTCCAATTTGGGATTACTTTGAATATGACTGTGTTTTGGATAAAGCAAGTGTCTTGTAGTGGAAAGAGACAAATTATGAGGGACATTTCTAAAAGGAAAAAAATCCCACAAACCTTAAAGTGCACTTGAAAAGCTCACACAAGAAGGCTAACCTAGCTTACCTGGAGAAGGTAAGGAGCACGCCCAACCCTCATCCCCAGAAACAGAAGCTAACCCCAGGCAAGGCAGCGTGATGCATCCCGAGACAACAGGACTGGGATATCTACATAACTGTGTGAGTCAATTGCCTTAACACCGGTGCTGCAAGAGTTAATAGTCTCATTGGGGCCAAGATATACATTTTATAGTTGCCTGGTATCAATGGTTGTTCATCTGCCTTTATTTATTTATTTATTTAAAGAACCCATAGGTGGGAATGTGAGTTGTCTGTCTCTGCGTGTTAGCCCTGTGACAGACAGGCGACCTGTGCAGGGTGCAGGGTATGGTAGCTGGAATAGCAACATACCCAAGGATAAGCAGAAGAGAATGACTGATATGATGAAACTGGGATTTTGTTACACTTTATTGCAAACACAACTAAAACTATAACTGAAACTAATCAAAACTAAACTGAAACTAAGGATTTTCCAAAAAATAAAAACTAAACTAAACTAGCAAACAATTGGTAAAAACTAATTAAAACTAATATAAAATTGAAAATCTGAAGTCAAAACGAAATAAAAATAAAAACTAATGAAAATTGCAAAACTATTAAAACCCTGGTGGGAACAAAGAGCAATCCAGGGGGACCAGTCCCTGGATCCGGTTCCGCCCACTGGGCCTCCTGTGTGGTGGAATCGATCTCCCACGACAGGACTCCGATTACACATGTGGGAGGGAGAATAGGAGCCTCACGGGCCTGATCCTCCGAGGCGGTGAATTGGCGAGAAAGAGCATCAGGTTTCACACTCCGAGAACCGGGCCTGTAGGTGATTGTGAAGCAGAATCTTGTAAAGAACAGAGCCCAACTGGCTTGTCGGGCGTTTAGCCGTTTAGCTGACCGGAAGTATTCGAGGTTCTTGTGGTCCGTCCATACTACAAAGGAGCTGCGCCTTCTAGCCAGTGGTGCCACTCCTCCAGGCGAGTTTGATTGCCAGCAGTTTACGGTCCCCGATGTCTTAGTTCTGCTCTGCGGGAGAGAGACGGGAGAAGTAAGCGCAAGGGTGGAGCTTACTCTCTTGTTGTTAGGAGAGAACGGCTCCAACTCCTACATCCGAAGCGTCCACCTCTACAATAAACTGCTGCTTGAGATCCGGTTGCTGGAGGATGGGAGCCGAAGCCAAGCATTTCTTTAGCTGGGTGAAGGCCTCCTGAGCTCGATCATCCCAGCAAAAAGTTACCTTAGGGGAAGTTAAACGGGTTAGCGGCAAAGCAATCTTCCTGTAGTCACCAATGAACCTCCGATAAAAGTTGGCAAAACCCAGGAACCGTTGAAGCTGCTTACGATTAGGTGGAGTGAGCCAGTCCAAGACTGCTTGTACTTTCGCTGGATCGGCTCTTAACCCTCTGGGGTTGCCGGACGTGCCGGCACGTCAAAATCACATGACCAATTTAAGACGACACAGCTACAAGATGCAGCAAGTCAGAGTCTCCATTTCAACTTGGGTCGAAAGTGCAGACTTCAAACTATATACCAGTTTTTGAATTGTGTCGATGGGCCACGTAAAACCAGAGTTACATGCAATGTTTTTATCTGAACAAAACAGCGGTGTTTACAGCGGGAAGAACGGTAAAAACAGCGTTTTCTACAGACAGCGCTAGCAAACACTCTCCGCTTGCGAGTGTAAAAAGAAAAAGAAAAAACACCCCTTCCCTATTGGTGTTAGAGTTTACCATGTCAGCCAATCAAAAAAATGATATGGCAACATGTGACACTTGGTTGTTTAGGGAGAAGGGGAAGTTTTTAGGAGTGACACCCGCGAAGGAAAGCGGGCGAGCGAAAGAAAGAGAGAGAGCGAGTTTTCATATGTGAGACATTAGTGACGTTTAGCGTGTTTGGAGGCTATAGTTAGTTTGTTGTGTAGTTATTGTTTTGTATTGTGTGTCAGTTAGACTGATGAATTTCATATTTTCTCCAAAAAAAGCCGTCAAAGGCAGATTTCAGTGTAAACTCTGTTCCCACGTGGAAAACAGGACCGATACACCTCCTGCTGTCAGACCTGCAGGGTTTAGGCCTGTGGTGTTCTCCTCCGTCTTATACTGAACACAAACTACATTTTTTGGACTGGCACAAATAATTTGTGTGCCTTCTTATTTGATGCAGCACACCTGATTGTTCTGTAAATAGATTTAGATGGTTATATAAAAAACGCCTGAGGCCTTGGCTGCATTTTTAGGTAAATGGTACCATATAACTTTGTTGTTTGCAAAACTTGTGCGTAATTTTTAGAAATGTACAATTTCTATTTGCATTTCAAGTCATGAAAATGATTCGTTAAACATGTTTGTGGGTTTTACAGTAAAAAATATAACTTTTTTCTACTCGCATTTTGTCTGAATTTAGATCAACTGTGCTAATATAGTATACCAAAATGTAAAAATAACTCAAAATTCAGATATTTGAGGTTGTCCTGAAAATAATGATACCAAACAAGGCAAGAAAAACATATTTTAAAGGTGAAATATAGAAGTAAAATCAAAAGTAGTCAAAAACGGCCAATTATACCCTGGACCCCAGAGGGTTAAATCGCCCTGTTCAATGATGTAGCCCAAGAATGACACATACTCACATGAAACTCACACTTTTCTCCTTTAACAAACAGGTGATTCTCCATGAGAGATTGCAGGACTTGTCTGACATGGCGTACATGATCAGAGAGAATGCGGGAGAAGATGAGAATGTCGTCAAGGTACACAAACACAAAACGATTGATGAAATCACAGAGCACATCATTGACTAGACCCTGAAAGACAGCATTAGTAAGTCCAAACGGCATGACCAAGTATTCAAAATGGCCCAGGTGCGTGTTGAAGGCTGTTTTCCACTCGTCTCCCTTTCATATTCGGACTAAGTGGTAGAGATTTCGCAAATAGAGTTTAGTGAAAATTGTCTCCCCCTGCAGGAGTTCAAAAGTGGAGGACAAGAGTGGCAGAGGGTACTTATTGGTAATGTTATTGAGGCCCCAGAAATCAATACATGGCCGGAGGCTTTTATCTTTCCTAGGCTACATCCACAAGTACACGGGTATTTTTGAAAACTGAGATTTTCCATTTTCGTTTTAAAAAATAATCCCGTCCACACATAAACGTAGAAATGAAGGAAAAAGCTGCTAGGAACATGCCAACCATGTAGAAATGTTGGCCAATCAGAAGTCTAGAAGCCTCGGTGGGAAATAGTAAACAAAGATGGGGCATAGAAGCAGAACCGAGTCATATGTGTGGAGGGACAGTAACTGTGTGTGTATATGTAAGCATTTAAACACTGCAGAGAGTACAATTAACAGTAACAGTATTGTAGAAATTCATTTCACTGAAACAATAATGTGGCGCACAGTGTGACGTCAAAAAAGGCGCACACCTTTGACGCTGCGTCTCCGTTTTTCTCGTCCACACGTAAATGCAAAAACTGAGTTTTCGAAAATATCCACCCTGGCAGGCGTTTTTAGAAATCTCCGTTTTCAGTGACCGAAAACGCCGTTTACGTGTGGACGAAAGGTGCAAACGCATAGAAAAATCTGCGTTTTCAAAAATACCCGTGTACGTGTGGACGTAGCCTTAGTTACAAAAAAGAACCCAGCAGCCACGGGGGATGAAGAGGGGCCAATTAGTCCATTAGCCAAGGATTCATTGATGTACTTCTCCATGCATTCACGTTCAGGTTGAGAGAGGCTGTACAAGCGACTAGTGGGAAGGGGTGCACCTGGGAGCAAATCAGAACTGCAATCGTACAGACGGTGAGGGGGAAGAGAGCGGGCTCGGTCCTTACAAAACACTTGTTTGAGATCATGGTACTCCGACGGGACGGCTGAAAGGTCAGGGGGCTCGTGCGGTGGTGAGTTATGATGTTTTTACAGGAGTAGCAGCTTTTAAACAGGTCATGTGACATTCTTCACCCCACCCCAGAACCCTCTCCTCTTTCCAGTCGAGTACGGGGTTATGCTGGCGCAACCATGGAAATCCCAGCTCTAGGGGTGTGAGAGGAGCTTGAAACACATAAAACTGTAACATTTCAATGTGATTACCAGATAGGGTTAGGGACACGAGTTCTGTAATATGAGTTATATTGGGAAGACGCTGACCATTTAAAGCGGTGACCTGCAAGGAGTGGGGCAATGCTTGTGTGTTAACTTTGAGTTCGAGAACCAGGGAAGCATCCATGAAACTCTGCTCCGCCCCGGAGTCAATCAGCACCTGAAGGGAGTGGGAGGAAGAGTGGACAGTCACTTTAGCTGCTAGCATGAAACGTGGAGGAGAATGTGAAAAGGAGACCTCGCCCACCCGTACCCTCCTTTCTACCGATGGGCGTGGTCTTTTGGCCTTGCTGGACAGACAATGGCGATATGGCCCTTGCGGCCACAGTAAAAGCACTCACCGGCCCTCCATCGGCGGGCTCTCTCCTTCGGGGAGATTTGGGAGCGTCCGATTTGCATGGGTTGCTCATGCTCGTCGCCGCGATCCACATCCCGATTGCTACTTCCGCTTCTGCCGGAAGCTGTCTTCGCTTGCCCCATGGGCATCTGGGCACTGTACTTGCCGGCGCAGTGACGCGCCCTCAAATGTTTATCTACATTCACACATAACGTTATCACCTCCAACAGGGTTTTGGGCAGCTCTCTCATTAATAGTTCGCCCTTGAGTTCATCAAAAACATAGTTTAATAAAGTATTTATCAGCGCAGACTGCCCCCATCCAGTCTCCTCAGCCAGTACCCAAAACCCCACAGTAAAGTCTGCCATACACCGTCTTCCTTGTTTTAAGTTCAGCAAACGGTGACCTGCCGCCTCCGCTCCGGTGCCCCTTTCAAACACACTTTTAAACTTTTGAGAGAAAGTCAGCATAAGTCGGTTTGCAACACTGCTTGAGCCCACTTTAAGGCTTGACCACGGAGTAACTGAACAAAAAAGCGTAAAAAAGGCGTAGCGGGACTTGGCAGAGGTATGTGCTGAGCGAGAGCCTGAGTGAGTGCGAGCAACTGATGGTTAATGTGTTGTAGCATCTGCTTGTGTCGCTCCAACAAGGCTTCTGGAGCGGGGGCGGGTTGCTGAGCTGAGTCTGCTGGATCCATGGTATGGCTGGATTGTTACTGACACGTGTTGCTCTGAGGATCTACGCGCAGGACTCCGGAGTTGCAACAGGAAACTTGGACTTGACGTGTACTGACTAGGGTCTTCACAACAATCCAGCATTGAACAGCTGACCTCCTCCCTCTCAAATACCAGCTGGTCTGATGAGACCCAGGTGTTCCCAACCCAGGAGGGTGTGAGCCGAGGGCGTGAACCCGCCATGAGTTCCGCTCCGGGAAAACAAGAGAGAGGGCGAGAGAGAAAGAGAAAAAGAGCCAGGAGTGGGGATCTAATGATCAGCGCCCTGCTGATCCTGCAGGTCGTGACAGAGAGTGCAGCTACTGCCCCTCCCCCCTCTTCCCAGTGCAAAGCACAAGGCTCGCGTGCGGAGTGAAGCGGAAAAAAAGTGCGAGAGAGAGAGGGTGAGAGAAAGAAAAAAAACCCAATAAGGAGCCGGCTCGCGTCGTTTACTTCAAAGAGCCGGTTCGTTCGCGACCGACACATCACTACTCACTACCACTTTGTAAACCCTCCTTTTTACTCTTGCCGGAGTCGACGGGCTTCATCACAGAAAAATGGAATGTGGGATGCATGCTAAGAGATGATGAGAGCTTGAGCTATATTGCTAATGATAGACATCGCTCTTGAAGGCATCCCACTAGAAGTGGCATTTGAGTAGAGAAATGTTCCTACTTACTCCAGGATGACAGACCAAATGCATCCAATGAATGATGGCAGAAGGGGCTCTTATAAGGACATACCTTATGTTGGAGTGGGTCCTGAGCCTTGGACTGGACAACTTTCTCTCTGTCATGTATTCTTGTAAATTATCCTTACCTCTTCCCAGAAAAAGGTTTAGCTGGTACAACTTCCAATGACATACTTGATTTCACAATCAAGGCAAAAGGCCAAAAGGCAGCTATTTTGAAGAATCTAAAATATAAATATGTGACACAGGAATTACTTTTTGCTGATTCTGATTCTGAGGAGGTTTTGAGGATCATTACAAGCTTGATCTCCCAACAATAACAATAATTACATACATCTTCTCAAGTCAGTCTCAGTCAGTAGAGTTTGTTAGAGTTGTGTGTACATAATTGTACAGGACCTCATGAGGGTATTCTGTACTTGATACATCATTAACTTTACATATCCACTAGTATGTAGCCCACACATACTATCACAGCAATGCTGCTGTACATCAAATGACCAGCAGAAGTCAGTGGATCCAAATGGCAACTCAAGGTAAACCACCTGAACTGCTTCGCCTCGAGTGCTGCCCACCAGGTCAGCCACTAGAACAGTGTTCCACCACTGAAGCCGTGGTTGGTATTTTAGATTATTAGACTGAGACCGTTTTTTGTTATTAGACAGCATGGTTTAGGTTTATGTTTAGTTCTGTCCTCCCCCTCCCGTATTTGTTTGTCATTCCTCACTGTAAATAAATGCTCGCACACATCATCAGCCTTTGCCTGCATTTTGGGTCGTCCTTCCCTAAACCACATGACAGCAACAGTTTCTGTGTTTCTTTGCACTCCTTGCCTAGAGCAGGGGTCAACAACCTGCAGCTCTGGAGCAACAGGCAGCGGCAAGTATTTAACTGAAGTGTATTTTATTTGTGTTGGTTCTTTTCTTAACTTGTTCCAAATTAAAAGATTAGCATGATCTTGATATATACATATATATATATATATATATATATACATATATATATATATATATATATATATATATATATATATATATATATATATATATATATATATATATATATATAGTGGTGCAACGGATCACGGTTGATCCGTAATCCGAACCGATCCCACTCCACGGTTCGGTACGCACGTGATCCGAAGATTCGAAAAAGAAGAAAAAAGTATGTGTATGGTGCCCGTGGTCAGTCTGTCAAGCGATAGTTATGGTCAGGGCTAGCGGTCCAAGTGGAGGAGCAGAGGAGTTTGCGGTATTTAAGCAGCCCTTTGCTGCCCAATCCGACCGGGCTAAAGCTATTACAAAAGCTATTGGGGTGTTTAGCTGCAGACGGGAGGCCGTATTCTGTTGTGCAAAACAAGGAGTTTAAACTAGTCAGCGCATTAGCTGATGCATTGACGCCATGCAGCCCCATGCACGGGGCGATCCGTGGTAACTAGTTAACGGAGATTTGCCGCATTAATGCAGTTATGGCATTAACGTCATTTTAACGAGATTTACGCTGACAGCACTAGTTTAAACTATGATGAAGGTGCTTGAGCCACGCTATGAAATTAATGAAAAAATTAAAATCAATTGCTGACATCTGGAGAAACTCATAGAAGGTAAAAACAGGAGGGTATACATCAAAAGGAGCAAAACATCGACGGCAGAAAAGTTTAGGAACGGGAGCTTTAGTGACAAGATCGCTCCAAGCATGTATGAGCAGGAAAAGTTATAACTGAGCTGTCCCAGGTATCGTCTGTTGTATCGTCAAAAGGGTGGACCTCCAGGGCAACGGGAAGCTACGTGACTGTGACCGCTCACTATATAACAGCGGAGTGGTAGATAGAAAGCCCTGTACTGCCCTATATTGCACCTTAATTTGTTTTTATATAATTGCGTGGAAAGAGTCTTGTGTTGTGTCTTGTATGTTTTTGGGAAATAAAAACCATAGCTTTGCTCTATTTCCCTCTTTTAGTTCTTAGTATTTATTCAAAATCACACAAGACCCTAAGCTGTCTCACTCCCAACTAACCTATTTAAATAGGGTGTGTGCTTTTAGTATTACTAACACTGATTGTTGTTTAAGAGAAAAGAACCCTGGTTGTATCAATCAGGAGTTACTTACAACAAGCTACATAAGTAAAAATAATGTGATCGTTTTTTTAAGTAGCAGATACATATAGCCAGAACATATACATTGTAAGAGAGTTCAAAGTGATCAAAATTTTGAACTTACTGAAATGAAAGAAAATATTAGATCAACTTAAACTATTTAAATTAGTAGGACAGATTTTTAAATTTTAATTTTCTTTACTTAATTTATTTAATAGCAGTAACAATGTTAGTACAGTCCGTTGAAAAAGTATTAATTCCCCTTGCACTTGCGCATTCCCCCATATTTTGTCACCTTACAACCCCAAACTTAAATGTTTTGATTAATTTTTTCTGGGAAAAACCAACACAAAATGGCAGTGGTCGAAAATGTGGCGTGAAAATGATAAATGTTTTTCACTATTTTAAGCAAATGAAAATGTGAAAAGCATTTGTATTCAGCCCCCTGTACTTTAATACTACTAAATAAAATTCAGCGCAGTCAGTGCCTTCAGAAGTCATCTCATTAGATCTCTGAGTGTAATTTAGTCTCATTATAAATACACCTGTTCTATGAAGGTCCCAGTGGTTTATTGGAGTACATTAGTGAACAAATAGCATCGTGAAGATCAAGGAACTCACCAGACAAGTCAGTGATAAAGTTGTAGATACGTTTTAAGCAGAGTTAGGTTATAAACAAATATCCCAAGCTGTGACCATGGGCTTCCAAGAGGCCGTGCAGAAATCCACAGCTAGGGTGGAAGAATCTGTCCACAGAACAATTTTGAGCTCTGTACTCTGAGCTCTATATAGAAGAGTGCCAAGAGAAAGCCAATGTTGACAGAACAACAAAAAAGGTCCCATTTGCAGTTTGCCAGGAGCCATGTAGGGGACACTGCAAACATGTGGAAAACGGAAAGTTTAACATTTTGGTTCAAATGCAAAGAGCTACATGTTGTGGAAAAGTAAGCACTGTTCATCACTCTGAACATACCATCCCCACTGTGAAACATGGTGGTGGCAGCATCATACTGTGGGGATAGTTTTCTTCAGTGAGGACAGGGAAGCTGGTCAGAGTTAATGGGAAGATGGATGGAGCTAAATACGGGACACTCCTGGAAGAAAACCTGTTGGAGGCTATAAAGGACTTGAGACTGTGAAGGAGATTCACCTTCCAGCATAACAATGACCCTAAACATACAGCAACAGCTACAATACAATGGTTTAGATCAAAGAATGTTCATGTGTCACAGTGGCCCAGTCAGTCCAGTCCAGACCTAAATCCCACTGAGCATCTGTGGATAGACTTGAAAATTACTATTTACAGATGCTCTCCATCCAATCTGGCCGAGGTTGAGCTATTTTGCAAAGGAGATTGGGCAAAAATTTCAGTCTTAAGAGCCCTTTTACTGTTACTTGGGTTGAATCGACATGGATAACCATGACTTGATTTGGTTCAACTGGTTTTCAATTACAACTCACTTGAACCTTGTATGCATACTTGTCATAGCAACGTGTCCTATAATGTAATTGACATGCAACATGAACAATACAACAAAGTTGGACATCTAAGCAAATATATACCTGCTATTTGGTTTTTATTTTTGTAGCCATTTCCCTCGTAGCTGTTTCAAAATTGGTGGTTTTGATTTTCGGGAACGAGAAGCTCTCATGACTCATTGAGTGACGCTACTGACCAAAATATCGGTGGCATGCAGTCTGACAACGTCACATTTTAGTACCTGCTCACTTGGGACCCTGGCAGAGCAAGTACCTGGTACCAGGTACTATGACCTAATGGAAAACTCTGCAAACCATGGTGAACCATGCAGAGTCGATCCAAGTAAGTAATAATGGAAAGGGGCTTAGATGCTGGTAGAGACTTGCAGTTGTAATTGAAGTGAAAGGTGGGTCTACAAATTATTGACGCATACAAATTATTGCATTCAGAATACATTGCACACCACAATATTCAAGATTTTGGGGGGTTAAAAGTGTGAAAGTCATGTAGCATTTTTGTACCACTTCAAAATTATCTGCTACTTATTTTTTTGGTCTATCACAGAAAAACTCATTAAAACTCATTGTGTTTGTAAGGTGACAAAATGTGTGAAAATTCAAAGGGTATGAATGCCTTTTCAAGGCACTGTATGTACTTTTTAGCAGTCACAATCCCTATAGTTAAGTTAAAAATTCTTACTTTCACATGCATATTCCCCTATTCTTGTCCTTTTTATGAGCCCAAATGTTTGTAGCAGCAACCAGTTAGTCAACAGAATGCAGAAGGGCAAATTTTATTCTTAACCATATATTTGAGTTGGCAATGGCTTAATGCCAGGTGCTATTCATGATGCAACCATCCCTATTTTATCAGCGTTTGGGACCAGTACTAGGAATAAACTGGGTTGTTGTTAATAACAGTAATGATAAGAACCTATTTGCCCCAATAGGTGGGAAAAACATTTTGTTTCTTCAGATAGAACATACAAAATGTGACTGATATCATAAGAACAAAATTCATTAAATATATCAAAATGTAAATAGTAGAACAAGGAACTTCAATTTAAAATGACTGCAAGTATTGTGGTACCAGGAGGTAAAGATGTTAATAAACACATTTAAAAAAAACTTTACATATGATCTTATTTCCCAAATGTTTCCCAAAACTTACTGAAATAATCTTATTTTAGTAAGTTTATTAGCATTATTTCAAACGTTTAACATATTAATGAAACTGACCTGAAAGCAGCAGGATGAGCAGTAAACAGGCTCCTTCCATTCTTTGCTTCTATATAACAAAAATATAGTGATCTTGAATATTATTGTAACAGAATTATTATAACCCATTTTTGTCAGTCTAATAAATTTCAGAATCATTAGTTGTATTTTCACACATCAAGAATAATTATATCAAATACTTTCTGAATATTTAAAATCTCACATGCTTTTAAAATAATGGTCTAAATCAGATAAATAGCAAGATTAATGATGGTAACTTACCCGACAACGTATCTTTTCGTCTGTTGAGTGAAGCTGAACTTTAAGGATGTCTTTGTTTGTTGTTTTCATACATTTTACTGTCAAATGAGAAAATCTGAAGGAAGTGAACTCTGCAAAAAAAATTGGAGATGAGTAGAATTATGGTAACAAACATGTTTAATGAGTGTTCATTAATAATATTATTGCATTCATGTAGTTATGCATATGGTATAAACATTACTTTTATCTAAAGTCTTATTTTATACATTATGTAATGTAATTGATGCAAATTGCAATGATGCTGCGCTCAGGAAGGAGACATTGAAAAGAGGAACTTGAGATATTTATTTCATGTTTGGGTCCAGCTCACCCCTGGATTACTCACCCCCATCCATACAGTGGTCTCACCCATGTGTTTGGAGCTAAAAGGGTCACCACTACCTGGAGCCTCATGACATCAGCCTTCCAAGGCATGCTGGCACCGTTACGTAAACATTTCAAGTCACAGGGTACAAATACTGAAAACCTCCTGTGGCCACATTAACTCTATTTGGACTAACAATGGAGGTTTGACTAATTAATCTCATTGAATCTAAACTAATAACCCATTTTTGGCCCTCTAATTATGACCACTACCTGCTGCTTTTCTATGTTTTAACTAATTAACTAAATAACTAAACCATCTGTTTTATGTTAGGTCACCAAAGAGTCTCAAACTGATTCAGAATCCTCCTGGTCTCTCAGATGGTGCACTAACATGTACCGTCCTGACAGGGTTTTGAACAAATGTTGTTTTGGTGACTAAAGTGATTGACTTCAGTATTATTGCTTTTAAGATGGGCAAAAACTACCACTATGATAATGACTGGGATCCAGAAAACATGCAAGAATGGAATTTCCTTTAAAGAGGTTCAAAGCATCATTTGTGATGTTGTTGTCCTCATATCCTCCAGTCACTCTTGCATCTGCATTCACCTTCATTCACCTTTAATAAAACTGCTTTGAATTTCCTCCAAATTATCCCTAATTTGCTCTAGTCAAATTAGCTGTGCCTTCTGACTCCGAGGGCAAATAAGTACAATGTCTTTCACCTATGATCACACACACTCCTCCCTGTACTGCAGGTAATGCTTCAAATGCTGCTCTATTGTCATTAACAATCCTCCAGATTAAATCAAGCTTGGCCTTCATTGTTATCTGAAGGCCAAGAAAGATGCTAAGTGACTTTACCAAGTGGATCATCATGGCCTTGCCATATTGATCTATTTGATTGTTACCTTTATTATAATTATGTATTTATTTGATTTGATTTTCGGTTGTTACAGACGGGACAGACATGACTGGGGGATAGGACAGGGAGAAAAAATGAAAGAAAAGAGAGGGGGAGAAAGAAAAATAGAGGGGAGAAGAGATGGTGTGAAAGGGGGGAAGAAAGAAAAGAAAAACAAACAAAACACCTGGATCACCTGTATGGAGAAAAAAACAGAAGAGAAAACAAACAAGAAAGAGCAACATACTAAATACAACACCATCACAATAAACTAGCTAACAGTAGATACTAAATATTACATGTTATTGTGCCGCACGCAAGATCGACAGCGCACAATGTGCTTTGAGGTAGCAGCCAAGAAAGGTGTAGCTTGTGTCTGTGAACAACTGTTTGTACACCTGTGTGATCAGCATGCTTGTATTCAAAAGGTTTCTCCATGTAACGATCTCTTAGAGGGTGTGGGGAGTCATAGCCCCATCCCCCAGGGCATGAAGCAGGTATGGAGGAGATCCAAGCCCCAGACATCCAGAGGCCCCAGAGTACGAGGACCCAAGGAGGACCACCACGGGGGCAACCATGCCACCCTCCTGGGAAGAGCTTAGGCTCTTCGAGAGCTCACCCAGCAGCCACGGAGCAGAGGCCAAAGGGGGGTTGCAGTGACGTGCCTGCGGGCTCTGCCGGCAGCCAGCTGCTCCCGGGGTGAAGGCAGCTGTGACCCCTCTACCCCTACACCCGTTCCTGTTCCTCGGGTGGGGGTGACTGGTGTCCAGCTATGGTGTTATTTTTGTGCCACTATTCTGAGTGCACGTAAAAAAAATATGAGCGCACGTAAAACAAAAAAGTGTGCAGGTGCAAGTGTTGCATTTTGAGGAGAAATTTATTTTGAGCGAAAAAAGCTAAATTCGAGTGAACAAACTTCATTGCTGCGTGCAAAAAATGTATTTCCGTGTTTGCTATTATCCACACAAACACAATAGCAGCCCCTCTTGTTCAGTTTTTGCATTTGCGTTCGCTCGCAATGTGTTGGTTGCACGCTCAACTCTTTCTATACACCGTTATATTTGTGCGACAAAACCAGCCAATTACAGACTTGGATGCAAAACAATCTGATTGGCTGTTCTGGTCTCCAATCAGCTCAAAATGACGAAATGCAATATCCCAGAATCCATTTCGTCCAAAACTCAAATGAGGCAGTGGCGGAGGAACACAGAGTGGCGGAGTTTGAAATATTACTCTTTCTGGGTCACAAAATAGACTTTTAAGATATTTTCATGCGAGAATGGTGCTGTGTAAACTTCAAATATCTGCTCGATTTATCAAGACATCACATATTTGCACAAGTGCTCTAAACGTTTTAGAAGATGCAGAGAGAACAAGGTTCGTACAATCTTTTGAGAAAAAGAAATATGATACTCTTAAGAGGATGGTTCAAACAATTAACAATAGAATGAGCCTTCCTAACACATTTTTGTTATAAATGGCTGAAAGTCCATCTTGCCAGTGCCCTGAACTTTTGCTAGCAGTTCTTACCAGAAGTCCCAACTGATTCTTATCAGTTCAAGGTGCCTGGTTCAAGGTATTGAACCAGGCAGCGATACAAAAAGACACAAACCTTCTATAAAACAAAGACAACATCTCAGATGAGACATTAAAGGATCTAATTTTCTTTAAAAAAAACAACCAAAAAACAAAAACAACTAACTTTTTTAGTAGTGGCAACAGCATGAGGCTCAAAGCAGTTTATATTCAAGCACCACACCGTTAACTTATAACCAGCTGTTGTTGTTTTTCTGGCTCTTGTCAGCTGTCCAGAAAAATGCAGAGATTGTCTTCCTCAAAGTCAACAATTTGAAATGGGTACAGCTTTAATGTGTCAAGGACATTATGTCATTTCAACATGCGAAAGTGCAACAATAACATGTTTTCTGCAGTCTTCTGTCATATACCTTCTCTAAAGTGAAGCATAAGCTGAAAGAATTTAAATGTCAAAAAAAGAACAGTTTGAGCTCTTTATCTTGTTTTATTTATGATCACTGATATACAACAATGAATTTTTAATCTGTTACAGTTTACTTTCCTACAGCTGTGACATTTGGCCCAATCCCAAGTTGGCCCTAAGTTTTAAGAGCTAGTTCCTTCTCTTGTGCTTATTTAGAGGGTGATCGTGGTTCAGGGGGATGGGAAGCTCATCTTCTAACTGGAAGGTTGCTGGTTCAATCTCCAGCTCTGTCCGTCTTGGTCGTTGTGTACTTGGGCAAGACACTTCACCTACTCCTACTGGTGATGACCAGAGGGGCTGATGGCGCGATATGGCAGTCTGCCCCAGGCCAGCGGTGAATGTGAGAGTGACTGAATAGTGGAATTGTAAAGCGCTTTGAGGGTCTCGAAAAGCGCTATATAAATGCAATCTACTATAATTATTTAAGTTTAGTTTTTTGTCTTGTGCTTTAACGCTTGTCGTGGTTAACCTGTGGTTAACATCACAGCGCTATAAACTGCAGGTCATGCCTTAAGTCAAAGTCTGCAGACATAAAGACTCAGAAAGTTTTTATCAGAGACTTCAGCCTTCTCATCTAAGCAGGGCCATTGGGATTGGACCTTTTACTGTCATTGATAAAAAGTTTATATATTTTATATATGCATATATAGACATATTAAATGCAATTCTACTATATAACATAACTGCAACATGCATATAACATACTTCCCAACACCAATTTAGCTAACCATATATAAGTTTCTCTGGAGTTTTCAGTCAGCTCTCTTTTCTCAACCTTCCTGTTTCCACTTCAGCTGCTGTTTTTTAGATTGTTAGATTTTTAGATGTCTTTAATTTCATGGACCTTTAGTAATGTTACCTGATTTATTACTCAGTGTAAAAACCCACAAGGGACTCATTCATTTACTAATAGAAAAATAACCTCAAATCACCAAAGACACACACAATAAGTTAAAAAAAAAAAGTGAAATTATCAGGACTTGAGTCTAACTTAGCATTTTAATTTCCGTTTTTCATAAGGTATTAATTCTTGTAAACTTGCCTACGTGACACATTTGTGTAAGTCAGCAGCAGTTGCTGTCACAATGAAACAGAACTAAAGTGTTGGAAGAGATGCTGCAAAACAAAACAAGAGACTAGAGCCTATCAGGAAAACTAGTGAGTGGACCTCTGATTAAAGAATTTCTACCAAACTACAACTGCAGCTGAACAAATGAGCTGTTGGTGAAACTTTACACTCTGAAATATTGAAAGATTTAAAGGATGAGACAGCTCAGCACAGCATGTTATTAACTTCACACATGAAGTGGTTCAGTCCAGTCAGACTTCAGTTTTGCAGCCACCGTCCACATCCTGATTCTTCGACTGGTCGTCACGGTAACTCTGGACCTTCCTCCAATGAATCCTGAAGTCTGTCAGTCCTTCTGACAGCATGAGGCCTGACAGCTGGACAAAATGTGCAGATGATGAAAAACATGAAGCATAGTTTGAACTTGTGTCAAGTTTGTGTTGGTGACTGAACTGCTGACCTGCTGTGAAACCTGCTGCTGGATCTCTGTGCTGTGCATGTCTGCCTCTGACTGAAGCTTCATTTTCACCACTGTTTGCTTTGTCACTGCTAAACATGAACCACATATAAAACACAAACATTAGTGTTTTACATGATGACAGGATCTTACAGTGTTTGTATTCTGGACCTCACCTGTGAAACAGAAAAAATTAAATCTGACCCCACAGTTGGCATCTCCCCATTCCCCTGACATTAATCTAAATGCTCCACAGTACTCAATTGAATTGTAGTTATTAGGCTCAGACGGCGCCCAGTTAGTGAATGTGGAGGTTGTGTTGTCAGACCAGAAGGCCCAGGGATCCCTGTAGAGGCCAATCCACACATACTGAACCCCTGATCCATTCAAAGTGAGCGTGATGTTGGATTTCTCCTCTTTGCTTCTTATACTGGTCAGGTCTGTGTGGTATGTCCTGCAGTACGACTGAGCCGCTGACCAGGTTTGGTTCTCCATCACTAAGATGTAACTTGTATTTTTGGCTGTTAATAGTTTAAAAAAAAGAACATGCACGTTATGAAGCTTATAAAACTGTATAAATAACTAGTGCAACAAATCTTTTTCCTACCATTGTAACACAGGAAAGGGTAAGAATCTCCACAGGGTCTATCATTCATCTGTGTTTGTCCCTGAAGAGCCACACAGTATTCCTTTGCATTTATACAGTCTGGTTGGCCGTTAGCCCAGATCAGAAATTCATGTGTACTGCCAGCATAAAACAGTTTTCCCTCCATGGACCACTTCCAGCTGTAACGATCATCATAGAGCCCTGTCCAAGCTGCAGTATTGATCCTTGGTGACATTGAGAAAAGCAGTTGGTTGATGTTGCTGTTGTAGATGGTGACCAAGTCAGTGAAGTGTTCTCTGCAGTAACTCTGAGCTTCGGTCCAGGTCATCAGCTGGTTCACAAAGTGGTATTCTCTGGAGTGGGGAGGAAGTGTGGAAAGTCCTCCTGAGAAAAATAAAAAGGTTTTATTGTGAAATATTTTTACCTTACATTTTTACAAATATTTAAGTCATTTTATTTATTTATTTTTATAATGTTTTGTTTATCTCATTTCTTGGTTCAAACTGTTTGACAGAGGTTTGTTATTTCACATCACTGCACACCTTTAAACTTCAAACTTGTTTGAGTCCAAATGGAGGAAATGATGACACATAAAAGAAAGTCCAACTGGTGAATGAGCTATATTTTTAATTCTATTCATTTTTCTCCTCTCTGTAGTCAAACTGCAACAAGTATGTGTAGTGCAGCCATGTACAACTAATAATACGTGTACTACAACATTTTTGGAACATAATTTTAAAGGAGTACAAAATTGAATATTTCTTGTTCACTTTTTCAATCATTTTTAATTACACAAATGCAAAAGTTTGGGCAACCTTGTTAATAGTCATTATTTTCCTGTATAAATCGTCCAGTAATTGCAACAAAGAGTGAAATTAAACAATAAAAACTCAACAAGACACTGTGATCTGATACATTAGAGACTCAAGAGTCTACATCAATTTGGTGAACAGGATCCAGGGTACTGTACTCTAAACTCTACGGTGTCATTCAGCCCCTTGGTAATAATTGTAGTCGTAGATGTAGTGGATAGATCACCCCAAACATTACCAAGAAGTCTATCAGCATTTCTTTGAATACATCCAAAAAGTCATTTTGAATGATTATCACAGGCTGGTAACTGGGCCGTTGCCATGGATTATTATAACAAGGGTCACTGAATCATCGCACATCTGGTTCATAAGAATTGTCAGTTTTCATTTAAATTTTATTTACACAGCGCCAAATCACAACAACAATGGGTTTAAGGTGCTTTATATTGTAAGGTAGACCATACAATACATACAGACAGAAACCCAACTATCATATGACCCCCTATGAGCAAGCACTTTGGCACAGTGGGAAGGAAAAACTCCCTTTTAACAGGAAGAAACCTCCGGCACAACCAGGCTCATTGGTCATTGGTTGAATAACACGTAGTTTGGTGTAGAAAGTGTTAGGCATTCTCTGCTTAAACCCCCTTCGAAGATTGGACCTCTGAGTACACCTACAATGAAAGTAGAGCCAAAATAAAATACAGCAAAACTACTTACTCAGTTCAAAAGTTATAGCGCTTCTCCATACAATGGGTTATATCATGGGTTTGTATTAACTTTAGCTTTAACTGAGCAGACCAGCAACATATTCCTCCCAAAAAGTTCAGCCATTTCTGTACATGGTCAAGTTAATTTGACTTGACTTTAACCATCTCATGTCACTTACCTACCAATAACTCCTGGCCCTTTTTTTTAATCAGTTCTGAATTCTTCAGTAAATCCTTCACCTTACATTTTAAAAGATTAGATTTCATTATAATGTCTGTACACCATAATAAGCATTGTATCAAAAAATGAAAAAAATGAATCAAATTCCTGAAAATATCACACTATGTATAGTTTAAAAACTTAGCATATCTATCTGTCTATCACAGCTACTGCTGTGAACTCAGTCCACTATCTTAGTGAAGTGGCTGTGTTAGCTTAATAGCTGTTAGCTTATTAAGTATTGGTGACACTGAGAATTGGTTTGCTGGCATGTCAATAAAAATGAAAACATAGAAATCTAAAGAAAATTAGCATACTTACTGTGATACAAATAATACTGGTAATGGTCAACACTTTATAGCCGGTGTTCCTGGTCTTTCAATGAATCTCCACTCCCACCCACTCATATTTCAAAAGCAAACAACTGCAAAAAAGTGGGCGAACCTCCATACATGACACAAAATTACCTCACAAGTTGAGTTTTTCTTGGAAGAAATTCAAAGCATTAAAAAGCTAAATAAAACAGCTAGTTGACTCTTTTTAAAGCTTGCAGTTGATATAGGCTTTTTTTAAAATCATAAATTCATTACAGTAAATTCATATTTTTTTTGTCATATATTTTTATAATATTTTTTATGTGATGTTTCAAAACAGAAATAAAACAACAAAAACAATTTGTTAAACAGTGTGCATAATGTTAGTGCAAGAACCTGTGAGCAACTGATAATAGACAATGTCTCTTATCAAAAAGACATAAAAAAAAACCCTCTTTTATGTTTGTGGTCAAATTGACCCCACGAATCCAAACATTCTAAAGATGGCTGCGATATAACTGAGATAAATACGTTAAATTAAATGAAGTTTTTAAGTAGCAGATATTTTTTAAGTTGTCTTAAACTTTTGATCAGGACTATATGCACCTTCATTCTCTGCAACACATCAGCCAGTGCTTTCCCTTTACAGTCATAGTCCCTACATTTAAAATCCCTACTCTTACACACCATACTGCCTTTACCTTCCTATATTTATACACCTTCCCCTATCCTCCTCCTTTGTCAAAGCCCAGCAGTTTGTAATGGCACTGAGCTTATCAACAGCAGAAATGTTAACTCAGGGTGCTAAGAATCCAGTATGGAAATGTACTTCTTATCCACATATTTGACTATGACTTGATGTCAGGTGCCATTCCTGGTACAAGTCTTCTTATTTTATCTGGGCTTAGGACTGGCACGATACAGGATACATTGGCTGTTGTTAATAACTGTAATCCACAGTAACTATTTAGTTTAATAGCTATCATAGAAATAGCTGCAAAAGCAACACAATTTAAAATGAATGCAGGCATTGTGGTATAATGAGGTAGAGATTTTCTCTCTGTCGTTGTTGTAAATGTGTTAATAAATAAATTTTTTTTTTAACTTAACATGTAATCTGATTACCCAAATGACATCAATCTGTCTCAGTAAGTTTATAAACTATATTTCAATGTTTAATATTTTATATTACTGACCTGAGAGCAGCAGGATGAGCACTAAAAGGGTTTCTTCCATTCTTTGCTTCTGTAGAACAAATATAGTCGTCATGATTATTTTTGTCATTTTTTATCACCCATTTTTATCATTTAGAATCAGAATCAGAAAAGGGTTTGTCAGATATTGAGCAGATCTACAACATTAGGAAATTGCTGCAGTACTTAGTGGGAAACATATTATAAGACAAACACTTAGATAAAAAAAAATAAAAAATAAATAAAAATAAGAAAAGTGCTAAGCAGATTGATATATACATTAATGTGGGTGATGATTGGTGCAAAAATGGAACAGATGCAGAGAACACAATATAGGTCATGTATTTGTGGTGGGACCAGTCATATGGTTATTGTTCATGAATCCAACAGCAGAGGGGAAGAAACTGTTCTAATGGCGAGAGGTTGTGGTCTGAATCGACCGGAGTCTCCTGCCTGAGGGGAGCAGGTCAAACAGACTGTGTCCAAGGTGGGAAGGGTCAGCTGTGATCCGACCTGCACACCCCAGTGTCCTGGAGCTGTAGGTTTGTTATCTCCAGTCTGATAAGTTGCTTAATATAGAGTTTAGTGTGTATATCCAAAATAATTATACCTTTTGAATATCTAAAAGTCTATTGTGTCTTTAAATGGTTTCAATCATCAATCATAAGTTTATATGTTTTGTCATTAATAAATTAATGATGCGTAACTTACCAGGCAGCTCATCTTATCATGTCCTGACTGTGGCTAACTTTTAACAAGGTTTTTGTTTGAGTTCTTTGCATATTTTACTGTCAAATGAGGACATCAGGAGGGAGTGACCTTTCTGTAGAAAGTGAAGATGTGGAGTTATGGTAATGGTATGGTAATAAAAATGTTTTAATAAATGTTAATTAATAATATTATTGTATTCATGTTGTTAAGCTAATGCTACAAACACACTTTTCTAAACTATTACAGTGTTAAAGTATTTTCTGAACTTTGATCAAAGGCAAAACAAGTTTATTGATTATCACCTTACCTTCCGTACTCAGGCTTATCTGTAACTTTTGAAAAGGTAACATTTGTGAGTCGACTATTGAGGATTGGGTTATGGCGTCCACCTGAACGGCAGCAAGATCTCAAGCTCCGACCTTAACACCCTTTAAGTACGCCTAAACAGCGGTTAAAAGTCAATCTTTCAGTGGCTTCCTCTCCGACCCAAGCTTCTGCTCCGATCTTAACAGCTAGGATGTCGACTAAACACAGGTTCAAATCTAAAACAGCCGGAAAAGATGGATCAGACGACAATGCTAGCAACGAACTTGAAACCGAGAAGATGGAAGGAGCTAATGCTGGCGCCCAACAGACCGAGATGAGTGTTTTGGCCGCAATTCAGTCACTGAAAACACACTTCACTGCTCAACTGCAAGAAGTTATAACATCAAACCAAGAAATAAAAGACGCAATTGGAGTGTTTTCAGAGAGGCTTACCTCAGCAGAATCTCGCATTAGTAAAATTGAAGACGACTTCTCTTCCCTTACAAGTACAGAGGCTTCCCTTCATAAGAAACTTCAGGAACTCCTGCTAAAAGTGGACGACCTCGAAAACAGAAGTCGGAGATCCAATCTGAGACTCGTCGGATTACCCGAGAATACTGAACAAGGGGAAATCATAATATTTTTGCAAACCTGGCTGCTTGACGTTTTGGGACGGGACGTGTCCCCACCCATCATCGAGCGAGCACATAGGCTACAACGCCGAAATACCCCAAATGGCCCACCCAAAGTTCTGAGATCTACACTGATGGGAGGTCTCTGGGTTGTTGTTTTTTTTGTTGTTGTTTATAAGAGTTTGTTTTTAAAGTGCAGTGCTCTTGAAATAATAATTTGTGAGTTCCGACAGGGGAGACGAGATGTAATTAGGTTCAGGCTACTAAGGGCACAAACTGTATGAGTAGTTATTCAAATATTGAACTAATTTCCTGGAATGTAAGAGGCCTTAGGAAATGTATTAAACTGAAAAGAGTAATGGATAGAATTAAACAATATCACCCAAAGATAGTCTTTATTCAAGAAACACACTTACTTGCGAGTGAAATTGCCCAGATATGGAGGAGATTGCCAGGTCAGGTTTTCTCTAGCCACTTGTCAACACATGCTAGAAGAGTGGCAACACTCATTCATAAATCATTGCCCATGTGTATTAAAAAAACCCATCTTGGATCCTGCAGGGAGATTCATCATCCTACAATGCTCCATGCTGAACCAAGACTTAATTTTAGTTAATTTATACGGCCCTAATATTGATGACTCCAGCTTTTATAACAATCTATTCCTCTCTATTGCAGCCCTTCACGGTGAGATAATCGTTGGGGGGGACTTTAATTGTACCCTAGAGCCTAAGCTTGATAGATCATCAGGTTTAGACTCTTCTCATCCAAAATCTAGACAAGTTATACAACACTTTTTGTCTGAATTCAACCTTAAAGATATATGGAGATTAGAAAATCCAACAGGGAGAGAATACTCACTCAGCCAGTTA
Source organism: Oreochromis aureus (assembly GCF_013358895.1). Taxonomy (NCBI): domain Eukaryota; kingdom Metazoa; phylum Chordata; class Actinopteri; order Cichliformes; family Cichlidae; genus Oreochromis; species Oreochromis aureus. The sequence continues at coordinate 89,808,131 of NC_052944.1, read as the reverse complement.
TAATAGCCGCAGTCGCATAGATTATTTTCTTATTTCAAACTCTCTTGTCCCCAGAATTAATAGCTGTTCATATAAAAGTGTGCTTATATCTGACCACTCATTAACCACTAGTGATGGGATTTCCGGCTCTTTTTAGTGAGCCGAACCTCTAAAAAGAGCCGGCTCTTTCGGCTCCGAACCGGCTCTTCAGGTTGTTTTGTTGCTTTAATTAATTTATTATTAACAATAATATAAAATTATGCACAAAAAGAATTACTAATGTAAAAAAAAGTGGTTTCATTTATATATATAAATATATACGGTGGCCACTAGAGACAAAACACATAAACTCCAAAGCACATTTCTAGCATGAACTGAACTTCCAAAACAGAGCTACCTAATCACTAATCACCTAATCACTAATCACAATTGAAAGCATATGTGTATTGTTTGTGTATTTATACGCAAGCACTCATATATATTCAAATAATTGAAGGTAATGAAGATAATTGCAGGTAAATGAATAAAAAGGTTCATTTACCTGTTACTACCACACACCAAATCCGGTCGTTGGTACTTGCTGGCTTGTGCAGCCACTAGGTAACAAAAGCTCAACACTGCGCTTAGCATCCTGGAGCACTTCTGTTGTCTTTTGTACGTGTTTTGGCGTTTTTACGTGTTTTGGAGTTTTTACGTGTTTTGGAGTTTTTACGTGTTTTGAAGTTTGTACGTGCTGCTTTGTCTCTAGGGGTCATAGTAAATATACTTTTATTTATTCACTCCACATAAAATGTAATAAATAAATCATATAATACAAAAATCAACTATTCACATTTCAATTTTTAACTATTTAAATTTTCAGCCTTTTCCTTTTACAAATTTAAAGTGAAACAACACAAAACATTGCAAACCACAACACAATTAAATATAAATTAAAATATCAAAACAAAAAGAAGATGCACATTCTCTGTCGTATGGACCTGCATGAATAAGCTTTCTGACTCCTTTATCATCTGCAACTGAAAATAGATGATTACTATACCTTTTTTAATGTGACATTGTTGTCCCTGGCTCTTTCTCTGTCTCTCCCTCCTGCTCTGTTCCTGTGCTACTGAGTGTAACTACCGCCCCTCCCCCCTCATCCCAGCGTAAAGCACAAGGCTCGCATGCGGAGTGAAGCCGAAAAAAGTGTGAGAGAGAGGGTGAGAGAAAGAAAAAAAAAACCCCCACGGCTGGCGATAAGGAGCCGGCTCGCGTCGTTCACCTCTAAGAGCCATTTCGTTCGCGAACGACACATCACTATTAACCACGCTTAACTTTTCAGCTATAACAGCTTTTAGACGTAATCCTATTTGGCGTTTAAAACCACACTGGATGCATAATCAAAAATTCTTGGACTATGTAGGCAAAAATATTGATGATTATTTTTACTTTAATAAATCCGAAACTACAGCCTCAGTTAGATGGGAAGCCTTTAAGGTTTTTATATGTAGGCAGATGATAAGCTACACCAAAAACAAATCAAATAAAAACTACACTGAGATGTTGGACCTTGAAGGTCAAATAAAAGAAGTAGAACTTGAGATGAACCTAAATGACTCTAAGAAAAACAACAAAAACTTTTAAGACTAAGAGCAAAATATGATAAATTAACTACTGATAAAGCCGCAGCCCGACTATTTAGACTGAGACAGACCTACTATGATCAGGGGGAGAAGGCAGGAAAACTTTTGGCATGGCGCATAAAAACGTTATTGAACAAACAAACAATAAATGAAATTAGAACTGCAGATGAAAACACCACAGATCCTCACAGAATAAATGAACTCTTTGAACTCTACTACTCACAACTATATAAGTCAACAGGAGATGCGACCCAAGAGTCACTAGAGTCCTTCTTTGACTCAATAAGCACCCCTTCACTCTGTGAAGAAGCTCGATGTGAATTAGACTCTCAGTTATCTGTGAGTGAACTGTCGATTGCAATCGATAAATTAAAAACGGGAAAAACTCCCGACCCAGATGCAATCCCATTAGACCTTTTCAAAATATTTATAGAGAAATTAGTACACTCTCTGTACGACATGCTAGTGGAAAGTTATGATTTAAAAGAGCTTCCCGCCTCCTTGCGTAATGCACTTATAACGGTATTCCCTAAGCCTGGGAAACCGCCTACAAAATGTGAATCTTATAGACCAATCTCATTAATAAACTCTGACACCAAAATAATAAGTAAAGTATTGGCAAATAGACTTGAACGGTACCTTCATCTTCTCACTGATACTGACCAGAATGGTTTTGTAAAAGGCCGGCAAGCGCAGCATGGTATTCGCAGAGTACTGAATGTATTTTACTCAAATTCAGAACATCCAGACATGGCTCTGCTCTCCTTGGATGCAGAAAAAGCTTTCGATCGAGTCGAACACAACTATCTCTATAAGGTACTGTCCCAGTTTGGCTTTGGCAGTTACTTCATGACCTGGGTCAAAATATTATATAATAAACCTATAGCCTCAGTTAGAACTAACAACATCATATCTAGACCATTCTATCTAGGGTAGAGGTACACGCCAAGGCTGTCCCCTTTCGCCTCTTCTCTTCGTCCTAGCAATTGAACCATTGGCTATTGTGATAAGGAGCAACCAAAATATCTCTGGCATCAGAACAAATAATATTGAGTCCAAAATTGGATTATTCGCGGACGACATTATCTTAATGCTGTCCAAATTAACCCTTGGATGCACAACCTACCAATACCTACACTCTTCCACGAGTGGGGTCAAAAATGACCCCAAATAGAAACAATGCATTTTGCTATAAACTCGGTTGTTATTCTTCAAAATCTTTAAAATGAAGAGTTGTAACAGTCTCATATTTGAGGTATTCCTCATAAAACATGTTTGTGACATGAGGCCCTTTGCATTTTTATTTATTTTTTCATTAATTTTAAGAAATTGCAGTTTTTGTATCACTTGTATCATTTTTGTATGCTTGCTCTGCATATACTGCAGAAGCTGGGTCTTCCCTCTGAAAGGCACAAGTTGTTCATCCACTGTAACACAATCACTGAGGATGGATTTCTGCCTGCAGTTGACCAGGAACAGGCCCCATATGTAGCGGAAAGCTGCCATGTGGTTTGTTTTCAGTCGGTAGGCTCTGGTCCTCTTGTCATCAAAGTGCAAGAAACAGCGAATATCTTTAAATCTTTGAACTGACATAGTGGCCTTGTACTATGGGTTATGCAGAGGACTCCCAAAAAACACACAGACTGGTACATCCCAGTTCTTCTCACTTCCTGCAAGAATGGTCAATCAAATGAAGGCCAGGAGCTCATGTTCGATTACATTTTTCCACTCTTTTCCCCTGTCTGTGGCTACTCTTCGTGCCTCCATGTTTGTGCATGTTAGCACGTCTTCTATTATATTATCAGACATGAACATCTTCCATGCATTATTGGGGAGACAGTACTAAACCCAGGTGCAAGCCCTGGCCGACTAATTCAGAATATTGTGGCTAGAACAGTAAGAGGGGCTCATTCTGTTAGACTCAATATCCATTTCCTCTTCAGAGGACTCATCAGAGGACTCCTCTGTATCTGACTGGCCTTGTTCAGTGGGGGGGGGGTCAATGCCTCCGATGGGCTCTTCATCCCATCCGTCCTGGATCATTTGTAGGGCAAGGTCCACAGGGATCCTAGCTGGCCTCATAGCAGCCATGTTACTTTAGATATAAAAAAAAAAAAAACATCATAAAGGACAATGTTTGAAATGCACAGGAAACTATAAACAGGGCTGCAGATAAATGGTCCGCAGGTGCACATTCGATGTCAAAATAAAAGAGGCGCACCAGATAAGAAGTTGGAACGCTCGTTTGCGTACATTAGATGTTCTGGAGGAGGACAGACATTTGTTCAGAACTCTTAAAGATGTCGAATAAGCAAGCTCTGTAAGCAATTACTTTGGTGTTCCTCCACCGCAAAAGAAGCGCGTATTCTCTGAATTTCCGGGAATACTTTTATTTTGACAGCGAATGCACACCTGCGGACCACTTATGTGCATCCCTGACTATAAATCATGTATGTTACTATGTAAAAATTAATTCTTGATCCATCAGAAGTGTAAGTGGGTCAGTCAGAGTCGCTAAGAATGAAAGTTTCATAGAAGATTCCATAGTAACTGCCTGGGGTCATTTTTGACCCCACTTGTGGAAGAGTGAGGTAGTGATACAAAAACTGCATTTTTTTTAAATGAATGAAAAAATAAATAAAAATGCAAATGGCCTCATGTTACAAACATATTTTTTGAGGAATACCTGGAATATTATAACTTTGCATTTTAAAGATTTTGAAGAAAAACAACCCCTGGGGTCATTTTTGACCTCACGTGTGCATCTAAGGGTTAAAGAGCTCAATTCCCCAGCTACTCAAAACAATTAACTCCTTTGGCAACTTTTCTGGTTATAAAATTAATGAATCCAAGTCGGCCATCCTCTTCTTTAAACATTCTGAAAGAATTAAACCACCTATTCAAACAATGTTTCAAGTTGCCAGAGACAGTCTTACCTAGGTATAAAAATCACTCCAAAATCAACGATTTGGTACATGCAAATTACTCTCCAACAATCAACTCTGTTGTTGACTTAACCAGTAGATGGTCTATGCTGCCAATCTCTCTGATTGGACGCGTAAATATTCTCAAGATGAACGTTCTCCCAAAATTCCTATATCTCTTCCAAGTCATTCCTCTCAGCCCTCCAGATGACTTCTTCACAAAGGCAAAAACAATATTCATTAAATTCATTTGGAATAATAGACGAGCCAGATTGCGCCCTTCGCTGCTATATCTCCCGTATTACAGGGGAGGTTTGTGTGTTCCAAACCTCAAATGGTACTACTGGGCTGCCCAGCTTTCTGCGGCCTCATGCTGGTTTTCAACGACAACCTTACCCTGGGTAAATTTAGAAAGGACAAGCACTACCTCCTTACCGCTCAGCACTTACCTGTACTCCGCAAAGTATAAAGATCTGATGAAAGATACATCAAACCTCTTTGTTAAAAATACCATCCGTGTTTGGTTCGATGTACTCAAGTTTAAAAAAGAAACACCAGCACTATCCCAATTCTCACCTATCTGGGGCAATAGGGCCTTTAAACCCGGTTGAAAAGATTTGGGTTTTAAAATGTGGGCCGTCAGAGGTCTGTGCAAAGTTGCAGACCTATTTGACAAGGACAACCTATTGTGTTTTAATGCTTTGACACAGAAATTTGGCATTCCAACCAAACATTTCTTCAAATTTCTTCAAATCAGAAGCTTCATTTCAAAAACTCAAAAATCCCTAAGACTGCCTACTTTAAACTCATTAGAGGACAAAGCAATAAATCATCAGCTGAAGAAGGGTTTAATATCCCGTTTTTACAGCATCTTCAGAAGCATCTTCAGAAGTTTTCTGATGACTCAGCGGTGGTTGGATGCATCAGCAGGGATGATGAGACGGAGTACCGGGCTGTGATCGACTCCTTTGTCACATGGTGTGAGCAGAATCACCTGCAGCTCAACGTGGCAAAGACCAAAGAACTGATCGTGGACTTCAGGAAGACAAGGAAACACTTGACCCCTGTTTCAATCCAGGGGGTCAGTGTTGACATTGTGGAGGATTATAAATACCTTGGAGTACACATTGACAATAAACTGGACTGGGCTAAAAACACCAAAGCACTCTACAGGAAAGGCCAGAGTCGTCTCTATTTTTTGAGGCGACTGAGGTCCTTCAACATCTGCCACAAAATGCTGAGGATTTTCTACGAGTCTGTGGTGGCCAGTGCGATCCTCTATGCTGTTGCATGCTGGGGGAGCAGGCTGAGGGTCACAGATGCCAACAGACTCAATAAACTAATCCGTAAGGCCAGCAATGTTGTTGGGATGGAGCTGGACTCCCTCAAGGTGGTGTCGGAGAGGCGGATGCTGTCCAAAATAAAGACAATGTTGGATAACACCTCCCACCCACTCCATGACATGCTGGTCAGTCACAGGAGCACGTTCAGTGAGAGACTGAGAGTACCGAAAAGCACCACTGAACGTCACAGGAAATCATTCCTGCCTGTGGCCATCTCCCTATACAACGCATCCACTTAACACACTGTTTACTGCCACAACTACACGGTTCTTTCCCGCTATTTATTATTGTGTGACTTATGTTTCTTTCCTGCTATTTATTATTGTGACTTATGTATATATATATATAGATATATATATATATATTGTACTATTCTTAGTTAGCGTGTTGTCTGTTTTGTTAATGTTGGTGTATAATGGAGCACTGTAACAAAGAAATAATTTCCCCCAGGGATCAATAAAGTATTCTGATTCTGATTCTGATTCTGAACCTCAGAGATGGCTCTCAAACATCCTCAGAAAAAGAAAGACTCGCATGGTGTCAAGATTTAAAGTGTAGAATAACTACAGAGGAATGGCAAAAAGCCTGCTTGAAAGCCCAAACACAATCTATAAACACCCAATTTAAACTAATTCAGTATAAATGGCTAATGAGAACATATATCACCCCAACATTATTAAACAAATTTGACCCCAAAACTCCGGACATATGTGTTAAATGTGGGGAAAAGGGCACACTGATGCATTGCCTGTGGGAATGCTCAGAAATCCAAAAGTTTTGGAAAGAAGTTTTAGATGTAATTGCGTATATTACAAGTGTCAAGCTGAATCTATGTCCTAAACTATGTATCCTAGGGATTTTTCCCGCGGAAATCCAGCTGAGCAAAGCTCATCAAAAAACCACAATCTTCTGCCTGTTACAGGCAAAATATAGCATAGCCAAATCATGGAGATCCATTAGTAGACCACACTTGAGAACTTGGTTGTCGACACTGTCAAAATCCCTTGCTTTGGAGAAACTTACGTCTATGATTAAGGGTAAACATGCTTCCTTTAAAAACGTGGGGAAATTTTTTGTTATTTTTGGAATGTGAGGAGATGATCGATACTGAACAGATATGACCATATCCATTTAATCTTCAGTTCAGTTCAGTTCAGTTCATTTTTATTTCAAACATGTGCCTTCACAATCATTTCCAAATATCATTCCATTATTTGTTTGAAAAGGAGTAGGCAGAAGTATTTACTTATTTGTCCCTACCCCCTCAAGTTTTACCTCTCATTCATTTAATTAATCTGTATGGGAGACGTAGTGTTGTAGCTGTTCAAGAGAACCTGGGGGGCCTGCGAGTGTTGGACTGTTCAATGGAAGGACAAGAGATGAGATGTGAAATTAAATGGACTAGAGCAGGGGTAGGCAACCTTTTTGATGGCGAGTGCCATTTAAAATTTCCTCAGAAGTCAGTGTGCCATATGATTGCATTAGCAATGAATTTAATAACGCTCTATATGAACAGTTACACATTATATAGAACCACTTTATAGAATTATATTTGTTCACAGATGTTGGCAGCTATCAGCGAATAGTTATCAGCTATTTTGAAACAAAAAAAAGACACTTTTTATCCATAACAGCAAATGGACTGTACAACAGAAAATACAAATGCTATTTATGGTCTCCTCACAACAATGATAAGAAAAATAAACTGGGCCAATATGGTATGTTTGTTAATACAGAGACACACATGTTAATGTGATCTCTGGTCTCCCACTCAGAGACACAGGTCTCCGAGTGTCCAGCATTCAGACGGCTACCTGAGGACACTCATGTGAGAGAAAATCTGCTCACACAGATATGTAGAGCCAAATACTGTCAATAAGGCCTCTGCAATGTTCTGAAGACAGTTAAACTTGTCAGGTAGTGATGTCCAGCAGGTGAAAATGCAAGCTCCATGAACATGCACAGCTGTGGATTCCAGTTGCTTCGATGTCGCATTAACTGGCATTAACTCAGCCAGTTAATGCGAGACAAATCCAGCTGCTCATTAAAGATTTGTGGTTTGATCAGAAAATAAAACATTGGTCCATACACCTGAAAGTCCCCAAAATGCATTGTGTCTCTAGTCTATGGATGTATTTTGACTAAAGACCGGCCCCCCAGATATTAAAGCCATAAAGCCTTTGAATGAAAACAAACGCTGTTGTGACAGTGATGTACAGTCTTGTTGGTAAATGTATGATTTCTATTCATTTTACATGAGATAAAAACATTGGTTGTAAGCTTTAGATAATTATTTAATAACAGCCAGACATTTTAAATGAGAATAAGAAAGTATTTCTTTGTGCCCCCCTTTCCCTGTTAATGCCCTACCTGGCCCCCTGGCATAACTTTGCTAGACCCGCCCCTGCACAGTTACCAGCCGTCAGCTACGTAGAAAAGGATCCTGGTGTTATTTGTCTCACAGAAACAGTTCATAACTTCCCTTCAACTCATTCATGTCACCTAAAAGGTAAACCTGTTTCTCCATCACCTGTTCAGCTCTGATGATTCAGTAAGGACATCTCCTGGTTTCATTTTCATGTTTCCCTCTCACCACATATCCAAACCGATATCATGACCAGCAGCTTTTACAGCTGTGGCTCCAGCAAACCTCAGCTGATACTAGAAATTTATATTAAATAATTCTAACAACAGCTGATCAAGCTTAAACGTGCTGCTGTTGTTTAGTGCGACATCCGCTGGTTTCCTCTTTCTGGCGCAAAGTGAGCGATAAACAAACAAGAGAGAAAAGCCGATCAGCTGATCATTGATCAGTTTCATGATTGAAGTAGCAACAGGAGAGGGAGGGGGGAGAATGAGAGGAGAAGAAGATGCAGCTGTGCAGCAAAGACACAGAATAACTCCAGCTTTGTGTCTTTTTCCATCCTGGCTGAAGTACGGGACAAACTGTGTTCCTTCTCAGCTCAACACGAAACGCATAATAATTTCTCTGAATGCGGGACGATTCCGTTTGTACGGGACGGTTGGCAACTCTACTAACTAACCTTATGAATAAAATAAAGTTCACAATCAATAAAATCATAGCACCCGCCCAGCAGTATATAAATTCCGTCATGCTAGCTAGTACGCAGTACGAGTTATTGTAACTGACTGTAAAAAGTCAGCATAACGAAAATAAACTCCACCTAAACTTGGTTTATATCTGACCCAGATAGACTGCAGGTCATAACTTCTTACCTGAAGTTCAGTTCACCTGATGCTCCGACCGGCGGCTGCCTCGGGTCTCTCCTCCTCCTGCCTCCCCGTCCCTCATCCACCTGCTGGCCTCCACCACTTGTTAATTTTACTGAATCTGTGGAGGCTCCGCCATGGCCAACACCAAACAACTGAGTTATTTTTACACACCGACCAGCGTCTGGCCAATCCACCACCCAAAAAAATAAATAAATAAATAAAAAATAATCGGGCCACCGAGCAAATGCCCTTATGCCCGATGGCCAGTCCAGCTATGGTCGTGCGTGCCATCAGTTAACCCTTCGCGTGCCACCGTTGGCACGCGTGCCTAGAGTTGCCGACCCCTGGACTAGAACTTTAGAGGACACAGCTTATCGCAGCAACCGTTAGGTTGGATGCCTCTCTAACTAATTTGACACCCTTGGACTAAACTTCAGCCCGAAGCCCCGGAATAATGCATTTAAATCTATTGTCTCACTGTGTTATACCTGTTTTTTGAAGCACTGTCTGTTCTCCTTGCTTGTTTGTTGTTGTTTTTTTGTTGTTGCTGGGTTTTTTTCTGCAATAATATCTGAATGATCTACATGGGAGAGTATATATAACTATATCTATGTGTTTTCCCAACACTGTTCATACACGATGTGCATACATTATTAGTATGTGTCCATACTGTCCTTCTCTTAAAAAAAGCCCCAAAAAACCAAACATTTGTAAATTACATGCCTCTGCGCTTAAAGAGACATAATCAAGGTTACACAAAGGTGAATACTCTTTACGAACATTCAAATCATTAGGGAAATCAAGCTGTTAAAGCAGGGAAAAAAAAAGACAAATAAGCTCAGACATGTTTCCAAGAATCAGACAACATAGGCAAAAAAAATTAAAAAGCAAATAAGCTCAGACGTGGTTCTTGGAACCAGCAGCATGGGTGTTAGTAACAGGCGGGTAAGATATATGGAGTCTGTGCTTGTCATTTGTCTTTATCATTCAGGACACTGACAATTTATTAGGAGGCAATTTCATTAACTACACTCAAAAAATTATTAATGGTGCTTGTAGGTAGAACTTAACCAAAAAGCATTTTTAACTTAAAAAAGTGAGTTGTGTACATGTATATGTTTCAGTGAGCTGACTAATCAATTTTAAAACTCGGTGGACCACAAAAAACACTCCTTAACTTAAATGTTTGAGTATATTGAACAAAATACTTTTATCATCACTCAACAACAGAAAATATTAAACTCTATATAAAAGTGAGTTTGAACATCCTTCATGTCTGAATTGCATGCCCTGCACCATAATGAAAACATTATTACAACTGAAATAAAAAAAACAAAAACAGTAGAGGAAACAGAAAAAAAATCTGAGGTTGCCAACACCAGTGATGGTAAATTTGATTCTTTTTACTGAATCGAGTTTTAATGAGTCACTCACCAAAGTGAATCCGGTTTTTTGAGTCATTTGAGTCACTGAGTCAGTTGACCAGAGAGTGCAAAAAATGTACCTTTTCACTCACACTTATTTGTTTCTCTTTTAATGTAAATCCTACTGCTAAGATGAGTGATTCTTAAAGAATTTTATATAGCAAAAAAGAGCAAAAGACTTTCTAAAGGGAACATTTCTTTTGTTTATTTTTATTTTATTAGTATTTTCCTTACATGTGTCAAATATATACTTGTGAATCATGATTCACGAGTCAGTAAAGTGATTCTCGAGTATTGAACGATTCGTTCATGATTCGCGCATCACTAGCCAACACTACCTGGTAAGTTTCTTCTTTTATAGTGCTTTATCAATATGTGCTAGTTATATAATTTTAATGTGCAAAACATTTTTGTCACAAAACAAAGAACTTAATTTTATAGTTAATTTTGTAATTTAGCATTGTAAAATTCATTTTAAATATTAGATAGCTGTTCCTTTTAGCTAGCAAAAACAGTCCTCACTATTGTTTGTCCCTATATCTGTGTAAGTTTATTCTGAAAATGGCAGCTACAAGACATGCATAGATGCTTAGTTTGTGTTATGCTAGTTGTTACTCTACAAACATGCCCAAGTACAAAAAGACCGAGACTGTCCAAGCCGGGGCTGAAACCAGCACCCTTCAGATTACAAGGTGAACTCCCAACTCTTACACCGTAAAGCCTCTGCCTTTCTAAATGGAGGGACAGTAACTAAGATAAGATGGCCTTTATTAGTCCCACAGGTGGGAAATTTGTTTCGTTACAGCAAAAGTGCAAAGTTATGTAGCAGAAATTAGAAAACACTGGAATGCAATAAAATAAAATAAAATACTATATACAATAGAATAAAATAGAATAATATATACAATAGAATAAGATAGAATACAAATGCTATGTACAACTGAGTAAGAAAATACAAAAGTACAACTTTGTCTGAAAAAGAATTGCACATATAGCAGTCTTATTGCACATGTGTGGATGTGTGTGTTTGATCAGCTGCAAAAGTCTTTATTGTGGAGTCTGACAGCAGTGGGGAGGAAAGACCTGCGAAATCTCTCCATCCCACACCGTAGGTGCCGCAGTCTCCCACTGAAGGAGCTGCTCAGTGCTGTCAGAGTCTCTTACATGGGGTGGGAGATGTTGTCCAACAGGGATGACAGCTTAGCCGCCATTCTCCTGTCACTCACCACCTCCACTGGGTCCAGAGGGCATACAAGAACAGAGCTGGCCCTTCGGATCAGCCTGTTCAGTCTCTTCCTGTCCCCAGCAGAGACGCTGCCGCCCCAGCAGACCACACCATAAAAGATGGCTGAGGCCACCACAGAGTCATAGAAGGTCTTCAGGAGTGGGCCCTCCACTCCAAACGACCTGAGTCTCCACAGCAGGTACAGCCTGCTCTGCCCTTTCCTGTAGAGGGCGTCTGAATTATGAGTCCAGTCCAGTTTGTTGTTCAGATGAACACCAAGGTACCTGTAGCTGTCCACAGCCTCAATGTCCATACCTTGGATGTTCAGTGGTTGCAGTGGAGGATGCTTGTGCCTGCGGAAGACTACCACCAGCTCCTTGGTTTTACTGGCGTTGATCTGGAGGTAGTTCAGCTGGCACCAGTCCACAAAGTCTTGAGTCAGTCCTCTGTACTCCTTGTCGTCCCCATCAGTGATGAGGCCCACTATTGCAGAGTCATCAGAGAACTTCTGCAGGAAGCACTGGGTGGAGTTGTGGGAGAAGTCTGCAGTGTAGATGGTGAAGAGGAACGGAGCCAGAACCGTTCCCTGTGGGGCCCCCGTACTGCAGACGACCCTGTCCGACACACAGCCCTGAGTCCTCACATACTGTGGTCGGTCGGTGAGGTAGTCCAAAATCCAGGTAGTGAGGTGATGGTCCACTCCAGAGTTCTCCAGCTTGTCCTTCAGAACGGAGGGAAGAATAGTGTTGAAGGCACTGGAGAAATCAAAGAACATGATTCTCACAGTGCTCCCAGCAGTCTCCAGGTGAGCGAGGGAACGATGTAGGAGGTGAATGATGGCATCATCCGCTCCAATGCCAGGCTGGTAGGCAAACTGAAGTGGGTCCAGTAATGAGCTCACCAGGTGCCGAAGCTGAGCCAGGACCAGCCGCTCCAGGGTCTTCATCAGGTGGGATGTCAGAGCCACCGGCCTGTAGCTGTTGAGGTCCTTGGGGCGTGAAGTCTTTGGCACTGGTACAACACAGGAGGTTTTCCAGAGCTGTGGGACTCTTCCCAGCCTCAGGCTCAGGTTGAAGAGGTTCCTCGATCACCCCACACAGTTGGTCCACGGGCAGTGTTGCTGAATCTGCCCAAGCAAGATCAGACATGGATGGATGGGCTGCTGCAACTGAGACCTGTGGTTTGTCTTTTCTGGTCGGCGAATCTAGAATCACACAGGGTGGTCTGCAAAGAGAGCTTTAGGATGCTTCCTCCCACTGTCCACTGCATCGTCCGTCCACAGGGTTTGCAGGGCTGGCTCAATCCACAGCTGCTACACCACTAAGATGTTTTCAGAAATATGCAAGCAGGAGATGGTGGATGCTATATTATTAGTGTAACACTTGTAACTCTGTAGCAGACAACAGTTTGATAAAGTGCTATGTAAAAAAACAAACAAACAAAAGATTAGATTCTATACGTTTCAAAGATATTTAGTTTATATATTTTATATGATACAGCACATGTGTGAGAATGACCGACGTTGTGCCAAAAAGTGATTTCCGGTTTTTGCCCTAAACTGATTGCTCGTATTTAACCTGCTATGAATAACTTGTTGGTCTATAATACGTGAAACATATGTCAAATGTGTCCCTCATTAATGATATCAAGTCACTTTGAGCCACCAGCAACATTCCTGTAACAAGGTAGAAGCTGCAGTTTTTGGCAGTGACTTTTATATATCCTTTATTCATCCAGTTCACAAATCTTGTTGACATTACAAATTTATTTTTTAAGAGTAATCTGGCCAAGAGGACAGCAGACAGCGCAACAATATATCAATTGTACCTACATTATAACCAGAGTTATAAAGATACTTGAACAACAGGTAATTATTGTATATATAAAACCCCTTAGTAAACCATGTCCACCGAAGTCTATTTACCAATATACATAAAGATATCAATTATCCGTGTAATTAGCTAAGTAATTCCTAAATGCGTGTAGATTAAAGGAAATTATTTTACCTGGATATGATTGTCGCTGATGAGCCTAAGGTACAAAACATGCGGGCGGCGACGATAAGGTTTTTCTAGCTCCTCGAGAATTAAAATTGTCCAAACAACGGAGCAACATTTCTGGGCCCATCTTAAAGTTTTCGCGCTGTGGCGCTAGCGACCGGAAAAACACGCAAGTAAGGGCGGAGTTGAAGGCTAGGAGGCTGTCCACAGCCCATCTGTTATGTTGGATACTCATTGTTTGTTCAATAAAGTTTCTATGGAGAAAAAAAGGGGGCTGTCCAAGCCGCTCACTTCCTGACTACCCGTCCGTCTAAGGACACTACCTTGTGACGTAGGTAGGTAGTGTCCTTATGAGCATCCTTCCCCTGAATTCGGACACAGCATCTGTGTGCCTCCCAGAGCACTCTGGCATACACACTGATAGGTTTGTAGCTTGAACCTATTCGCTGGAACGTTGAAGGCAATGTAATCACACAACAAGCAAGACCCGAGTAGGCAACATTCTTTATGTTTCACGTGCACGGGAGAGAACTGGACAGGCGCCGTTCCTTCGCTTGACCCCAGTTGCTCTCGTCCGCTCCCCCATAACACTGCTCTTTTATTGTGGTTACATGAATATGCATAGGTTCATTAACATATGACATCTTATAGGTATACATGTGAACGAAGAATACCATGTGTGTGTGTGTGTGTGTGTGTGTCTGTGTGTGTCTGTGTGTGGGGGTCAAACTGTGACCCCAGGAAGACTCCCCAGAGCCGTCCATCTAAACAAAAGGCACTTAGCCTAAAACAGACATAGATACGTTTATCCTACCATAAAACAATAAGACAAGGTACGACCTCTCCCATGCTCCTAAAATGTGGGTGTGAAAGTCAGAGAGCTCTGGAATGCACACAAAGCTTGCAGACTATTAAGGATCAAACCTCCTATCACTCTACACCTAATTATAAAACTCTAAGAATATAGAAGTAGATATTTCTAAGCATAAATGACAATCACAACACAAATCTAACATTTCCCCCCTTTTGGCAATTATGCTAGAAAAGTCCCCAGTTATGATCACGTCATGTCTGACAGTGTCAATGCAAACATTTTTATACTCAGCATACGTAAACGTACACAGTTTGACAAATATATTAGCAGTTATCCAAGTTCTCATTAATCTCATTCAATGGTAAACTGCATCCTACAAGCAAACAAATGAATTGTTAATGGTCATAAGAGAAATTAACATTTTCAAGATCACTCCAGCTCGGTTGTGCTCCTCTGCAAGACATGTAAATCACACGTTTCTCTGCAGAGTGGTTTAAGTTCTGCAGGGCATCATAAATGTCTCTTCCAGTTGTTTCCATCACTGTTCATAGAACCAGAGTCCAAATGTATGTAGAATAAACAGTCAAACATACCAGTTGGTTTTGTTGTTTGTCAACATGGGTCTCGGCTATCGTGAAAGCTGCAGACCTCTTCAGCACTCTAGTTTTATGGCCTCTGCCAACCCCCATCACCTCACTTCAGGCCTCCGTCCTGTGGGGGATACATATGACTCCTCCATTGTCCATCCTCTGCAGGAAAACCCCTCTGTGGAAAGGGTGCTGGATCCAGTTATCTTACTGCTGCTATGATCCCAGCAGTCTTCAGAGTGTCATCGTATGCACAGTACAGTGACACAGCATTAGGTGATGTTCATAGGAAACTGCTGTCATCACCTCCATAGCTTCTGGCTCCTGTGCTTTTCACAGAATCATGATGCCATCCTGGACTCCCCCTGCGTTGTCGATGGAGCTTGGCACGCTCCCCTCATCCTTCAGGTGCCCGTCTGTCGTCCACAATCTCCTCTGTTGGCCTCTGGAAAGCCCCCTTGGCACAGCTCTCATCCTTCGCAGCTTCGTGGTCCTTGCTGTGGCTGTGGAATCTGATCTCATGATGGGCCCCAAACAGCTCGACCTTTGACCTCAACCACTGCCCGGACTGTCAGCTATGCCTGGAATGGGTTGCTTCTCACTGGGCCTCAGAAGATTTCTCAGGAGATTCCTTTCAGCAATACTCTGACTGCTGCACCTGTATTTCCTTGCTAGGAGGAGAAACTCCTACTTGGAAAGCATGTCAATCATCATCAAACCACATTCTTTAGTTCAGTGAGCTTCATTTATGAACCATCAAAGCCTCATCTGAACACAGATGCACCACTTGCATAGGTTTAATACCCGTCTGAACTGTTAATCACAAAGATCACACAAAAATCATAAAAACATAGTTCAGAAAACATAGAAAACATAGTTTCATGTAACTCTGTAATTCTGGACCCCTCCTCTTGACGCATGGACACTCCCATGAGTCAACTCATCAACCCTAGATTCCTGTCTTAAAGAAAAAGGTTAGCTAGATTACGTCCCAGGCAACATCAGGGTGTCTCTCCCCTCTGGAGTAGCTCTGTAACCCTGCAATAAAAGATGTTAGTGTGTTTTGCACAGTAAGTGTGCTCAACATCTGGCTCTGCCTGGAGCCATCATACACACCATCATGACCTGGAAAACAAGATCTGGAAGTAAAATCAAACTTCACACTTATAAACAATTGTATCATTAGAGTAATAAAGCATCAACAGGACAAGTATCATGTGCAGGTTTTCTCAAATCAGTAAACTACAATTATTGGCATAATTTGCCTCAGACATGGATCATCCCATGTACTCAGTTAACATTAGTGTAATCGGTGACTTCCCTTAAGCAAAGTCACTCCATGTATTTAACACTAGGAGCTCAGTAGTGGCCAGCTAACGAGCCCCATATCAAACTATTCCATAAACACTGCATCTCTTATTTGCTTTCTCATGTTACTTGTCCGTCTCTGCTGAATCCTCTACATGCACTCTTAGAAAAACAAACATTAGCAACACACATGGACAATCCTGGAGGTCAGGCACAAATTGACAGGGTCCAGAGGTGCCATAAAAAGACCATAAAGACCATAGCTGTGGACAGAAGTGGCACTAGTTTCAACACAGGGAATGTTTTACATGTTATTCACATCGTCAAAGTAACCTTTAACATTTCCCCAACAACACAGTGTAACAGCATCACCAACTCATAACCTGTAAACGCAGTTTTCTTCACACGTAAACCCAGAAATCCTGTAGTAGAAAACATCAACCAGCTATCCTGGTATAAATCACATGATCAAATCACATGAAGAACTGTAATGCTGTAGAAATGTTAGCGCTGCGCAGGTGTATACACACTTTCTCACAGTCACCTCTGTGAGCAACACAAGGTAATGAATAACACCCCTGGTAGATGCACAGACACAGAAAGTGGCATTTAAAAGGTTAAATCATCACGCAACCTTAAATGTTGTTGTCATCTTTCTGCTCCAAAAAAAGAGAAACACACATAGATTCATCTGCACCTTTGTCAGGTGGGGGTTAACTTCGCACAGTGATGTCAGTCAGTCTGTCAGCTTCTGTCCGCTTTCACCAGTCAGTCAGTTTTATTTTCTCCTCTTCCACTCATTCATTCATTCATTCTTTCTTTGCTGACAGTGGAAATTATTGTCGCATTTTCATTTCCACTTCTCAGCAAAATGACGTCATTTCAAAAAGAAAAGAAGAACTTTATATGGGATTATCTCGCTTAATCCTTTTTGGGTAGGGACCTATTTTCTAATTGTCCCATATAAGTGGCTTTCTCCAGATCCCATTGTAATCTTTTGGAGAAACTCACTTGCAACAATTTTCTCGACGACGTGTCCTATAGCGCTTCTGTTCTAATCGTGCAGATCTGCTCAAACAGAGATCATCAAACAAAACTTTCAGTGCACTGTGAAAGTATCAAAATAAAAAGGCCTCGTTGAGTCATGACACATGCTCCTCATCTCAGGAGGGTAAATCATACCATTAGCATGATTTATTCAATTCAATTCAATTTTATTTATATAGCGCCAAATCACAACAAAAGTCGCCTCAAGGCGCTTTATATTGTACAGTAGATAGCACAAACCATCATGCTAATTGGCAGGCTCAACTTCACAACAAAAGAAAAATCATCAGCTAGATTAACTCCAAACCAACCATCAGCCACACAACACACAACATAAGCCTCATGTCTCATTAGCTATGAATTTTAATCCCCAGGACTGTACTTTTTACTCATTTAGGCCACAGATTTTATTTAGTTTTCCTTCTTCCCCGTCATCATAAAACATGTGACATGTTGTCATGCATTTCACAAAAGACGTTTGTTCTCATGTATTCAGAGTTGTGTATCTGGGTGCAGGATTCACTCGCACATCACAACAGGAAACTCAGTGTTTTAGAGTCTCCTCTCTAACAAACTCCAACACATCCCATTCACTCGTGCTAGAATTCAGTCACCTTTCATTAATCTAAGAACTATCAACTAATTTGCATATCAGCTATTAACCCACTAAGCTGACAGGACAACAGAAATGCATGTTCAAAATATTATCACAAAAATAGAATTTCCCTCATACAGTAAATTACTTGTGCTGCATCAGTCAGGCAGAAAGCATCTCCCAATTTACTATATTACCAACTAAATTTATTTTCTGATCCCTGGTTGGTCAAACCAGAATCTTTTTTTCCCACAAAAGTTAAACTGTTGTCCTGCAACCTAGAGAGTTAACTGTCAGCATTGGATAAATTCAGCATTTGATAACAAGTGTCTGTTAAATTGACACTATTTTAACACTGATGAGAGATAACAAGCTGATTTTCATTGCATGTATGTTTGTTATTAGGCAGGTTTAATCAATGTCTGAGGAGCTGCATCTCCAGCAGGGCATGTTCTTAAAGCTGCCTTTCCTACACACTTCTCTGCTATTAATTGATCCTTTTTAACTAATGTGCTATGAGTCCACTGGTCTTTGCATCACTTCTTATCACACTAAGTGACTTGGACAAGATGATAAACAGACTCACATGCTCAAGATGGTGTCTAATCTTCATGAGCTCTCTTGTGTTTCTGTTAGTAGGGTTAATGCATGTTCTGCTTGTGTGTGTGATTTTGTATATGTTTCTTTTTGCAGTGTTTCAGATTCCTTCACAATTCTCCACTTAAGCAGTCAGTTTTCTTTTCCCCAGGTTTGCTAACCCAAATTTTGATTTCCCACATTAAACAACAGCAATTCCTCTGTGTTCTCACCTACTGCTCCCACTCTGTTGTCCTCTCCCACTTCAACAGTCCAATAGCCGGCAGTTCTTCTTCAGCTTTGTCCTGTGTTCCACTGTCTCTTCTTGCCATTTTACTCCGAAAGTGGCAAATATCAACCTCCAACAGTCTCCTCAGTTCTCCTCAAACGTTCTTTTCACAAGCACAGTGAAGTTGCAGCTTGTTGGAAACACAGTGTCATTCATCCAATCAGTCAGGATGATGGTTTGCTCTTCTTCTCCACTGCTGTTTGTCCACACTGCTACTGCTTGCTGGGTCTCTCTGCTCAGGACTTCGCTGCTGTCTCTTTATCTGCCATGTTATTGCTCTTTGGAACTGCATTCCTTGTCTTCAGGGAGGAGTGAGAGCTCACTTGTGAGGATGAGGGACACATGGAGCTGTAAATAAGTTAGCCAAAAATTGGCCTGAACATTTCCAATGATGTTAAACTATAATTTCCTTCCGACTGCTGCATATGGGAAATTGATCCAGGTCTGCGTTTCATCTGAAAGTGACACACTGAGACATTTTGATCATTATTCTCATTACTTAACCAACACACAGAACTCTCTCTCTGTTTTTTGTGAACTCTCCTTTCTTAAAAGCAGAAAGTGAGATTGTAGTTGTTCTTGGCTGATAAACACAAAACCTTTTCCCTATGATTTTCCATCTACAATGTAGATTTTGTCTCTTTTTACTTTTTTTTCTTATAACTGGTGACCTGCAGAATCACCGCTCTCACAATTTGTGACAATTACATTTACACAGCGCACACACACACTGTGACGTCAGGCACATTCACACTCACCTTTTCATCTGCATAAATAAAACATATGGCTGATGATGGTGATCCATAAGTATGATCACAGGTTTATCTAGTTAGTTTTCAACCCAACAAAGGAAATAAACAAAAACATGATGCTGATGCTATGAACACTCTACACACATGAATCAAGATCCAGGAAAACTGCTGCGCATCTGAAAGAAGAAGCTGAACTCACGGATACGCTTACATACTCGAGTTATCATAGTTCTGTTTCTCTCTCTTTGATGAGTTCTCAGCCAGCTCCTGATCTGATAATGTGTAGCTTGCTCATCAGCTCAGAAGAGACAGCAACACAACCTCACACAGTGGTTGCGTGCTTTGCCCACAGTGGCAAAGACTTACACTTTCATATTCAACTCAGCTTCTCCATCATGTAGTTTTCAGCTGTTTCACACAGGGTTCAGCATAATAGTTGTTTTCATAGGTGTGCTCTATATCTCAACAATGGCTCATAATAAGACGACAGTCTTTCAAACAGGTCAAGTGCCTCTATGCACTTCATTAGTTTAAATATTTGCCTATTTTACTTCATCTCATATGTCATTGTACTAAATTTGAGCAACCTTAAGCTTAATGCAGATTACTGTTAACAACTGGTTAAATTAATGGTCTGGAGCACAGGCCGTTGTTGATCAGGGCAATCTAAAGAATCATCTAAACCATTTTGTGTCAGCAAGGGGTGGGGGGAAGCCATTCACCAGAGCATAGCTTAACTGCTGCTGATGTGGGCTGGCCTTCTCCACACGCTCTTCAAGGCTGCTGTTTTCCTAAAAACTTCTAACATTTGAGATTCTCCCGTGACTAGTTTACGCTCATAACAGTTATGAGCATATAAATACCTCGCACTGTTGGGAGTAAATTCTTGCAAAAATGTGTTGTCTCCCTGTGAGGCAGTCTCACTTGCTCGGGAACCCATGATAACAACAACCGTGTCACAGACCATGCCTGCTCCGCAGCTTTCACACAACAACAACACAAAATAGGCCTATTGTCCAGCACAGTCTGGACTCCGCGGAACTTCTCGACGCCTCACAAAGTGGTGGAGAACTCAACGCCTCACAAAGTGGCGGAGGACTCACTACAGTACCTCACAAAGTGGTCTGTACCTATCGCTAGCGAACTTCTCAACGCCTCACAAAGTGGCGGAGAACAACACAACCACACGGTCATAGAGTCGGGCTCTTTGAACTTACTCGGCGTTGCTTAGCGTGTAATATCAGCCTCGGATCCCGCCGATCGTCATTCGTCGAGGAGAGAAAACGGACAGCTCATCCACCGGCCCGATGACAAATTCTCACGTCTCGCTGACGTCAGGGTTCTCTCCTCGGTGAATGCCGACTCCAGGGATCCGGCTCGAAGGACCAATTAATGATAGGTTTGTAGCTTGAACCTATTCGCTGGAACGTTGAAGGCAATGTAATCACACAACAAGCAAGACCCGAGTAGGCAACATTCTTTATGTTTCACGTGCACGGGAGAGAACTGGACAGGCGCCGTTCCTTCGCTTGACCCCAGTTGCTCTCGTCCGCTCCCCCGTAACACTGCTCTTTTATTGTGGTTACATGAATATGCATAGGTTCATTAACATATGACATCTTATAGGTATACATGTGAACGAAGAATACCGTGTGTGTGTGTGTGTGTGGGGGGGGGGGGGGGGTGTCAAACTGTGACCCCAGGAAGACTCCCCAGAGCCGTCCATCTAAACAAAAGGCACTTAGCCTAAAACAGACATAGATACGTTTATCCTACCATAAAACAATAAGACAAGGTACGACCTCTCCCATGCTCCTAAAATGTGGGTGTGAAAGTCAGAGAGCTCTGGAATGCACACAAAGCTTGCAGACTATTAAGGATCAAACCTCTACCAATCTACACCTAATTATAAAACTCTAAGAATATAGAAGTAGATATTTCTAAGCATAAATGACAATCACAACACAAATCTAACACACACACATCTTAAGGTCATGAGAGAGGTCGTACCTTCTCTTACTGATTTACACTATAGGAGGACCCCTACTCTGTATCTGTTTAAGTATAAGTGCCTTTTGTTTAGGTGGACTGCTGGACTCCTGGCACCAGCAGGTCTGGGGAGTCTTCACAGGGTCACATCTTGACCCCACACATGCACACACGCACACACACACACACACACACACACACACATAAGTACACGACACACAGACAAGGTACTCTTTGTTCACATGTATACCTATGTAAGACGTCATATGTTAATGACCTTATGCATATTCATGTAACCTCAATAAAGAACAGTGTTACGGGGGAAGATGGCTGAGAGCAACTGGGTTTCGAGCAGAAGGAACGGCGCTCATCACAGTTCTCTCCCTCGTGCACGAGTTACACAAAGAACTTGGGTGAATGGCATCTTGCTTTTACCGTTGTGGTAGAATTGTCTCGTTCCAGCAGTGGGTCTGTGCCAGATAGAAGTCTATCAAGAAATATCAAGCCCCTAAACAGAATTTTGAGCTCTTCTGAAAACTGCACTTCTTTTCATTAATCTGAGAGAAAGCTTCAAAAAGCAATAAAAGCGACATCATTAAAGTTTCTAATGTGCAATAAGATCCAGACGTGTGTCTGGAATGGAGTTTCACTCTTCGTCAGCCAGTCTAAGCTCACCAATAGATGAGCAGTACCTGGTTTCCACCCAACATAACATCTAAAATTTAAGAGCAAACAGATATTCTTGCTCATCACAGTCTGAGAGTCTTCTCACTGCTTTTTTTCAAGCTTCAAACTCATATTTGAATGTTCCCATAAATGTTCCCATAAACTCATAAACTTTACTGTAATCCGCTCCCTTCATGTGTCCTCATTTGACAGTAAAATATATGAAGATATCAAACAAAGTTTTCCTTAAAAGTCTGCTTCAGTTACCAGATGACAAGAGAGGCTGTCAGGTAAGTTACCCGACATTAACCTTTCTATTAATCTGACTTAAACATTTAAAAATATAGACACATCATGTTTTGGCTGTCCATTTTTTTAAAGACATGATAGAGTTTAATAAATATCGCAAATAATTATTTTAGACATGTGCACTAAACTATAAACTAAACAACTTATTATACTAGGGATAATAATTATGATACACTAATAATTATGATGACTGTATGATTACAGAGAAGCCAAGAATGGAAAAAACCTGTTTATTGATCATCCTGCTGCTCTCAGGTCAGTAATTGTAATATCTTAAACATTAATAATAACTATAAATATATTGAGACAGACATTTGTGTCATCAGGTTACATGCACAGGCATTTATTTCATATCACAATAACTGCATTTATTTTAAATGTGAGTTCCTTTGTTTTCATATTTATATTTTGATTAAGTAAAAACTTGTTGTATTCATTTCTATGATAACATATAAAACTAAATAGCTTTTCACATTTTGACCGCTATAGCACAGTCATTCCCAAACTTTGGGGATGATTTTTTTTTTCCTTCTACTTCTTTTTCTCCTCATTTTTATTTTTACTGTGATTAACCACAATGTTTACCTAGTCTCAGTCAACCCAGATAAAATAGAGTTGTGTCAGGATGGGCACCTGACATCAAGTCTTTGTCAGAGCTAATGTAGATTAGAAGGAAATTTCCATACCAAATTTGGATGTAAGAAGAGGAATAGGAATTACTAAGGTCACATAAGCCAAAGTGTGAATAGCTTTCATCTCGTAAACTGGGCTTAGCTGGAGCTGGAGAGTCAGGAGAAGGTAAAGGATGGTTTAATATTGTTTCCACTGTACCCCCAAGATTCTGTATCTCTTCATAGTTACTTCATTTTGCTTCCAAAGGACTCATTAAGCTTAATCATGTTTCCCCAAAACAAAGCGCCTTGGCTAATAAAAGTTTTCTGCATCGGTCAGCGTCTGCTGAGTTTATGTTCTGTCTGCATTGGTCTGTCACAGTTTACACAAGGACGCAGATGCAGGATGCACTGAGGAAAGATTTTAATTGATTGTAGCTTTAAATGAGTAGGAATTGGTTTAAATTAGAGATGTCACCATACCACTTTTTTATGTCCAATACCCGTATCATAAATTTGGATATCTGCCGATACCAATATGAATCTGATATCGTGTATTTTATAATCAATAAAACTTTTTTTTTTTATCTTGCTGTATTTTATATGAGTTTTAAAAAACAAAACACTAACACTATTATGTTAAACCTTTATGCAAAAAATACCCATGAACCCAAAATATTTCATAGTTCAGCAATAAAACTTAAACCTGCACCATCCCCCCTATTCTGGTATTTTAAAGAGTACCTAGCAGAAATATTAAACAACCTGACTAATACGGTTGTCAACTCCCAGCACCCCTCCCCTCATGATGCTTAATTGACGTAATCAACTTTAATTTAATGCACATGTAAAACAAATGCACAAAAATCTATTATTTTTCTGAGGATAGACTTTAAAGTTCTGATGCTGGTCTATAAAGCTCTGAATGGTTTAGGACCGAAATACATCAGTGACCTCCTGACCCAGTATGAACCTTCCAGATCCCTCAGGTCATCTGGATCCGGTCTGTTATCAGTCCCCAGAGTCAGAACCAGACACGGAGAAGCTGCATTCAGCTTTTATGCTCCTTATATCTGGAACAAACTCCCAGGAAGCCTCAGATCAGCTGAAACACTCAGTTTATTTAAATCCACGTTGAAGACTCACCTGTTCTCAGCTGCTTTTGAATAAAGCACCAAATCCACACTTAAGTTTAAATTTCAAAACCTACTTTTTAACTACTGATTTTATCTACTGTTCTGATTTTATCTACTGTTTTGATATTTGATTTTATATACTGTTTTGTTTGTTTGTTTGTTTTCTTGTTTTAATAAAATTTAAATCATGCTTTTTATTTGTTTTTGTTTTTAATGTCTCTGTAAAGCACTTTGAATCACCTTGTTGTTGAATTGTGCTATATAAATAAACTTGCCTTGCCTTGCCTTACAATAATTAAATGGATTCAACATCTTGCTTCATCAGAATTACAGACTGCACAGATGGTACCTTCACAAAGGAAAAGAATACTATAGCTTACCAGGGTAACTAGGATATATATTAGACTTAATATTTACTTTATACAATAATGGACTTCTGTACATTTTACATCAGATGAAAACTTTGGTTGTAAGATTCAGATAATTATTCATTAAAAGCTAGACATGAGAATAAGAAATAAAAGTATTTCTTTGTGGCCCCTTTTCCCTGTTAATGCCCTACCTGGCCCCCTGGCAAAACTTTGCTAGACCCGCTCCTGCACAGCTACATGGAAAAAGATCCTGGTGTAGAAAGTAATATTAAATAAACTCTAACAACAGCCTATAGAGCTTAAATCTGCTGCTTATGATTATCTGCTGGTTTCCTCTCTCTGGCGCAAAGTGGTTGACAGGACTCGCGAAAGAAAAGCCGATCAGCTGATCATTGATCAGTTTCATGATGAAAGAAGCAACAGGAGAGGGAAGAGGCAGTCGCTCCATATATCGGTTGTTAAGCTTAACATGGGAATGCTTTACAAACATTCAGAGATGGACTCACACCACAGCCACTCTACCATGTGACGCACACTGCTCCGACATGCTAAGGTCATGAGCTGGGTAACGCCATGTCGCAAGTTTTGTGAGGATCGGACATTTTTTTTTCTCTTCTATATCCGATCCAATAATTTCGGTCAGGATACCGATATTGTATATTAGAGGTCATAGTCTTTCTCTGGTATGCATAGCTGTTTTTCCAGTAAACAAGTAAGTCATCCCAGGTTGCATCATTTAGGATCCAAGGTAGTGCTTACCAGTGGGTGAGAATCAATCAGGCAGATTTCGTTGTGGTCTGGACATGCGCAAAACATTTATTCTGTGATAAAGGAAACCAGGAGATGTAGGTTTATAGCTTTATAGAAGAAGAAAATTACTTTTTTAACCAGGAGGTTTAGCTCTCACATTGTTGCTCAAAAATCCAGCAAAACATACAGAGACAGTCTGAGGTCATGTAAACTGTATTTGGCATGTAAGTGGAGTCAGGTGTGTTAGTGGATGTTGTGTAGCCACACCTGTGCCTGGGAAACGATAAGAATTATTAACCAACACACAGACAAGAAACAGAGAAAATGGTCCAGGATCAGAAGACAGGCTGAGGGAGAGTGGATATATTCAACACAGGATGATCAGAATCAAAATACTTTATTAATCCGAAAGGAAATAATAGGTTACAGCAAGCAGCACACTAATGGTGCATGCGCACTTACAAAAGGAACCTTCTGACCAAACTTTACACAAACAACACATTGGAAAGACATGTCAGAGAGGTAGGCTGATAGGAAAAAAACAACGAAAACACAGTCCGTAATCAGAGTGTTGTTGTTCAGCTCCAGCCTTGAGACCGCAGCTGGCGCCGAAGTGGTAGCCGCATGAAGTGATGGTGGTTTTTACTTTAGTGCGAACAACTCATATGAATTTCAAAGCTGTTCTAACAGTCCAACACTGGTCTCTCAATCTCCCGTTGGAAAGCCGCGAGCTTCTCCATGATGTTATCAAACTTACGCTCCGTGATGTTGTCATTCTTGTGCTCAAAGAGCAGATTCTGAGAACTCACGACCGCAGTGCGCTTCTCCAAGATGTAATAAATTTTCGCTCAGAGGTGTTATTCTGAGTGTTCACGGCAGCCGTAATCTTCTCCAATATCTTATCCGTGCTGCGCTCAATGAGCCCATTTTGAGAACTCACCACTCGTCCTATCGTTTCCATCCCATTGGGCAGCCTTGTGGGGGTTTGAACAGCCGATTCCGCTTTCTTTAATCTTCGATAAGCCAGGGCCAAGCCAGCTCCGATCAGCAAGAACCCTGTTATCATGGTTCCAAATAGGTAGATATCTTCAGCGTCTTCGATCGACAGTCCCACCAGGCACACGATCCTCCATTTCTGCCACCCGTCCATCGTGTACCCGGCAGGGAAAGTACCTCCAGGACACTCAGGCTCACCCGAGCCCAGACTTCTGATTGAGAAGAGGGTGTCAATTGCATTCAGGGACCAGTTGATCAAATCCATAATTCCTCTTTTGGTTTTAGAGAACAGACTGTGAGAGAGTGTTCCAGGGAAAAGTAATACAAAAATACACGAGACTAGACAAGGACACAAGAGGCTAAGCAGGGAAGATAAGGGGGAGAGGAGAGGAGAAAAAGTGCGACCGCCTTCGCCAAGAATCAAAGAGAAAGAAGATGGTGTTGCCAGGAAGGGGGGGAAAGAAGAAGAACTCAGACATGATTGATGGATGTAGTAGAGGAGGACATCCGGAGGCTTGGTGTGACAGATGAGGATGCAAAATTATTTTAAAACAGAACATTAAATCTCAAACGAGTCGCAGTTTTTTCTGTGTGTGAGAGACTCATTATTTACAGCTGCTGCTTTGGTGTTAGGTCTCATTCAAATATGCATGTAATACATATAGTTTTATCAATAAATGCAGTTTTGATAAGATTTTGCCTGATGATGAATGTAACAATGTCTTCTAAATCCCACATCTTCATCTGACTGCTGTGTATATTGTTCTATATTATTTGTAAACAATTACCCTTGAAAAATATCACAATCATGCCTCAAAGGTAGCAAAAGTACAGACGTTCCTAACTTATGTAGAAGAGCAGATACTTTTGTTATCTGGTAAAAGTACTAATTCAGCATCTTTACTGATGGAAAAGTGTGAAGTACAGGATCTGAAACGTACTGTTCTTTTATGTCTTTGTATGTGATAAGCCCCACTGATGGATACACCATAGGAAGTTTGAGATTTGAAGGCTCACAGTGATGGAAATTACAAACTTCAGCACATTTACTCCCTACATTTTTTGAAAATGCAAGGAGTAAAAAGTACAGATACTAGTTTAAAAAAATTGTGAAAAAAGGTAAAAAAAAATAAACTCAAGAAAAGTATAGGTACCTTAGAATTGTACAAAAACAACGTAATTGGCTAGATGGTTGCAATTTTTATTTTTGTGAATTTGCCTTTTCAGTGATTCGTCTAACAGCCCAGTTTCCACAATAAAAACTTTCATTTTTCTCAGGAGGACTTTCCACACTTCCTCCCCACTCCAGAGAATACCACTTTGTGAATCAGCTGATGACCTGGACCGAAGCTCAGAGTTACTGCAGAGAACACTTCACTGACTTGGTCACCATCTACAACAGCAACATCAACCAAATGCTTCTCTCAATGTCACCAAAGATTGATACTTGGGCTTGGATAGGGCTCTATGATGATCGTTACAGCTGGAAGTGGTCCATGGAGGGAAAACTTTTTTATGTTGGCAGTACACATGAATTTTTGATCTGGGCTAACGGCCAACCAAACAATGAAAATGCAAAGGAATACTGTGTGGCTCTTCAGGGACAAACACAGATGGATGATAGACCCTGTGGAGATTCTTACCCTTTCCTGTGTTACAATGGTAGGAAAAACATTTGTTGCCCGGTTTATCCTACAACTTTATGTGCTTCATAACGTGTTTCAAAATTAATCCTTTTTGGAATCTTTTACAGCCAAAAATACAAGTTACATCTTAGTGATGGAGAGTCGCTCCTGGTCAGCAGCTCAGTCGTACTGCAGGACATACCACACAGACCTGACCAGTATAAGAAGCAAAGAGGAGAAATCCAACATCACGCTCACTTTGAATGGATCAGGGGTTCAGTATGTGTGGATTGGCCTCTACAGGGATCCCTGGGCCTTCTGGTCTGACAACACCACCTCAACATTCACTAACTGGATGTCTTATCCTTATAAACAGCCTAGTAACTATTATCCACCTGAGGACTGTGGAGCATTTTCTTTAATGACAGGGGAATGGGGTGATGGCTCCTGTACCTACAGACACTTTATTTTCTGTTTCACAGGTGAGGTCCAGAATTCAAACACTGTAAGATCCTGTTATCATGTAAAACACTAATGTTTGTGTTTTTATATGTGATTCATTTGTAGAAGGGAGAAAGCAAACAGTGGTGAAAATGAAGCTTCAGTCAGAGGCAGACATGCACAGCACAGAGATCCAGCAGCAGGTTTCACAGCAGGTCAGCAGTTCAGTCACACAAACTTGACACAAGTTCAAACTATGCTTCATGTTTTTCATCATCTGCACATTTTGTCCAGCTGTCAGGCCTCATGCTGTCAGAAGGACTGACAGACTTCAGGATTCGTTGGAGGAAAGTCCAGAGTTACCGTGACGACCAGTTGAAGAAGCAGGATGAAGACGGTGGCTGCAATGAATGAACAGAGGTGATCCAGTAATGCTGCACTAATGAATTAGACTAACTATTCACTTTAGCTAAAGTTATTAAGCTAGCTAAAGAGTTGTGATGCTGTGTAAGACATAAATAAAGCTCAAATACAAAGGTTTGGACAGTGTTTTGCATGTTTCCCTACTGTAGGGGTCTCTGCAAGCATACAGGGCTCTGACAGGGTACAAGATGACAACTTTGGAATTCTACTAGAAACAGTCGATCATATTTGTTTGTCAAAGCTGAATTCAGGGCAAACTATGCTAAATTAGCGTTTTTAGCTAGCAGCTACAATAAGCATAAAGGTTACTGTACGGCTATCAATTGTTAACATGACGCTTGTTCTTATACATGTAATACATTTATGACCAACCTGAGAGTTTATCCGCTGGTCATTCGACATGACGAATGACTTCTGAAGTCTTAATTTCAGCTCAAGACGCTATAGATTCCGTCAGTAACGCTATCAGTCTGTAGTTCTATTAATCTGCGCTTGAACCGGAACCGGATGTAAGTCCCAAAAAACTGAATTTTGGAACTGAAATTGAATTGTAGAACTGAAACTGAATGGTGAGAAGTGAATGTGAAATTATTCGAGAGCTGAATTTTTAAAGGATAAAATGCAGTTTCAAAGCAAATCAATTCATTTTCAAACCATAAATTCAATTTCAAATTAGACTAATTCAAATTCAGTTTTCAAAAGCTTTCATTCAAGTTACAATTCAGATTCAATCTGAGTAATTCAAATTCAAATTTAACTTATTCAAATTCAGTTTCTGATGGCACAGATTTCTGCCCATACACTTAACTTTGAAATTATCTGTCAGTGATACAGTAGCGAGAGATACAACAACTGCTATGTACACTTTAGTTTTTGACAATATATACAATATAGTACTTAAAGGAACACACTCCACTTTTTTGGAAATAGGCTCATTCTCCATCTCCCTCAGAGTAAAAATGCAGTGTCTTCTTTCTAGATCCGTACGTTAACAGGGCTCTGGAGTGTGATCTTACGGGATGGGGCGTAGCCAGGATTTTTGGTCGAGGCGCCATATTAGCAGGCCAAACAAATGCTTGCTGTGTGGTCGGTTGTAATGTTAGATTGCACTACTGGCAAAGGAATAAGCTTGAAAATGGGCTCTCTTTTCATTGTTTCCTCACCTGGAAGCATCATCTGAGGTCATAGCAAATTAGAACAAACATGCAGAACTACCTTCTATTTATGGAGTTGCTAATTATTCGGCATTATTGCAGCAAACCAGCCTATGAAATGAATGAAACAAATCCTGACTGGGTTCCAACGCTACACATGGGGCACTATGAAATCCCTGCTTCAAACTACATGCTACACACCACCATACCAATCAAATTACTTCTTCCATGTGAGGGTGAAAATGTGACCCTCCTGGATAAGATGGTGAAGGTTTGCTGCTTTTTGGTGAACATGTGCCCCAGTGTGGTAGTAAAACCAGGGAAAATGCTCTTGTTAAATACTCTTAAGTCTTGTGCTGTTTATGTAGTAATAGGTTTTCAAAAGAGACAGTAAATTACAGAATGCTAGAAGTGGGTGATATTATTTAAATGCGGTCATGATTTTATGTAAACATTTTGTCATTTGTAAACTATAAACAACATTGATTCTAGATTGTAACTGATGTGATGTTTTACAAAGTTGTTTTAATTAAAAAAAAAAGGCAAACATTTATTTGTTTCTTTATTCAACTTTTGCACAATATTACTTAGTAAGTACATATTCAGTAAATGCAAATTATTTACATGCCCCCCTAAATTAAAATATTATGGGTTATTCAGAACAGAACTATGCTTGGAAAAATATTGTCCCATCAGTTGAGACAACTCCTCCACAGTAGCAGGTGGAATTTTTCTTTTCTGAGGACGGCTTCTTTTACCTGTCACTACAGATGGTCTGTTTATGTTTTGATCAAGAGCCTTTTTTGGGGCAGCTGAAGAGGAGAAGTCTATCTTATGGCCAACCTCTGGCTGTATCTTGGTCATATTACCCAGCAAAACCCAGTATGCAGGTTCATCTGTAACAGTCCTTGTGCCACAGATCCTCACTGTTGCTTCTACTTTGAACAGAAGAGCAGCGACATGGCTGCAGGTCTCCGCGACTCCGGCCATAAAGGTGCAGTGGGCGGCTTCAACCTTCCCTGTGATGCTCACAATCACCTGTGGCTGCAATGCTGCAATTCAGTCTTTGAGAGTGCAGCACCTGAAACACACACAGACAAAGTTCATTTAAAGACAAGAACTATGAGCCAAGGCCGACACAAATGTGTTTTATCTACTTTCAAATCCATTTATCATAAATGTAACAAATAAAGTGTTTTTATGCATCCCCTATCATCCATCTATAGAACGCTGCATGTTATATTCTAAATCTGCCTGTTCTCTTTCAGAAACCTGCCTGCAGAAAATGAACCTAAAGTATGTAATGCAAGGATGTAATCACTTTCAAGAGGGAGAAAACATAATGTTCAACTTTAAGTGACAATTATGGACACCTAATATGATAAGGAGATTCTGCAGGTCATTAATCAATGTATAAAACTAAAACAGATTGTATTTTTAGTGACACAGGATACAAACAATGAAGCAATATGTATAATTAGGATTTTTTATAATAAATGTGAATTAATTAGTGCAATTTCTTTAACCATACAGAATAACTAAATCCTTCAGGACAATGTCTCATCAATGCACTGAACTCACTATGTTATCCCTCTAACAGAGCCTCTACATGTTCTCACTGTAATTTCCCCCTCATGAATGAATTTATGCTGCACTAATCTGAATGTTCGGGGGAAAATCAAATGCATTTTACTCGCAGTACTCAAGCTGACTTACCTTTGCTTGAATGACGGCGTACTCACAACGTGGAGGCTTAAAAATAGCCAAATCTTGTACCCAGTCCTTGGTGAATTGGATGTGCGCCTCCAGAGATTTATAATTGCGAAATTGGTGCGCCGTGTATGCGCTGACTCCACAGACAAGATACGAGAATAGATCATGCTAAGTCCATAGCGGTTTGGTCTTCAAGGTTTCTACTCCACTGCTGTATTTCATACGGGTCCACATTTCCAATGCACCCTATTTTTTGCAACTACCGTCTCTTTGCATCTGGACACAATCTGTCTTCTTCTTCTTCTTCTTCTTACATTTGTATTGGCGGTTGGCAAACAACTGAAAGGTGCATTACCGCCACCAACTGGTATGGAGTATGGTCTGGAACAACGCTCAAAAAAAACAAAAAAAAAAAACAACCCTCAAATCCTGCCAAACAGGTTCCCCTCTTTTAAAAACAGAAATAAGGCCTGATAACTCTTGCTTCCCGATTCCTTTTGCAACAAATCAACAAGATCCAGTTTGATTTTTAGTTTACTGAGATTGTGAACCAATTGCCTCCTCTCAACCTGATACCTCTGGCACTGCAACATGACATGTTCTACCGTTTCCTCTACCCCACAGTAATCACATTTTCCAGTACTATGTTTCCCTATCAAGAATAATGTGCCATTCAAGCCAGTATGTCCAAATCTCAGTCTGGATATGACCACCTCCTCCCGCCTAGTCCGTCCTGCGTTTCTCATTCCTCCCACCCTCCTCTGAATCTTATACAACCATCGTCCCTTCCTTTCCTCCTCCCACTGCTTTTGCCATCTTGCTCTCATACCTTGCCTTACCATACTCCTTATCTCTGCTTGGCCAACACTAACAGCCATGTCAACCGCCCCATGCCTTACGGCCTCCTTCGCAACTCTATCGGCCTGTTCATTTGCCCATACTCCACAGTGCGCTGGGACCCATAAAAACACTACTGCAAGTCCCATCATGTGCAGCCGGAAAAGTGTCTGCTGAATTTCCCCCAAAACATCTGCCCTACTGTCTGAGTGACAATGCTGTAGACTGACCAATGATGAACTAGAATCCGAACAAATGACAGCATGTAATGGCCTCACGTCCTCCACCCACTGAACAGCTAATAATATTGCAACCATTTCCCCAGTGTATACAGAAAGCCCATCACTAATCCTGTTACCCATTTCCACTGAAAACTCTGGTACCACAACAGCAACACCGGTTTGTCCGGTTGAGTTCCTTGAGGCGTCTGTATATATTTGAACATAACCATAATAGTGGTCAATGTAAGCCTGAACCACATGAGCGTTCGAAGTAAATGCCTTACCCTCATTCCTCTTGTTCAACAATGTTAAGTCTACGACAGCATCAGGAAGTAGCCATGGAGGCACTGCTGGTAACGGGACTCTGCGACTGATGTTCAACTGATCCAGATTAAATTCTGTTGCATGTCTACCCACAGTCCATCCAAAACTCTTCGTTTCCCTTTTTCCTTTCTCCCAGCAAGGTTTAAGTACTTCATGCGTTGGGTGATCCTGCCCGTGACCCTGTAAATTAGCCCAATAATGAAGTGCAAGCTGCTCCCTTCTCAGTCCCAATGGCAGCTCTCCCATCTCCACCTGTAAAGCTGCTGTTGGAGTCGTTTTAAACGCACCCGTGCAAATCCGTAGTGCCTGATACTGTATATGGTCTAACTTTACCAGAGTTGTGGCTGCTGCCGAGTTATATGCTACACACCCATAATCCAACAGAGATCTGACCAACCCAGTGTATATGGCCCTCAAAGATTTCCTATCCGCTCCCCAATCCCGCCCAACTAAACACCTCATTACATTCAACACTTTCTTACATTTGTCCACCACCTTCTGAATATGTACAGCCCATGTTAACCTTTCATCAAACCACAATCCAAGAAACTTAAATGTACTCACCCTTTCTAATTCATGATCATACAACTTAAGCTTGATGTCCGTACCAACCCTCTTCCTTGTAAAAAACATCACCTTAGTTTTATCAACTGAAAATTTAAAACCCCACTTATAAGACCACTCTTCAACCCTTCTAATTGTCCCCTGCAGTTTCTTCACAACATACTCTATATTTTTTCCTCTCTTCCATATGGCTCCATCATCAGCAAAAAGTGAACATCCCACCCCTGCCTCTATATCACTAAACACATCATCTACCATCAAAGAAAATAACAAAGGGCTCACTATGCTCCCTTGAGGTGTACCATTTTCTACCATAAACCTTTCAGAAAAAACCTTCCCAATCCTCACTTGAATATGACGCCCCCTTAAAAAGTCCTTTAGCCACCCGAACATCCTACCCCTAACACCCAATTTACAGAGTTTAATCAGTAGGCCATCTCGCCACAGCATATCATAGGCCTTTTCAATATCAAAAAACACTGCAACTACACTCTCACTGTTCGTCTGCGCTTTTCTAACTTCATGTTCTAAACATAAAACCGGATCCATAGTATTCCTCCCCCTTCTAAACCCACTTTGATACTTAGAAATAAATCCTCTAGTTTCCAAATAGTACGTCAATCTTTCAGTGATCATACGCTCCATCACTTTACAAACATGCGATGTTAACGCTATAGGTCTAAAGTTTCCTGGATTCGTGACATCCTTTCCAGGTTTCCGTATGGGTACCACCACAGCTTCCTTCCAGCTTTGCGGCAGTTTCCCACTCTCCCAAACTCTGTTATATAACCCTAACAAAAGATCTTTAGCTGACTCACTGAGTTGGTTTAACATGGTATAGCATACCTGATCTTTCCCCGGTGCTGATAATTTAGATTTCCGTAGTACTCGATGTAGTTCGGTCTGTGTAAAAAGAATATTTAATGAATCATCCGTATTCCCTACCAGGTCCATTAAGTCTCTATTCACAGCAATTGTCACGTCCCTTCCTCGACGCCCTTCCTCACTAACATTGCCTGAACTGTGGACCTTAACAAAAGTCTTCACCAACACATTTGCTTTTTCCTCATCTGTTACAGCTATGATGTCTCCATCCCTCAGGATTGGATATTCACACTCCCTTTTCATACCATTCATCCTTCTAATCATCGACCAAATGTTCTGTATTCTTGTCTCCCTCCCCACTGAATTAAAAAACCCCCTCCAGAAGTCCCTCTTTGCACTTTTAATGGTTCTTTTCACCTCAGCCTGCAATCTTTTATATTCAATTAAATTCTGAAAACTGTGATTCGCCTGTAAGGTCTTAAATGCCCTATTACGACATTTAATCACTTTATCACACTCCTGTGTCCACCATGGCACAATCTTTTTCTCCCC
This sequence comes from Oreochromis aureus, assembly GCF_013358895.1. Taxonomy (NCBI): domain Eukaryota; kingdom Metazoa; phylum Chordata; class Actinopteri; order Cichliformes; family Cichlidae; genus Oreochromis; species Oreochromis aureus. Next base: position 89,772,902 of record NC_052944.1, on the reverse strand, counting down.
TCTACCGTCTTTCCTCTTCAACACCCTGCTGGCCGCCTCTAAAACTGCCTGACAAATAGAATAATTTAACTCATCCAACCCCACATTCACGTCAATCTTTTGCAATTCTTGATCACTAACTAATCGAAATTTATCCCAATCAGCATCCCTAAAACACCACTGCTGCACCCCCCTTACATCTCGTTTTGCTATACTGAACCCAAACACCGTCATAATAGGAAAATGGTCACTGCCTACAGTTGTCTCTTTCAGTACCCGCCATGAACAAATACTTGCCAGCGAATCTGACACCAATGTAAGGTCTATTGCTGATTCTGCACCTGTTCTAACATCCACTCTCGTGCCACTTCCATCATTCAAACACACAAAATTCTTCATCTCCATCACTTCCTCAATCACTGCACCATTCCGATCATTACCATTACCCCATAATGTGCTGTGTGCATTAAAATCCCCACACCAAATTACCTTACCCTCTAAATATGTGTCAAGTTCATCCACCGATATCAGTTTATTAGCTGGATTGTAGTAATTAATCACTCTGAAACGTCCAGTCCCTCCCCAGACTTCAAGCACAATATATTCCAACTGTGTACCCAAAGCTACAACTCTAGATTGAATCCCCTGTGCCACAAATATTGCACACCCTCCTCCATTACCCTCCTTCCTATCTCTGCGAACACTACTATAACCTTTAATAACAAAATCTAAAGTAGGTTTGAGCCATGTCTCCTGAATACAGATTATGTCTGGTTTATTTTGGCACTGTTCGACAAATCCTTTAAATTCTTGTCCATTTGCAAGCAGACTTCTGGCGTTCCACTGTAAAATAATCATATGACGCTCTCCTCCGGTCCTCCCGCCTTCCCCTCCCCTCCAAGTCTTTTATTGACAGGTTCCCAGGATATATCTTTGATACCAAAAAACCTCTCTGCTCCTTTCACGACTATTTTAATTTTCTCTGTTTTGTGTTTCACCTGGTCTGTACAATTTATGACATACGCAATAAACAAAATCATCTGCTCCACTGTCAGGCCCGCATGAACTCCCCGTGGAGGCACGACTTCTGACGTTGATGGTCGAACCTTTTCCGACCCGTCCTTTGCCCTTTGCACCCTTTTGACAGCCTCAGCATAACTTAAGTTGTGAGCTACTTTGACTCGCTCAACCTCCACAGCCTTCTTCCGTACTTCACACCCCCCATAACTCACCCTGTGCTGCCCCCCACAGTTACTGCATTTATCCTGCACACTATCCCCACATTCGTCATATCGGTGTTCCCCTCCACACTTGGGGCACCTCTGTTTCCCTTTGCAAACTGCTGCGATGTGTCCGTATCTCTGGCATTTATAGCACCTAAGGGGAGGTGGCACATAAGGTCTAACAGGAAAGCTCATGCAGCCCACAATCTGTCTCTATACCGTCATTTTCTTTTGAGCTAGGTTTCAGAATGGTTCGTAGCAATCTTGCTTTGATTCGTGGTCTGCCAAGATGGTGCTGCACTCCCACAATGCATTGCGGCATTACGTCAACTCCAAAGCCCTTTGTGTGCAGGAGAGTATGCGCATGTGCATTGCCATGGTGATTTAAAAAAATAAAGATAAAATGAAAGATAATTAATAAAATGTACAAATTTAAATATTCCCACAAATGTGCAATGAACGTGCAAAAACTCTGTTTATTAGTTATGTGTGCCTATGCCAAGAGGCACACATATTACTATTCGTCGGATTTATTATTCTTATTATTATTATTATTATTCTCCATCTTCCGCCTAAATTTCGGCACGTATCACGCCCCGCAGTTTTGAGAAAAGCTTCATATATGTTACCTCATTTTGTGCGGCTGGATCTGGAATGGTGTGCTATGACTTTTGGTGTTTATGACTATTATAGTTTTTAAATATTAATATTTTAGTGAAAATTTCCCGCGCTCCTCTGCCAAACAGTTTTGACAATAGGGGTACATATGTTACATCATTTTGTGCGGCTGGAGCTGGGCTAGTATGGTGTGACTTTTGGTGTTTATAACTTTTATACTTTTTGAAATATTTAGATTTTAGTGCAAATTTAGGCCAATTTCTAGGCTCCTGAGAAAGATTCTGCTTTTGGCACCATAGAAACAGACTTCATTTGTGGTGTGTTGGCTCTCTCTAGTGGTATACCGGGAGTAGTACGGCCTAAAGGGTGCCATGCTTGGTGAAAACTACATATCCCACAATTCATAGCATGCCTCTACCGAGTCAAACAATGGCGGACACCACTTCGCTTTTATATGTCTTTTATTCGTGTTTCTAGGTCACAAAATACACTTTTAAGATATTTTCAGGCGAGAATGTAGGTGTGTAAACTTCAAATATCTGCTCGTTTTATCAAGACATCCCATATTAGCGACAATTCTCTTAAGTGTTGCTGATAGTCGGGTTAGTTAGCTAGCGCCGCTAGCTTAGCTAGCTAGCGCCCCTTCGTGAAAAACCACCCAGGCTTGGCTGATAGTGAGGTGGCTAAAATTTGTTTAATCGCCCGATCGCTCGGCAAGGGTCTGTGTCTTAGCTGGACTTATTTTTCGTTTATATGGGCCGATGATGCTGGTCGATGTGGAAAAAATAACTGAGTTGTTTGGTGGTGGAGCTACAACAGAGGGCAGCTATCCACCGGTGTGTGACAGAAAGGACATGCCGCGAACGAGACATACAAGGCGGTGAGGCTACCGCCGATCGTCCGGTGTTTGCTAACGCGGAGGTCAATCGTGGATCAGGGAAAGCGAAGGCAGGAGCGTGAGGTGAACTGAATTTCAGGTAAGAAGTTATGACCTGCACTCTATTTGGGTCAGATATAAACCGAGTTTAGGTGTAGTTTATTTAGCAACAGTTCTCTTACGTGTTGCTGATAGCGGCTGGCTAGCTAGCTAGCGCCGCTAGCTTAGCTAGCTAGCAGCGCTAGCGACCCTTCATGAAAAACCACCCAGGCTTGGCTGATAGTGAGGTGGCTAAAATTTGTTTAATCGCCCGATCGCTCGGCAAGGGTCTGTGTCTTAGCTGGACTTATTTTTCGTTTATATAGGCCGATGATGCTGGTCGATGTGGAAAAAATAACTGAGTTGTTTGGTGGTGGAGCTACAACAGAGGGCAGCTATCCACCGGTGTGTGACAGAAAGGACATGCCGCGAACGAGACATACAAGGCGGTGAGGCTACCGCCGATCGTCCGGTGTTTGCTAACGCGGAGGTCAATCGTGGATCAGGGAAAGCGAAGGCAGGAGCGTGAGGTGAACTGAATTTCAGGTAAGAAGTTATGACCTGCACTGTATTTGGGTCAGATATAAACCGAGTTTAGGTGTAGTTTATTTAGCAACAGTTCTCTTATGTGTTGCTGATAGTCGGTTAGCTAGCTAGCTAGCGCCGCTAGCTTAGCTAGCTAGCGCTGCTAGCGACCTTCGTGAAAAACCACCCAGGCTTGGCTGATAGTGAGGTGGCAAAAATTTGTTTAATCGCCGATCGCTCGGCAAGGGTCTGTGTCTTAGCTGGACTTATTTTTCGTTTATATGGGCCGATGATGCTGGTCGATGTGGAAAAAATAACTGAGTTGCTTGGTGGTGGAGCTACAACAGAGGGCAGCTATCCACCGGTGTGTGACAGAAAGGACATGCCGCGAACGAGACATACAAGGCGGTGAGGCTACCGCCGATCGACCGGTGTTTGCTAACGCGGAGGTCAATCGTGGATCAGGGAAAGCGAAGGCAGGAGCGTGAGGTGAACTGAATTTCAGGTAAGAAGTTATGACCTGCACTCTATTTGGGTCAGATATAAACCGAGTTTAGGTGTAGTTTATTTCCATTGTGCTGACTTTTTCAATCACTTACAATAACTCGTACTGCGTGCTAGCTAGCACTACGGAGTTTGTATACAGCTGTGTGCGCACTAAGTTACCGATGTTACCGATGTTGAACTTTATGACAGCCTCCCCTGTCATTCTCTCGCCTGTTGAAACTTCAGTCATGAAACTGATCAATGATCGGCTTTTCTCTCTTGTTTGTTTATCGCGCTAAACAACAGCAGCACGTTTTAAGCTTGATCAGCTGTTGTTAGAATTCTTTTGATTTTAATTTCTAGTATCAGCTGATGTTTGCTGGAGCATGAAGATGAAATCAGGAGATGTCCTTACTGAATCATCAGAGCTGAACTGGTGATGGAGAAACAGGTTTACCCTTAGGTGACATGAATGAGTTGAAGGAAGTTATGAACTGTTTCTGACAGACAAATATACACCAAGCTCCTTTTTTGTGTAGCTGACAGCTGGTAACTGTGCAGGGGCGGATCTAGCAAAGCTTTTGCCAGGGGCCAGGTAGGGCATTAACAGAGAAAGGTGGACACAAAGATATACTTTTCTTTCTTACTCTCATATAAAATATTTATCTTTTATTAAATAGTTATCTGAATCTTACAACCAAAGTTTGTATAATAATACACAAGATTGGCTGTAGACCATTGTTCATCATTCAGAACACTGTGTAAAAATAACAAAAAACAAAAAGTGAATGCAAAAGTGCATAAATATTTATTTTACGTGTTTGATGTGTGTGGCGGGCGTGGTCTGCAGTGCCGCTGCAGGGGAGGTGGACCCACCTGAGCGGCACCTGCAATCACGCCTCTTGGGCGTAGTCTGTGCTCTCTCGGCTGTTTTGGGTGTGTGTTGGGCTGTGAGTTGAAAAGCTACAGCCGGCTGTTTGGGTACACCAACCATGTGTGAAAAGTGGTCCATAACGTAATGCTTCAAGCGTGTTCATGCAAACATTGTCGGGTCTGCCGTGGTACAATGGGACTTCTGCTCATGAACCTGTGTGCACAGCGTCTGCAAATCGGCGCTGTAATGGAAGTAACTTCGTCTTTACACAAAACTGTAAGCTGTTATCTGTGAAGCGTGAGCGGTGTTTGTTTTCGTTGACCTTTACAATCGTAATGCCACGGGAGTTTATATACAGCTGTGTGCGCACTAAGTTACTGACTTTGGACTTTATTTTATTCATTAGGGTTAGTTCATAGAGTTGCCCTGCCGTACAAACGGAATCGCCCCACATTCAGAGAAAACATTATGATTTATTCTGTCGTTACGAAGCCTCCCCTGTCATTCTCTCGCGTGTTGAAACGTCAATCATGAAACTGATCAATGATCGGCTGTTCGCTCTTATTTATCGCGCTAAACAACAGCAGCACGTTTAAGCTTGATCAGCTGTTGTTAGAATTCTTTTGATTTTAATTTCTAGTATCAGCTGATGTTTGCTGGAGCATGAAGATGAAATCAGGAGATGTCCTTACTGAATCATCAGAGCTGAACTGGTGATGGAGAAACAGGTTTACACTTTAGGTGACATGAATGAGTTGAAGGGAAGTTATGAGTTGTTTCTGAGAGACAAAGACCAAGCTCCTTTTTTGTGTAGCTGACAGCTGGTAACTGTGCAGGGGCGGATCTAGCAAAGCTTTTGGGGGGGGGGGGGAGCTAGGGCATTAACAGAGAAAGGTGGACACAAAGATATACTTTTCTTTCTTACTCTCATATAAAATATTTAGCTTTTATTAAATAGTTATCTGAATCTCACAACCAAAGTTTGTATAATAATACACAGGATTGGCTGTAGACCATTGTTCATAATTCAGAACACTGTGTAAAAATAACAAAAAACAAAAAGTGAATGCATGTGTGAAAAGTGGTCTATAATGTAATGCTTCAAAGTGTGTTCATGCAAACATTGTCGGGTCTGCCGTGGTACAATGGGACTTCTGCTCATGAACCTGTGTGCACAGCGTCTGCAAATCGGCGCTGTACAAAGTAACTTCGTCTTTACACAAAACTGTAAGCTGTCATCTGTGAAGCGTGAGCGGTGTTTGTTTTTACCATAGTTCATGGTGGAGAATGGCTGCTCTTCTGAGTTTTGCTCTCTGTAGCCGTATGAATGGCAAACTACAGTGATTAGCAGCGGCATAGGCACACATAAAATTTCTTCTGAAATTTTCGCTTTCTAGTTGTTGTTTTTTCTTTCTTTCTTTCTTTTTTTTGAAAAATAACGACGTCTCTGAGGTGCAAATTCCGACAGTGAGAGGAACGGCCGGATACAGGAGATGGGAAGAAACAAGCTGCGTTAATTAAGTGGTTGGAAGATGTAAAATTCCCAACTTCCAACTGAACATATACAAGATTTTAATGAGGATGAATAATTAGCCGGCATGGAGAAAACGGACCTTTATTTGGTGGAGTGGCGACAAGAAGCCAAAAGGCGGATGGCCGGTCTATGAAGCCTCCATCATCAAGATAGCAGGTGCCTTTTCTCAAATATAATATTACTTTATTCTCGCTTATTTGGCACGGAAGTGTAGAGCTGCCACCCAATTAAAATACATTTTAAAATATATAAATATATTTTAAAATGTATTTTAGCGCATATATTTTTGGCCCTTTTTTGTATATTTTGAAATACATTTCAAAATATAATTTTTTACCGTATGGGTCAGCGGGAGACTGAGGGGAGACAGTAGGTGACAGCTGTGGGGAAGACACTGTTCCTAAATCTGCTGGCTTTAGTCAGTGGGGTCCTGTAGCGTCTTCCGGAGGAAAGGAGCTGGAAGAGTTTATTGTCAGGATGGGAGAAGTCCCTGAGAATGATACATGCTCAGCGTAGACATCTCTTCTTGTAGACATCCTCAATAGCAGGAAGTGGAGTCCCTGTGACTGCAGTGCCTTTCAATCAGCAACAGAGAAATTCCCATACTAGACTGTGACACAGTTGGTCAGGATGCTCTCTGCACACAGCGGTAGAAGTTACCAGAATGTCAGTAGAAAGGTGGTTCTTCTTCAGTGTCCTCAAGAAAAAGAGGCGCTGATGAGCCTGATGAGCCTTGACCAGGATAGGCTCTCAGAGATGTGGGTCCCCAAGAAGTTGAAGGTGGAGACGCGTTCAACAGCTGTGCCATTTACGTAGATGGAGACATGGGTGTCTCTCTTCTCTCTCCTGAAGTCCACAATGAGCTCTTTGGTTTTTCTGGTATTCAGGAGCAGGTTATTGTCAGCGCACCACATAGCTAGTTGCTTTACCTCTTCCCTGTAGCCAGACTCATCATTGTCACTGATGAAACCAATCACTGTCATGTGATCTGCAAACTTGACGATGGAGTTAGATCCATCCCTAGGTCTGCAGTCATGGGTGAAAAGGTGGTAGAGGAATGGGCTCAGCACACAGCTCTGTGGAGTGCCAGTGTGATGGTGGTAGAGCAGTTATGGGCTGACCTAACATGCACATGACTTAACACGACATTACAATTTATAAGTGTCCTGTTGTCAGTGATCCACAGTTGTAACTCATCCATTTTATTCATCAGGGGCTGCATGTTAGCAAGGAAAATGCTGGGTAGAGAAATGCGGCATGGTGTTAGCCTTAGCTTAGCTGTTAGCTGTCCGTGTTTCCCCTGCCTTTGTTTATGGTCCCTGTGCTGTCTTCGAGCACTTCCAGTCGACAGAGCAGCCTGTGAAGCATCTGGTGTTCTTCATATTTCAGGGATGAGCCAAAGGTTACTGATAAAACAGATCAAGTTTTGTAGTCCTGAATCCAAAAGCTCTTGTCAGGTGTAATATGTAAAAGTTCTGAATGAGCAGACACGAAATGAGCGGGAATAACACAGCAAATTGGCACAATCTGAAGAGACGCTAGGCCTCACGTGATGTACATGCGGCCATCTTGGTCTAAGGCTAACCAGAGGCAGGAAGTAAAAGTAAGTTAAAAAAAAGTAACAAATTATAAGTAATTTGTTATCGTACTTAAATAGAATTCAGGTATTTTACTTTTACTCCTTACTGTTTTAGATAGATTTCTGCCCTTTTATTTTTTATAGCCTTTGATCTATCACAATTCTTGGTTCAACATATTTGGGGGAAGTTTGTATTTCACATCACCGCGCGCCTTCAGACATCAAGCTTCTTTGAGTCCAAATGGAGGGAAAATAACATAAAAAAGTCTCCTAGTGAATGACCTATATTTTTTATTGTATTTTAGTTCTATTTCTTTTTGTCTTCTCTGTAGTTAAACTGCAACAACTATGTGTAGTGCAACCATGTACAACTAATATAGTACAACTAATAATACATGTATTACAGCATTTTTGGAACATAACTTCGTCACTTTTTCTGTTTAGCAAAACTCAATATTTCTTTTTCACTTTTGTAATCTTTTTTAATTACACAAAAATCAAAGATCTGGACATGAAAAATTCAAGAAACATGTCAGAGAAAAGGTAAAAATTTTAAGGCAACCAATTGCTTCAGTACCCCACCAACCAATCTGTTCTCTGATTGGATTGTTAAATTTTTGATTGACCAACCAGCTGAAAGGAGGAAAAATTGGGTCAAAATTCATACTGGTAAGCTTATTTACAAGTACAAAATATTTATGACCACACTTTGAGCCCATAAGGCTAGTCTGGCCAGCAACCCGACCTAAGGCTTCGCAGATGTCACGGCTGGATAGCCGGTGTGTTTAAGGTACAGACCCAAAAAGCAGACACAGGACAACTGAACTGAACTGAACAAAAAGCGAGCCTTTATTGTGGCTGTTAAAATGAACATCAAAACTCAAACAAAAATAAACAAGCGGAGAGCTAACTGACAACCTAACTGAGAAAACTAAATAACTAAGACGAGAGAAAAGAGCCCGAGGTACTATGAAACAACTATGGTTACTGTGACGACTATGATTACTATGAAAACTAAGACTACTATGGCAAGAAAAGACATAAATTCTTTTTACAATGTTTATGTAATATTTCAAAAAAGAAAACCAATAAAAACAAAAACTAGAAGGTACTTCGGGTGCAAAATAGTTGAAGTTGATCAAAAATAATAAGTTGAACTATCTCAAATGAAAGAAAATGTTAGATGAACTTGAATTTAATTACACCATTTTAATTAATTAAAAAATTTAATTCAGCAGCATTGTTTTTTAAATTAAGTTTACATTGTTAATTTATTTAATGCCAGTACCAATGTTTGTACCTTTATTGTCTGCAACACACCAGCCAGTTCTTTCCATTTACAGTCATAGTCACTATATTTAAAATCCCTACTCTCAACCATCATACTGCCTTTCCTTTACACAACTTCACCTATCCTCCTCCTGTGTCAAAGCCCAGCAGCTTGAATTGGCACCAGGGTTTTAATAGTTTTGCAATTTTCATTAGTTTTTATTTTTATTTCGTTTTGACTTCAGATTTTCAATTTTATATTAGTTTTAATTAGTTTTTACCAATTGTTTGCTAGTTTAGTTTAGTTTTTATTTTTTTGGAAAATCCTTAGTTTCAGTTTAGTTTTGATTAGTTTCAGTTATAGTTTTAGTTGTGTTTGCAATAAAGTGTAACAAAATCCCAGTTTCATCATATCAGTCATTCTCTTCTGCTTATTCTTGGGTATGTTGCTATTCCAGCTTCCATACTCTGCACCCTGGACAGGTCGCCTGTCTGTCGCAGGGCTAACACGCAGAGACAGACAACTCACGTTCCCACCTATGGGTTCTTTAAATAAATAAATAAAGGCAGATGAACAACCATTGATACCAGGCAACTATAAAATGTATATCTTGGCCCCAATGAGACTATTAACTCTTGCAGCACCGGGTGTTAAGGCAATTGACTCACACAGTTCTGTAGATATCCCAGTCCTGTTGTCTCGGGATGCATCACGCTGCCTTGCCTGGGGTTAGCTTCTGTTTCTGGGGATGAGGGTTGAGTGTGCTCCCTTACCTTCTCAAGGTAAGCTAGGTTAGCCTTCTTGTGTGAGCTTTTCAAGTGCACTTTAAGGTTTGTGGGATTTTTTTCCCTTTAGAAATGTCCCTCATAATTTGTCTCGTTCCAGTACAAGACACTTGCTTTATCCAAAACACAGTCATATTCAAAGTAATCCTGACATGATTCTGCACGTGGACGGAGCAGCAGCACAGACGACTCGACTAACATACTTGCCACCTGCTGGCATAATGAGACACAGCAAGAAAAAAACCTGGAAACTAAACTTCTTTTTTACCCTTGACTATTGTATGACACGCACACATCAACGAAAACTAAACACATTTTTGCTACAAATTTAGTTAATTTTAGTTAGTTTTGTGAACACTCATTACAGTTTTAGTTAGTTTTCCTTTTTTGTTTTCCTTTTTATTTCCGTTAACGAAAATGTTTTTTCACTTCTAGTTTTCGTTATTTCGTTAGTTTTCGTTAACGATAATAACCTTGATTGGCACCAAGCTTATCAACTGTTGATAAGTGTTAACTAACAATCCAGTATGGAAATGTAATTCTTATCCACATATTTGATTTGGGAGTGATTTAATGCCAGGTGCCAATCCTGATACAAGTCTTCTTATTTTATCTGGGCTTAGGACTGGCACGAGCGATAAACTGGCTGTTGTTCATGAGAGTAATTCACAGTAACTATTTGGTTCAATTACTATCATAGAGATAGCTGTAAAAAAGTAAATAAATAAATAAAATATATCCAAATAAATAAATCAATAAATCCAATATTTATTTTTTTATATGTAACATAATTTAAAATGAATATAAGAATATTGGCGAGGCAAAGATTTTCTCTCTGTTCTTGTGGTTGATGTGTTAATGAATAGAGGGTTTTTTTTCAACTGTACATGTAATCTGATTACCCAAATCACATCAGTCTGCCTTAGTGTGTTTGAAAGCTATATTTCAAATGTTTAAGATATTAATATTACTGACCTGAGAGCAGCAGGATGAGCAGTGAACACCTTCCATCCATTCTTGGAATCTGTATAACAGAGATAGTCATCATAATTATTATTGGACCAAAATTTTTATCACACATTTTTAACATTAACGTTTCTTATCTCCATTCTAATAAATTGCTTAGTATACAGTAAAGCTTACAGTAAAGCAGCTCATCTTATCATCTGCTGACTGGGGCTGACTCTTAACAAGGTCTTTATTTGATCTCTTTATATATTTTATTGTCAAATGAGGACATCAGGAGGGAGTGAACTTTCTGTAGAAAGTGAAGATGTGGAGTTATGGAAATGGTATGGTAATAAAAACATTTTAATAAATGTTAATTAATAATATTATTGTATTCATGTAGATAAGCAAATGCTGTAAACACTTTTATCTAAACTATTACAGTATTATGTTTAGTGCATTTTCTGAACTTTGATCAAAGGCAAAACCAGTTTATTGATTATCACCTTACCTTTTCTAATTTCGGCCTATCTGTAATTTTTAAAAAGGTAACAAGTGGACTTGCAGATGTTCTATAAAGCCAACAGTTTTTTTTTTGACATCAAATGTTTTTGCAGTGGCAAGTAAACTTTAAACTTTTATTTAACGTGTTTCTATGATATATTGACCAATAAAGCATTTTATAATGCTCATGTTTCAAAGAGTTTTATTGACAATAAAACAAGTACATGTAGTTCTGTGAGTTGTGCTGCTCCGAAAACTAAATATAGTGGTATTTTTGCCCATGTATCCACACCTGTGCTTCTCCAAAAGAAAACATATCTGGAAATGACACACCTCTGGGCTTAAAGAAACACAAGCAAGTTTACACAAAGGTGAATCTACTTCACCAACATGCAAATCATTAGGGAAATCAAGCTGTTAAAGCAGGTAAAAACCTAAAAGCAAATAAGGTCAGACGTGTTTCTAGGAACAGACAACATGGGTGTGAGTAGCAAGAAGTGGGGAAGGATTATGGAGTCTGTGCTTGTCATTTATCTTTATGATTCAGTGCACCGTACAGTTTATTAGGGGCAATTCATTGTTTTCATCTTTATGTCTTGTTTTCAGCAGCAGCCGATGACTATGATTGTGCCAGAACACATTTGAATCAACACCTTGAGCATTTCAGATTTCACACAGGTTGGTTGTTACACTCTGTAAATGGAATGAAGGTGAGCGTTATTAACCCTCTTTGTGCTGCATCTCCAAATCACATGGCTGATTTGAGCTGACATAGCAACAAGTTGCAGCCACACTGAGTCTCTGTTTCAGCTTGTTTTGAAAGTTCGGACTTCAAAGTGTAAACCAGTTATTACATTTTAATGACAGGCCACTAAAACCAGAGTTATGATTAAAAAAATATATGTATATAAGTGATGCTTTTTTCTAAATGCTATTGTTACACAGTAAGAGTAACAGTAAACTGTAAAAAAAAAGAAGCATTTTCTAAGGACAGCACAAAAACAGTAACGAAAGAAAAAAGCCACCTCTTTACAGTTGGTGGAAAAATGTAACATGTTGACCAATTTAAAAAAAAAGGCAACATGTGGGATTTGGTTGTTTAGGAAGAGAGGAACGTTTTGGGAGTAACAGCAGAAAGAGAGAGAGAACGAGTGAGAGAGAGTTTTGAGGTGTGAGAGATTTGTGACGTTTAGTGCGAAGTGTGTAGCTAGTGTGTTGTCTTGTGTGTCAGTGAGGGTACAAATTAATTACAAAGGCAGATTGCAATGTAAACACTGTGTCCAGGTGGAAAACAGGTGGAGTGATACACCTCCTGTTGTCAGGCCTGCAGGGTTTATCCCTGTGATGTTCTCCTCTGTGTTGTGTTGTGGGGGACTTTTTTTTTTTTTTTTTACTGGCATAAATAATTTGTGGGGCATGTTATTGTGACACCTAATTGTTCTCTCATTTTAGTTATTATCATGGTTGTGGGCAGTGATGGGAATAACAGCGTTACAAGTAACGGCGTTACTTTTGTCAGTAACGAGTAATCTAACTAATTACTTTTCCTATCGTTACAACGCCGTTACAGTTACTAACAAGAAAATGCGGTCCGTTACTATTTTTCAACAAACAGACGGTTGAAGCTGTGTTCAGCTTACCGCATCTTATATCAGCTACAAGGAAGTAGCTGACTACGTAAGTAATCTGGACGCTAGAGCTTTAAGCAGCTGCGCGCTCCCGCGGACGGTAATCACGATCACTGTCTAGCACAGTGGTTCCCAAACCTATTTTGCTGGGCCCCCCTTTGTTTTACATGAAAAATGTTCGCGCCCCCCCCACCCCCACGCAGGTGCATGCGCGCACGCACACGCACGAACACATCCTCCAACCACACACACCCATGTTTTGCTCCATTGCGGTTTATTTCACACCTCAAACATTTAGTAAACAATTAAGCAAATACAAGTAATCTGCAATAAATTACAGGTAGTAAGAAAATAAACTACTAACTCTGTTATGCTACGTCCACACCTACACGGGTATTTTTGAAAACGCAGCTGTTTCGTCAACACGTAAACGGCGTTTCGAATCACCGAAAACTGAGATTTTTAAAAACTCTTTTCTTGCGTTTACGTGTGGACGAGGATTACAGAGTTCGTCACGCAACGTCAAAGGTATGTGCCTTTTTTCACATCATGCCGCGTTATTGTTTACATGAGATGAATTGCAGAATGGCAGATAGGTACAAAATACTGTTAATCTGACTATCTGCAGGTTTTACACGCTTACATATACACATGCAGTTACTGTCCCTCTATTTAGAAAGGCAGAGGCGTCACGATGTGATTATTTTATGTGTAGTTGTTTTTCTTCCTGTGTAATAATATCCAACATTGCTATCAATACATTTTTCAAAAAATGCCTCTTTGTGCAAAATAGGTTCAAAAACATAAACAACTGTGGGATACTGTTTGTCCGTGATTTGAACCGGGGGAACAAATCATGGCAGGATCATCTTGATATTATTTGTATCCCACTGTAACTTTACTGTATAAAGAGCTAACATCTCCAAAATGTCAGGAGTAGTTAGTCATTAAAACAAGTGTTTGTGAACTAAAAATCAAGAATGTGGGATACTGTTTGTCCGTGACTTGAAGAGCCCAGCGCTGCTCCCGACGCAGGGAAAAGCAATTCTGCAGGGGAGACCTACCTTGGCACTTGTGCAGGTAAAGCCAAAGGGAAGATATGCTTCACCATATTTTCAAGTCTTCTTAGGATGAAGTTGGTTTGGAAACATATTCAGCGATGCTTCATCTCCTGCTTTGGGTTTCTGTGGGCGCCCCGTGCTAGCAGTGTCCAAGCGTTTTGTTTTTTTCCTTTTCATACCGCGCCCCCCCTGCCATGGCTCTGCGCCCTCCCTAGGGGGCAGGCCCCACACTTTGGGAAGGTCTGGTCTAGCACAACACCTGGAGCTAAGGGGGCAAACAATCGCATTGAGTGCTGCTGTTTGACTGAGGAAGAATAAAGTAGTCGTGGTAAGCCAATCACATGACCACTTAAAGACAAAGCAACAAGGTGACATATACCAGTTTTTAAATTGTGTTGATAGGCCACGTAAAACCAGAGTCATGATAAACAATATATACGCGGCGTTTTTTCCTGAATAGTTTCGTCACGTTTACTGTCTAAGGACAGCGCTAGCAAGCGCTCTCTGCTTATGAGCAAAAAAACAAAACAGGGGAGGTTTTAGGAGTGACGGCGAGAGAGCGAGAGAGAGAGAGAGTTTTGAGATATGAGAGATTTGTGACGTTTAGCGTGTTTGGAGTGTGTAGTTAATGTGTTGTCTTGTGTAGTTAGTGTGTAGTGTTGTGGATAGTTTTGTGTTGTGTGTCAGAACAATGAGGCGACTGCTGTCTCCAGGTAGAAAAAGGAGTGATACACCTGCTGCTGTCAGACCTGCAGGTATCAGGCTGTGATGTTCTCCTTTATAGTGGACAGAAATGATTTTTTTGGAGTGGCACAAATAATTTGTGTGGCATCTTATTGAAGAACAGCTGATTGTTCTGTAAATAGTTTGAAATGGTTATTTAAAAAATCAAGGTAAAAGGTAAATGGATGCAAATAACTTTGTTGTTTGCAAAACTTGTGCATAGGATTTTAAAATTGACAATTAATATTTGCATTTGAAGTTATGAAATATGATTCATTAAACATGTTTGTGGTTGTTACAGTAAATGTAACAGCAAATGTTTTTTGTCTGATTGTGTTAATACAGTATGTCAAAATGAAAATATAACTGTAAATTCAGACACGTGAAGTTGTGCTGAAAAGGATGATACCAAACAAGACAAAGTAAATAGTTTTAAAGGGAAAATGTGGAGGGAAAATCAAAAGTAGTTGAAAATTGCCAATTATACCCTGGACCCCAGAGGGTTAAACATTTTTTAAAGTAATGCAATAATTGTGTAATGCAACTTTTAGAATATTGTAACTCAGTTACTAACTCAGTTACTTTTTTGAAGAAGTAACTAGTAACTATAATTAATTACTTTTTCAAAGTAACTTGCCCAACACTGGTTGTGGGTGTTACCCAGTGTTTTATGTTTAATTCATATTTATTCATTATTTGTTATTTGTATTTTTATGATGTCGTATTTGTTGTTCTTGCTTCTGGTTTAAGTCCCTGTGTCTTCTCTGTGTTCCAAGTGTCATATATATTCAGCCTGTCTCTCACTGTCACGTCAGCGTCTTTGTGAATTGTCTCATGTTTCTTGTTTTATTTTGTTAGTCCCAGTCCTGTGTGCGGTCTATCTAGTTTTGCTTCCCTCTCGATGACACCATTAGCTTTAAAGGTGCAAAGATTCAGCTCCTTAGCCTTGTTCTTCTGCAACACCAGGAAATAAACATCTTTTAAACACCACAGCTGTTACTTCTCCACCTTCTACTCAGACTGCTAATTTGTTAATGTTTTTACTGGACAGGTTCTTTCTATCTGAGCACTCACAGCACTTTATATAACATGAATCATTCACTTTTCTTCTTTGCTTAAGTGCTTTCTGTCTAACATTCACACTTCAGTGCAGTCGGTATCTTGCTCAAGGATGTTTATCAAGCAGGCTGGAGCAGACAGAGATTGAACCGCGAACCTTTGGATTAGAAGATGACCTGCTCTACCTTCTGATCTCCAAGTGATGTGTTTATAGTTTATAAACAAACAAGCATCCCTGTATTATGATAAACTGTTTCATTAAATTCTCTGTGAACTGATGAGACAAAAGTAGAACTTTTTGGAGGTCCGCGTCTTGTTACAGCTGGTGTACTAACCTAAGAAATACCAAGGAACCAACATAAAAAAAACTTGGGTACTGTGGCAGGAAAATTATCCAAAACGCACCTCCAAGTCCACCTCTGGATGGCTTAAAAAAAAATTAACACTTTGGAGAGGCCTAGTCTCTCACCACCAGAGGGTGACAAATCAGCTTCAACGGAGCACCAAACTCCTTCAAAGTAAACGTCCACTACATATTAGTTATGTTAGAGTTCTGCTGAGCTTTATCAAAAATCTGTCTTTAAATATCATCACCAGAGTTTGTCCAGTTAGATCAATGACAAACTAGTCACATGTGACAATATTAAAGATGTTTGGCAGCCCTTAAATGATCCTGGAATCAGCTCTTATTCTTCACTCTACATGCAAAAATGTGAGATAAAAAAGTGTGAGTGAAAAGAAAAATTACTAAACACACATAAATCTAATATTTTATGTTTACAATAAAAATTTAAAATGGGCTCATCTCATCGAGGAAGACTTTGAGGAAGGGAGAAGAACAATGGAGGAGGAGGAAAGGGACTGATGGAAGCAAGCAAGATTGAAGGAGGAGGCGAGAGGAAGGAAAAGAAAGGACACAAGGAAAGAAGTAAAGGAAGTAAGAAATTCTTAAGTAAGATAAGAATTTGTGTCTGCGCAACAAAAGATTTGTGTGTGTAAAAATGTTTACACAAGTTACAAATTCTTTTTGTTAAGGTCTGGTTACAGATAGAAATCAAAAAAATACGTGTGAAACTGCACTCAAGTTTCAACTTACAAGTACGAATTTTGACCCAATTTTCCATCCTTTCAGCTGATTGGTCAATGTCAGGTCAAGCACAAATTTAACTATCCAATCAGAGAACAGATGGGTGTGGCTGTCAGAGGGGCGCTTTTTTGAACTGCAGGTCATGGAAGGATAAAGGCCCTTTCACGTCTCTTATCACTCAACCATGAAGGAAAACATCTGTGCGTGTCCAAGTAAACTTTTTGTCACAGGTTGACGTGCTCACACAGGGACCTCCAGGGCATTTTCAAAGGTGCTGTCGACCTCGGAGGGAAAGCAGTGTTGTGGAAATGACACACTCTTCACTAGTCGGGACAGTTACAAAGCTTTCCTCCTTATGAATGAGAGATATGTTTTTATTAAACATTTGAACATAATATGAACATAATACAAAACAAACTCTCATAGAGGAGATAAAGTCAGAGAGATACATGTTTTGAAACGACAAGGATCAGGCGCATCTAGTACACGTAGATGCCTTTTTAGCAGCTGCTAAAAAACGATATACAAGAAGAGCTCAGCAGTCAGCGCAACAAATTCTGGATCCTTCGCTCTTAGTTAGCGGTGAGCACAGCGCATGCCGCGCTCGATGCCTTTATGCTGCATAGTGTGCAAAAGTTAAATGACCGACCCACCTAACAAAATTGGTATGGCCCGGATCTGGCCCACACATGAGCCTGCACAAGGCCAGTTTCAGACACACTGGTGGTCCCATGCTGGCCCATGTGTGGATTACCTCTGGCAAACCAGATCTGGGCCGCCAAAGGGCCGTCATTCTTTGCAGTATGTGGGCCATGTGTAAGTTGTGTGCAGCCACAGGCCAGTTGTAGACACATTGCTGGCCCTGTGCTGGCCCAGAACAATTTCATCTCTGGCCCCAGATGTCATCCTGAAGTGTACCATAATCAAGCTGTAATAACAACATGTGCCAGAAAATAATAGCGCAAAAGGAACATGACGAAACTCTGTTCAGACAGTGAACAGACTGATTCTTATATAATGCTTTTCTACTCTTCTGGATTACTCAAAGTGCTCTATACAACATGCCACATTCACACAGTTTCTCTAAACTGAGTGATTCCTAACTACATTTATACACATTCACACTCTTGACATGTAGACTGCAGTATAGTATTGCAACATGGCATTTGGGTCTTCTAACTAAAATAGGAACATAGGAACACAAATAGTGCCATCATTTCCAGACCTGGAGCACATCTGGTTGATATAAACTCTGCCATGACATCAGTCAGTCAGAAGTGCCAGCTTGATGCCTTATCCAGGCAAGACCTGTTTTCTATGAGCCTGGGCCACATAACCCAAACCCAAGATTGAGCCAGATGTGGCACGTCATCACATAGACCAGGGGTCGGCAACCTGTGGCTCCGGAGCCGCATGCGGCTCTTTAGTCCTTATAGTGTGGCTCCGCGTGGTTTGCGAGAATAAATTAGAAGTATTTAGCTGAAGTGTATTTTATTTATGTTAGTTCTTTTTTAACTTGTAGTTCTGAATAATATTATTGTGACATTGAAATATAAAAATAAAATTATATTCTATTATTTTTTCATCGCTCAAAATAAGCGTCACACTTGCGGAAGCTGGTATACCCGCGAAACGCCGTGCATTTATCGAGACTTTCAACCCCAGGTAGGCCAATTATGGATCTTCGGATCCACATTATGTCAGCAGCTATTCCCCACCGTGAACTATGTTAAAAACAAACACCGCTCACGCCTCACAGATGACAGCTTACAGTCTTGCGAAAAGATAAAAGTGACTTCGTACAGCCCCGATT
This sequence comes from Oreochromis aureus, assembly GCF_013358895.1. Lineage (NCBI taxonomy): Eukaryota > Metazoa > Chordata > Actinopteri > Cichliformes > Cichlidae > Oreochromis > Oreochromis aureus. The sequence continues at coordinate 89,754,290 of NC_052944.1, read as the reverse complement.
TGCAGACGCTGTGCACAGAGGTTCAGGAGCAGAAGTCCCATTGTAAAAATATCACGGCAGACCCGACGATGTTTGCATGAACATGCTTTTCAGCATGTCTTTATTGACCACTTTTCACACACGGTTGCTGTACGCATACAGCCGGCTGTAGCTTTGCAGCTCAAAGCCCGACACACCAACACAACAGCATAGATAGCACAGACGTAAAGGCGGCATGGTGTGATTGCGGGTGCCGCTCAGGTGCGTCCGCCTCCCCTGCAGCGGCGCTGCAGACCACGCCCCGCCACATACATTAACCAGGTAAAATACATATTTAGGCAGAATTTTGCAAACATCTATTTTTCATTTTGTAGCAGCATAGTGCTTTTTTTCCAATTGATTTTTAAAAGTCAGGTCAAGGCTCCAAAAGCCCAAAGGAGATATAAGGGTGGCGGCTCACAACAGTTTTTGTTTGCTACATGGATCATTTTAGTTCAGCTGGGTGTCTTTCCTTTTGTTATATTTCTTTAAGAGTTCAAAATGTGTTAATTACATAATTAAAATGTAATTTTCTCTGTAGCACTTCATGGATTTCATAAACAACACACCTTAGTTGTTCACACAAAGCATAAAGGTAAAAAAAAAACAATATATACAGTGTTATCTTCATTTTTGATGTCAAAAAGTATTTGTGGCTCCCAGTGTTTTCTTTTGCGTGGAAACCCGGTCCAAATCTTTGGGTGTTAAAGGCTGCTGACCCCTGACATAGACAGTGCCATCTATGCCAGGCCTGGCCCATATCTGGATGACATACATCTTATCATGCCAGAAGTCAGCCAGCAGTGCCGGTTTGATACCGGATCCGGGCCAGACCTGCTTGCTATGTAGTAGCTTGTGTGACCCTTATGGGATATTTATATAGAGATCCTCCAGCTTCAAACTATATTACATCCAAGGACCTGCAACTCAGTAAAGCATCCCTCTTCTGTATCTTATCTACAGATGCACAAATATACGCATTCTGATTTACAAGTACAAAATATTTATGACCACAATTTGAGCCCATATTAGGTATTAGGTCCCCTTCTATTTATCATTTGCATAAACAATCTTGGTCTAAATGTGCCAGATGCAAACTTGCACTTCTATGCTGATGATACAGTTATTTACAGCTGTGGTTCTACTCTTGTCCAAGCCATTGACTCCTTGAAGAAAGCCTTTTTTGCTGTCCAAAACTCATTATTTCAGCTTAAACTTGTTCTCAATGCAGAGAAAACAAAGCTCATGTTGTTTTCTAAATCAAGGAAATGGGCCCAAACAATCCCATCAGTAACCACTCTTGAAGGTAATAAAATAGAGTTGGTTCACACGTATAAATATCTGGGTATCTTGATTGATGACTCGTTCACTTTCAAACCACATGTAGAGAATCTTGTGAAAAATCTGAAGTTAAAATTAAGGTTTTATTTTCAAAATAACTTGTTTCTCTTTTAATACAAAGAAGCAGCTGGTTGCTGCAACTTTTTTTTGCCTGTGCTGGATTATGGAGATAATCTGTATATGAATTGTTCTGCTCAATGTCTTCGAATGGTTGATACTGTGTATCGTGCTTCTCTGAGGTTCATCACTAACAGTAAATCTCAGACTCACCACTGTGAGTTATACTCTCAGGTACGATGGCCTGCTTTGGTAAGTCGGAGGAACTCTCATTTATTCAGTTTTATATAGAAGGCGATACTTGGGTTGCTACCTTCTTATATATGTTCCCTTCTTGTAATGAAACATGCTGGTCGGTATTCTCTTCATCCACATGGTTACTTCTTGCTTTCTGTTCCATTTGCCCGAACTGAATTTGGTAAAAGAGCTTTTGTTCATTTAGCACCCTTTGCTTGGAACAAACTGCAGAACGAATGGAAAATGACTGAATAAATTTCATTAAGTGCTTTTAAATCTAAACTATGAATCCTTGAGGCCAAGTCCATAACATGCAACTGTTTCAATTAGATTGACTGTCATTTTAACTGCTTTTTAATTTTTATTTGAAAATACTGAGTTTTATTGAATTGTATTTTTATTTTATTTATTTATTTCATTCATTTATTTTTTGCATGTGTGTTGTTGCTGCCTGTGTTTAATTGAGTTAATTGATCGGTTCCCCACCTGCCCTGTAGGTGGCCTCATTATGTTCCTACTGTTTCCAGTCACCTGACCCCTCCTCCATCAGCACACCTGTTCCCTGCTCCTCCACTTGCATGTACAGAAAATCTAAACACTCTGTGGTAGTGATGGCCAAATGTAGCTTTCTGAAGCATTGAAACTTGTGTTAAAAAACCCATGGCTTTTTAATACAGTCCTCTCTGGAGACATCTGGTGGCTAACAAATGAATAACAGAATAACAATAACAATAAAAGTGTACTGCTTCATTATGCCTGCCCACTCTACAGAGTAGAGTTTACAATTCTGTCTGATACTGGGTCACCTTGGTGTTGCTTTGAACATGTATTTTTTGGGGTGAAAAAATTATGTCTATTTGTTAAATAAATAAATTTGAGAATAAAAATTCCTTATTTAAACACGTGCCATTGTGTGGTCTTTCTTTGCTTCTGACTTCTTGATATTGGTAAATACAATAGATGAAAATACATTATGGAGAATGCTTCTGAACAGAAAGCTGGCAAACTGACCTACAGTTTGCCAGCTTTCTGTTCTTGCTGACCAAAATCAACTCAAAATACTCCCACATGTAAGAGCCTCCTCTCTTCCTCACTGGCTCCATTTCTCTCAATAGAATGATCGGTGGAAAGATCAAATACCGCGAATGACTAACTTCCTTATAAACCATTCAACAGGTTACAGACGCACTTATGTTCTACATGAAGCTTTGGATGTCACTAATTTCATTAGTAGAAATATATCTAGCTTATAATTCAAATTGTGAAGAAAAACACAACATCCAGTATCTTAACAAAAACATTTCTGCTCTGAACTGGAAGAAAAAACACTGAGTAGAAGCGCACATCAAGACAATAGCTCTTCGGTTCACAGTAGCATCGCTCTGCTAACATGCTAACAGCACATTTGAGCTACTCACCCCCTCCCTCCTGTGCTGAATCATAGCGTAAGCAAATCACTCAGGACTCACTAACCCCCTCCCTCCTGTGCTGAACCATAGAGTGAGCGAATCACTCAGGACTCACTAACCCCCTCCCTCCTGTGCTGAATCATAGAGTGAGCGAATCACTCATGACTCACTCACCCCCTCCCTCTTGGCTCACAGCTTCTTCTTCTTCTTGGTTGGCAACCAATGTTAAGGCGCATTACCGCCCCCTGGCTCACAGCTCAGTGGACATTTAGATGAGAAAATATATATTTGACAGATTTAAGGAAAATACTAATAAAATAAAAATAAACAAAATAAATGTTCCCTTTAGACATTTTTTTGCTCTTTTTTGCTATATAAAATAGTTGTTTTCTTTTAGAATCACTCATCTTAGCAGTAGGACTTACATTAAAAGAGAAACAAATTAAGTTTGAGTGAAAATGTACATTTTTTGCACTCTCTGGTCAACTGACTCAGTGACTCAAATGACTCAAAAAACCCAATTCACTTTGGTGAGTGACTCATTAAAACTCGATTCAGTAAAAAGAATCAAATTTACCATCACCAGTGTGGACGCCAAGGGGCTGCGAGACATTTATACAGCCGTATTTCGCACATGACTATGAAAGGCGGAAGAGGAAGCAGTTCCTTTGAATTTAGACAATCCGAATGTTATAGTTTCTTTCCACTGTGTTCCTGTTAATGATAAACTACAAATTTACCCTAAATTACTAAAAATATCGATATTTTAATGTGAGAATCAATTCTAGAACATAAATGATTGGTATTGGAGGAATCGATATTTCAGGATCGATCCGCACATCACTAGCGGAGAGTGCTTTCGAGCGTTTTCCTTATAAAACGCCGTTTTTACCGTTTCTTCCCGCAGTAAATATAAACAACGATAGTATTCAGGAAAACCAAACATTGCAGATATTTTTATCATAACTCTGGTTTTACGTGGCCTATCAACACAATTTAAAAACTGGTATAAAGTCCACACTTTTCCGTCAATTGTTCCATCTGTCCTGCTAACATCTCCAATGGTTGTACACGTTGTCATTAACGTGGCTTCACTCGTCAGCTAAAACACCGGTGTCGGCACATAAGGACGCTGTCATAGCCTGTCAACGACGTTGATTAGCTGCGTATATACGAATGTGAATCGCATCATTGGCTGGACTATGGGATAAGGTGGCATCGTTCTAATCCCATACTGGAGCAGCCAGTCACTTACTGACTAACACTGCAAAACAGAATTGTTAAAGTATTAATTTTAATTTCAATTCAGGTTAGATTTTTTTTTGTGCGCAAGGCAGATTTTCTGTGCGCAGAGACCGTGCCAGAGGTGCGCAATTGCGCACGCGCGCAGTTTAGAGGGAACATTCACTCCACCACCAGATCCATGCTTGGATATTTACATCATTTCACTCATTTCATTCACACAACAACATCTTCAATAACAGAGTCTGAATGAAGTTCAGATGTCAATGCTGCTTATTGATGGAATGGTTTCAGCTCTGCTCTCAGTCTTTACTGCACAGGTGAAGGTAGAAAGTGTGACTGGATCTATAGACTGGAAATTGAGAAAATCACTGTGAATATTTGCAGTGTAAAGATTTATGTTACAAATAAAGTCAACAGTGTGGTTGTGTCAGAGCTGTGATCAGTGTGTTTAGCTACAACAGAGATTGATGTTTTCACACATCAGCTTGTGAACTTTACTCTGACTTAGACTCAGTCTGAGCAGTCAGACAACATATTTGTAAATCAGCACATGAAGGTGTGGCCCTCTCAAACTCTTCACGTTAAGTCACGCCTCCTTCCAGGAAGCAACTCACCTGTGTGTCTGTGTTTAGTGTCCAAGTGTGGAGTGGAGCTTGTTGTTCGTCTATCTGTTTGAAGAAACTGTAAGTTTGCTTTGTTTTCTCCTTTACCTGTTTATCTTTAGTAACTTTACTGTTTGTTTCTGCTCTGTAATATTTGGACCAGATGTTCAGCTCTTATTTCAGGACAAACTTTGGATCACTCTTGTGTTTGAAGACAAATCCACATGATTATAGATTATTGATTCATTAAAATCCTCACTGGTTATTAGAAAATCTGCACTGAAACATTTGTTACTGTGATAAACAGTTTAAATGAATCTGTTTGAAACTTTAGACACTGATCATCACTGATGGAACGTTGTTCTTCCTTTAACTGGAAACAATCAGATAAAATCAGTCTGTTCTTAGAAGTCGACTTTCAGGTTTTACTGAAGTGACACTGAAAAAAAACAAAGTGAATCATCTCCAGCTCAGGTCAGGTTTACTGCAAACAAAGTTAATAAAAATGAAACCTAGAAGTTTACAAACAACATGAACATTTACTGCATTTAAAAAAAAAAAGAACTTTATAATACCTGCATATGGAGGCTGGGATATTGAGCAGGAAAGTATTTGGATGTGTTTTTGCATTGTGTCACTGTCATGTTCACTTTGTCAGAGTGTGGTCTCTTGTGGTTTCCTGTTTGTTGCCCTCTTTTATAGTCTTTGGATTTTTTGATAAACACTTTGAATTTTGTTCCTTTTGAACAGTTTTCAGTCTGAATGAATGCGTGCTGTAAGTTATTTGAGCCAGTTGTCCTGGATTTGGCTTTAAACCTCTGTCAGCTAATGAAAATAATCTTTTGTTACATCTATAGAGTCACTCAGTGGTACATTTTCATGAAATAAATAGTTGAACAGATACATGTTAAAATTATGTCGGTTGTATTGAAGTAAACAAAAATAACTGTAGATAGATGATTTTTGGTGGTTTTGTGTCCCTTTGTGAATTTTATTTCTTAGATAAGACCAGAGGCCCACTGACTCTTTGCACCTCCAGTCTGGTCTCAGTAGTCAGTTCATTATTCTGTAAAAGACTGTTCTTTTAGAGCAGGTACTCATGTAAAGGTTAACATCGTCACACAGGATGCAATCATAAGCTCATGTAATGAAAAATAAGCATCACTCAGTACTGATTATCTGACATCAGAGTCCTTATACATCAGACACTTGGTGAACTCAGTCTGTTGGAAATGTTCAGGTGTAAAGATCAGAACCACAGATCAGCTGGTTGTGTTCAAAATGATCAGTTTCTTTTAATCACACCTGTTCATGCTTTTCTTTGACAAGGACTCAGGTTTATTCAGTTCCTGATGAAGGCTTTTAGGGTCCTGTTGATCTTATACAGTTTTAGGTGTTCCAGGCTCCATATTTGAGGCATCGTGTCAGGCCTTCTTGTAATAAATCCAGTTGGTGCACAGGTTGGTCAGTCTGGTCTTGCAGTCTCGGCTGACTTCTCTGTCTATCAGGAGCTGGAGTTTTGTTCCTCTGGTATTCCTACGATTCCTTTTTTGTGCCTCACTCATGTGTTAAATATACATTTTGAAAAAATACTCACTTTTAATGGAATGATGAATGAATACAAGTTAATATATCTGTATTTTTATTTCAGTGGGGTTCACTGTACATACAGTGGGATGCAAAAGTTTGGGCAACCTTGTTAATAGTTATTATTTTCCTGTATAAATCGTTTGTTGTTATAATAAAAAATGTCAGTTAAATATATCATATAGGAGAAACACACAGTGATATTTGAGAAGTGAAATGAAGTTTATTGGATTTACAGAAAGTGTGCAATAATTGTTTAAACAAAATCAGGCAGGTGCATAAATTTGGGCACCGTTGTCATTTTATTGATTCCAAAACCTGCATCCCACTGTAGAAGTACTCTTATAGTTTAATATTATTTCTGCACAATTGCTTTGATAAAAAAGCTTGATAAAAGTTTAAAGTCAGGGCTTTGAGTTTATTCACAGTTTCCACAGTGAGTTATTAGTAGTTCAGCAGCTCTGAGAGCTTTTTTGTTTCAACAATTTTCTGAATTGTCATCCTGATCACCAGCTTCATGTGGTCCTGTCGGGTGTTCATGGGTTTCAATAAAGGTCTTTAGACAAGACAAAGACTTCCCATGGTCAGTCAGTGGTCAAGTCAAATGGAAAGTGGAAAGGAGATCTGTGTGCTGATTTCAGGAGCAACAGAGAAACATAAAAACAGATGGCTGTTTTCAGAGTTTAAACAGTTTGCATCCCTTTGATTGATGGCCATGAAAAGAGATTCTTGGTACCAAATTCTCTTGATTTTCACAATGAGATCAGAGTATTTTTCAGGGAACTATATAATTATCAATTAAAAGATACATTCCCATTATGTTATTTTAATAAGAACCAAAACTGCTCAGTGAAAAATGAAATGAGACAAGTTGAATTCTACTTTAAATCTGACGAAGGTTAACATTCAGAAACTCTCCTAAAAACCTGCCTCCTCCTTTCTGTCCTACTCCAGGTGGAGTCCCGCCTCCTTCCAGGATATACCTCACTTGTCTCTGCGTTTAGTGTCCAGGTGTGGAGTGGAGCTTGTTGTTTGCATCTCTGTGTGAAGAAACTGTAAGTTTGCTTTGTTTCCTCTTTCAACCGCTTGTCTTTAGGAACTTGAGCTTAAGATCTGTGGACTCAGTAGTTTCCTAAAGGAATGTCCTGGTATTTCTTTGCGAAGCACTTTGTGATCTTTATCTTGAAAGGTATTATAAATACAATTTTACTTACTAACTTTTGTACCAGATTCTGAAGTGAGGTATTTTTATTTATGTAACATAAAATTAATCTGATGTATAATCATAAAATGTAAAATTAAACTCCTGACGTGTCTTAGGCTTTTTACAGCTCTGTTAATAACCTGTTGTTGCTGTTGATTCTTCACAAACATGAGGTGTGCTGCAAACTGAAACTGTGCTGCGTGCAGTTTCTAGTTTTTCTAGTTTAAACATGTGAAGAATGCTTCTTTGGCTGAAAACAGCAATCATCAGGTTTGTTTCTCATGAACATGATGTGAGACAGGAGAGATCTTCTCATGTTCTACTTGCACAAAATGAAAAAAGAAATATTTCCAGTAACAAAAGAAACTTTTTGTTTTTCAGTTCTTCTGCAGTTCATTCTCTGCTTTCAGATAAATGATAAATTGTGTTAAATGAAAGTGAGCATAGAAAGGATTATTTTGATGTTTAAATCAAATAAAGATACTCCTCTAGTCCAAAAATAAAATAAGAAGTCAGAAATCAGTGAAAGAGGTTCATTTGTGCGTTTTTAATGTCACAACTGATCTGAGGTAAAAAGAAAAGTCACGGTTTGTTTCTGCAGTTGACCAAATTATTGCACAGGCCAAACATTAAATACACTGAAATATACAATAAATTCCTAAACCTCAATTAAAGAATGATGTCCAAGAACAGTTGATTTTATAGACCTCAGGGCTGTGAGGTCTATGAAAGTTGTATGAAAGATCAGTTTGTACTCAGTAAAAAGCTGCATTTACATGAAGGAAAAGTTGTTACTGGAGCTCTTCATTCATGTCATTTCAGGATTGTGTAAATATGACACAGCTCATAGTAATAACTAATATTAACTAAAATGTTGATAACTAAAAACATTTGTAGACAATTACAAATCAGTTAAAACTAGTATGCAGCTCCAGGTCTACATGCCCAATATTCTTTGGCAAGATATTCACCCCAACTTGTTCTCCAATCATCTCCAAGCATCCAGCAGAGAAGGTTTGATAGAAAGTGCTTGCATAGAAATGTGCTCATGTGAATTTGTGAATGAGGCAAGTTGTGTCAAGCACTCTGAGTGGTCAGGTCGAGAAAAAAGTTCGATATATGAACCAGTTGAGACAGATACATGCTCTAAATAAACAAAATTATTGATGAGAGTATTTTCAAAATATGTTTTATTTTTATATATAATATATTATATTATTAAAATAATACAAAACAGTTATTGATTTCTTACTTTAAGCCATACTGCAGATGTCAGTCTTTCTGTATCTCAGTGTGAAACTGAGAAAATTAAGCACTTTAGAACAAACAGATATTTGTTAAAATGTGTGTATATTTTACTTTTATATAAATAAAAATATTACTGTCACACTTCAGTGATCATGAGCAAACAATTAATTTGGACATTTGTTTTTTTTTGGGGGGGGGGGTCACTGTCCTATAATAAGCTTGTCCTCTTTCTCCTTTTGGCCGCTCACTTACGAGGTCTCCACAGTGGATCATCGGCCTCCTTCACACCCAGCATCCTCCTCCTCCTGTAATACTGACCGTCTCTATCCATGAATCTTCTCTGTGGTCTTCCTCTTCACCTGCTGCATCCCAGCTCTATCTTCATCATCTTTTGTTCAGTATATCCACTCTCCCTCTTCTGCAGATGTCTAAACTCAGCCTCTAACTTTGTCTACAAGCATTCGACTCTAGCTGCCCCTCCGATGTACTCATTTCTAATTTACTCTCTTGGCCTCTCTCAATGAAAATCTCAGTACAGAGAGTTGTAACTACTAAATGTTTCCTTCAGTGTAAATTAAAGCTGCACAGTCAGAAAACACCAGTCTGGCATGAACTTGATTCGAGACCAGTTCTCTTACTGTGAAACTCCAACTCCTCCTTCCTGTCACTGGTGGTTTACATTAATCCTGAACTGACAGAGTGTTACTGGATGGAAGAAGATTCTTATTACCAGTAAATCAGTGTGTGCATGGTTCTCTGCAAAGTCAGTAAGAATAATTAGTGTGAAGTTTTTAACTCTAATCATCCTCTTTGAATCGTGGATCAGCTGAAATGTTTGATAATGTTGTTCACACATGTTGAAATGACTGAATATTGTTGGACTGAAGTCACAGTCAATCAGTATGTGTCAGTGAATGCATCGTGTGTGCGTCATGACTCCACATAGTGGACTGATAGTAGAAGTAGAGCAGCTGATTGCAGCTTCTTCTGACTCTCACTGCGGTCTGGCTGCATTTAGATGACACTGAGAGGAGTCAGAAAAGAAGCAGCTGATATTTGGACAGCACACATGATGGAAAGGAGAATTTCAGTTGATGTGCACATGAATGATTTGCGTTTCCTCTGCAGGTGAAGGTAGAAAGTGTGTTTGTGCCGATGTGGATGTGAATTCAGCAACATGGATCAGTGTGAGGACAGAGAGGAGGGAGTCTCTCCCTCTAAAACCACTCTGTGTGGGGAACATGAGAGCCAGACCAAAGCTCAGAGGTGAGATGACCATCTCTAATTGTCCCTGACTCTTCTCCATGTCACTGCTCATCACTCACATCACTGCTCCATCATTATTCACAGGAATCAACCTGGACCTTCACCCAGCTCTGTGTCCTTAAAGAGTGACCACTCAAAACGTGCCCCCATTGAATTTAAACACCAGCAGGTGTCTGCTGCAGACAGGTGAGCTGTTAGTAACATGAAGTATTTGAGAGGTGTCTTGATGCATGCTCAATCATCCAGGTAAGTTAATCCCAAAAGTTCATCTGGATTTAGCGATTTCAGTGGCAGAAACATTTCGTCACTCATCCAAGTGACTCTTTTTGGATTTACTTTTTTGGATTACTGACCATGCATCAAGACATTTTAACCCACTTTGGCAAGTGCTGGCTAAACTAGTATGACTATGAGCAAACAGCACATAAGATGGCTGATTACCTGAATCACATGTTGTTCAGCCTCAGATGCAGACAAAACAGGATTACTCCTAAAAGTCTGCAAATGAGCTCTTCAGTTAAGGGCCTTGGGGCAACAAAAATCATTTAGAAGCCCTCATTGAATGGGTGACACAAACAAATTTTATCATTGATGTGCTAAAATCTTAAAAGGAGCGGATCCGACAGAGACTTACAATGCTTCTAGATGAGAATAGTCCTCAAAAGCTGTTTGAATTCACTGAGAAGATTCAACTAGCACAGCATGAAAAGTCTAAGACCAGGCAACAAAGAAAGTTTGACCTACTTGTTGTGCACCAGAAACCACAACAAAATACAGAGTGTCCTCCAGACAAGAGAAGGATGCTAAATGGAGGAGTAATCCAACATCAACACAGAGGAGAGGAATGCGCTCACATCACTTGGTACTGACAACAAAATTATTATCCTTGCAGCAGACAAGGGCAGGTTACTAAACCAGAAAGACTGAAGCAGTAAGCAAAAGACAATACATATGACCGGACCTCATACCACGGTCTATACCCTTGGGAATCTACACCAAGTCTGTATGGTTTACCAAAGATACATAAACAGGATGCACCTTTAGACCAATTGTTTGTATGATTAACTCGGTCACCTATAACATCTCAATGTTTCTGGCTTCAATTCGCAAACCCGTTGGTAGGCAGCTTTGAATGTCATATCCAGAACACCTTGGATTTGGTTAAAAATGTGAGAGATGTCCTTATGGAGGCAGGTGAAACCATGGTCTCGTACGACGTTACATCTCTCTTCACTTGCATCCCAGTCACGGAAGCGTTGGAGGTAGTTCGTAAGAGATTACAGGATGACACCAACCTCAGCAACAGGACCACCCTCAGCATCGACCAAGTGTGTTTGCTTTTGGAACTGTGTCTTAATTCCACCTATTTCACATACAAGGGTCAGTTCTACAGGCAGGAACATGGGTGTGCCATGAGTTCCCCATGTTCACCGATTGTGGCCCGTTTGTATATGAAAGAAGTGGAAAAGAGGGCTTTGTTACCTCGGAATACCACCAAGACATTTGTTCACCAGGGATGATATGAAAAGTGGCAGTGCCAAAATTTGGCACAAGACTGTAAGTGGGCGTGAATTTACATGGAGTTCTATAAAAAAACATGTAAACAAAAAATAAATGTTTAAAGTTTTAGAACATGTTTAGTGCCATCTTTCCCTAATTTGAGATCCCATAGTTGGTCAGTTGCCTGCTGCCAATAGACTTACATTACATTATTTCCTGACTAGTTACAGAATCAACAACAATAAAACTAAAAATAAAGTTCAATGCTGAGTTGCCCCTGGTTGCAACAATGAGTTTATGTTCATAACAAGGATATACTCTCCACTTTCACTTGTTTTTCACTGAGATATCCATTTTGTCAGTAGTTAGCTAACATTATGCTTTGTAAATCTATTGGCAGCAACCTACCTGGTGACATCTTCTGTAACAGCAAAAGATGGCACTAAATACTTCTAATTCCAGCGTCATGAACAGTGTTAAACCTAGGACAGTATTTAGAGCATGGCTCTGACAAAAAAAAAAAAAAAAAGTAGAGACAGGAAGTCCTGAGAAATTAAACATGAAAGAAATGAACTCCACGTAGAAAAATAATATGTATATTATATATAGAAATAAAAATTAGCTTAATCACGGGCAAAACAAACTCAACAATCACACATGAGCTTATATTCCAAATATGAGCTGGATACACTACAAGCTCTGATTTGCTTTGCTCTTAGAATATAAGCCAGCAGATTGGCTACTTTTTTCCCTGGACTGGATGAACAGCTAAATATTGTTTAAGAGTTAAATTATATTGATGAGATAAACTGGTCACTAGAAGCATCTGTGTCTTTTCCTTTCCTTGTCTCTCTGGAGACAGATTTCATGTGAACTAATTCCTCATGTACTGGCTTCACTGCTCATCACTCACATCACTGCTCCATCATTATTCACAGGAACCAACCTGGACCTTCACCCAGCTCTGTGTCCTTAAAGAGTGACCACTCAAAACGTGCCCCCATTGAATTTAAACACCAGCAGGTGTCTGCTACAGACAGGTGAGGTGTGAGCAAAATGAACTTTTTTGATTTCAGTTTTGTTTCTGATTTAAATGATGATGCTTATGTTATTTTATTTTAATTAATCTTTCATGGTTTCAAAAATGCATCTCTGTAGGAGACCATTGGCTCAAACAACATGCAGGAGAAAACGAGGAACTAAACGTATACATGAACCTGGACCCAGCTGTATGTCCTTAAGGAGTGACCACTCAAAACGTGCCCCCATTGAATTTGAACACCAGCAGGTGTCTGCTGCAGACAGGTGAGCTGTTAGTAACATGAAGTATTTGAGAGGTGTCTTGATGCATGCTCAATCATCCAGGTAAGTTAATCCCAAAAGCTGATTCTGTTCATCTGGACTTAGCGATTTCAGTGGCAGAAACATTTCGTCACTCATCCAAGTGACTCTTTTTGGATTTACTTTTTTGGATTACTGACCATGCATCAAGACATTTTAACCCACTTTGGCAAGTGCTGGCTTAAGCTAGTATGACTATGAGCAAACAGCACATAAGATGGCTGATTACCTGAATCACATGTTGTTCAGCCTCAGATGCAGACAAAACAGGATTACTCCTAAAAGTCTGCAAATGAGCTCTTCAGTTAAGGACCTTGAGCAACAAAAATCATTTAGAAGCCCTCAATGAATGGGTGACACAAACAAATTTTATCATTGATGTGCTAAAATCTTAAAAGGAGCGGATCCGACAGAGACTTACAATGCTTCTAGATGAGAATACTCCTCAAAAGCTGTTTGAATTCACTGAGAAGATTCAACTAGCACAGCATGAAAAGTCTAAGACAAGGCAACAAAGAAAGTTGCCTGGTCTTAGATAAACTGGTCACTAGAAGCATCTGTGTCTTTTCCTTTCCTTGTATCTCTGGAGACAGATTTCATGTGAACTAATTCCTCATGGTTCCTCCACAGAGTGGATCAGGAGAGCTCAGAGGTTCCCAGTGGTCAGTCTGCCCAGCAGCATCAAACAAAGCTGGACTCCATATTTATGGTCTGTACATGTACAACAACTACTTTTACATCTATTCTGTTCAGTCATCTTCATGCTGCTCTTTGTGCAACAGTGGATAATCGGTTTTTGGCTCCATGATTTCAGTCTGATTGGGTCATTCATGAAGTATTCTGTTCCAGCTGCTGGAGGAAAAAATCACCACCTTTGTGAAGAATGAGCTGAAGAAGATCCAGAAGGTTCTGAGTCCAGGTTACCCAGAATGCTTAGAGAGTCCGAGGGAGGATAAGGAGGAGGAGCAGAGGAGGAGCAGCAGAGAGGCATTTGTGAAAATCACCCTGGACTTCATGAGAAGAATGAAGCTTGATGAGCTGGCTGACCGTCTGCAGGGAAGTAAGAAGATTTCACTGAAGATTTAGGTTGCTGGTGTTCAATAGAAAATTTACTAATTTCAAAATACATAGACCAACACATAAGAATGAAGATATATGGAATTTAAATTGTCTATATGTTTTTTTAAACAGTACCTTATGTTTTACCTTTTTTGTTGTTGTTGTTTTTTCTTTGAGAACATCAAGCTGCCATTTGTCCTCACAAACTTAAATCCACACTGAAGAAGAAGTTCCAGTGTGTGTTTGAGGGGATCGCTAAAGCAGGAAGCCCAACCCTTCTGAATCAGATCTACACAGAGCTCTACATCACAGAGGGAGGGACTGCAGAGGTCAATGATGAACACGAGGTCAGACGGATTGAAACAGTATCCAGGAAACGAGACAAACCAGAAACATCAATCAGACAAGAAGACATTTTTAAAGCCTCACCTGGACGACTTGAACCAATCAGAACAGTGCTGACAAAGGGAGTGACTGGTATTGGGAAAACAGTCTTAACACAGAAATACATTCTCGACTGGGCTGAAGACAAAGCCAACCAGGACATCCAGTTCATATTTCCATTCACGTTCAGAGAGCTGAATGTGCTGAAAGAGAGAAAGTTCAGTTTGGTGGAACTTGTTCATCACTTCTTTACTGAAACCAAAGAAGCAGGAATCTGCAGCTTTGAAGACTTCCAGGTTGTGTTCATCTTTGATGGTCTGGATGAGTGTCGACTTCCTCTGGACTTCCACAAAACTACAATCCTAACTGACCCCAGAGAGTCCACCTCAGTGGATGTGCTGCTGATAAACCTCATCAGGGGGGAACTGCTTCCCTCTGCTCGCCTCTGGATAACCACACGACCTGCAGCAGCCAATCAGATCCCACCTGACTGTGTTGACATGGTGACAGAGGTGAGAGGGTTCACTGACCCACAGAAAGAGGAGTACTTCAGGAAGAGATTCAGAGATGAGAAGCAGGCCAGCAGGATCCTTTCCCACGTCAAGACATCACGAAGCCTCCACATCATGTGTCACATCCCAGTCTTCTGCTGGATCACTGCTACAGTTTTGGAAAATGTGCTAAAAACCAGAGAGGGACGTCTGCCCAAGAACCTGACTGAGATGTACATCCACTTCCTGGTGGTTCAGGCCAAAGTGAAGAAGCTCAAATTTGATGGAGGAGCCCAAATAGATTCACACTGGAGTCCAGAGAGCAGGATTATGATTCAGTCTCTGGGAAAATTGGCTTTTGATCATCTGCAGAAAGGAAACTTGATCTTCTATGAATCAGACCTGACAGAGTGTGGCATCGATATCAGTGCAGCCACAGTGTTTGCAGGAGTGTTCACACAGATCTTTAAAGAGGAGAGAGGACTGTACCAGGACAAGGTGTTCTGCTTCATCCATCTGAGTGTTCAGGAGTTTCTGGCTGCTCTTCATGTCCATCTGACCTTCATCAACTCTGGAGTCAATCTGCTGGAAGAACAACAAACAACCTCTCAGAAGTCTAGAAATACAGAATATTCAGCGACTCACTTCTACCAGAGTGCTGTGGACAAGGCCTTACAGAGTCCAAATGGGCACCTGGACCTGTTCCTCCGCTTCCTCCTGGGTTTTTCACTGCAGACCAGTCAGACTCTCCTACAGGGTTTGCAGACACAGACAGGAAATAGTTCACAGACCAATCAGGAAACAGTCCAGTACATCAAGAAGAAGCTCAGTGAGAATCAGTCTGGAGAGAAAAGCATCAATCTGTTCCACTGTCTGAATGAACTGAATGATCGTTCTCTAGTGGAGGAGGTCCAGCGATACATGTGCTCAGGAAGTTTCTCCATACGTAATCTTTCCCCTGCTCAGTGGTCAGCTCTGGTCTTAATCTTAGTCTCATCAAAAAAAGATGTAGAAATGGTTGACCGGAAGAAATTCTCTTCAGATGACGCTCTTCTGGAGCTGCTGCCAGAGGTCAATGCCTCTAATAAATCTCTGTAAGTAAATATGTGCTGATGCCTTTATTTGGTGAATGTTTATTCTAGTTAACATAAAGCAGGTGTGCACAGTTTGAAAAAACTGTAATGGTGCAGGGGTTTGAAAAATATATAAAACATTTACATTGTCATCAGTACTCAATCCAACTGTTAATGCATATGTAGCAGCAACAATTCTCAGCATTTCTGACAAAAAAAAAAGTAATGTCCAGACCCACCCTGTACTGCATACATAAGTACTTGTACAATCACCCAAATTTCACCAGCTGCTGGTGAACTGACTCATTTTCCTCATGTTGCTTGTTGTTCCTGTTGCCAGTTCTAAGAATAATATCTCACTGTCTTTATTTTCTACAACTTTGTCTCATTTCCCTCGCCCTTGTTTCCTCTACACTGGTTAGTCCTGTCCTCCCTTTCAGTCTTTGTTGTGTTTTTTTTATTCAGTTTGATATTTAATTTCTTACTGACTTCTATCAGTCAATTAACTGTTTGCTTTTTTTAGTCCGAATGTCTTCTGCACCCTGCACTTTGGGTCAGTCCTGGTTCCACAAAATGTGCGATTCTTGACAGATTGTGACCAATGTTCCCTCTAAGGTGCACACGTGTGCAATTGCGCCTTTGCGCAAAAACAAAACCAAAAAAACCCCACCCTTTCCTATTGGTCGAAAATTGTACCATGTCGACCAATCAAAAAATTATATGACAACGTGACATTTAGTTCTTAAGAAACGGGGGTAAGTTTTAGGTGTGATGGCGGTGTTTAGAGATGTGAGAGATTTGAGACGTTTAGCGCAAATCTTGTGTAGTTAGTGTGTAGTGTAGTCAATAGTTTTGTTGTGTGTGTCAGAACAATGAGGCGACTGCTGAATGTTACAGGTGTTACAGGAGTGATACATCTCCTGTTGTCAGGCCTGCAGGTATCAGGCTGTTGTTCTCCTTTATCTCATAGGGGACAGAAGTTATTTTTTGGAGTGGCGCAAATAATTTGTGTGGCATCAAATTTGATGCAGAACAGCTGATTGTTCTGTAAATAGTTTGAAATGTTGGTTTAAAAAAACGCTTTGGCTGCATTTTTAGGTAAACAGCTGCAAAAACTTTGTTGTTTGCAAAACTTAGTAACTTTTTTGAAGAAGTAACTATAAAATTAATTGCCCAACATTGGTCATTATTTACTGTATTTTGCAGACAGAGTTACAGGACTCTCTCCCAGACCACAGACTCAGACTCATAATACAAGTCAGAGCTTTATAATAAATGAATAAATAAACCAGTTGTGTTTTCCAAATTGGAGTTGAAGTTATTTTTACTTCCAATAGAGCTAACATACTACACAGGTCATGAACAAGATATTTTTAAATTTTTATTCTAAAGCAGTTGATTTAAAAGTAGTCTAACATAAATGTAAATGCTGTAACTTGATTACTTTAATAAACCATGTAACCTGGATGGATTCGATGCTGGTGTGACCACAGTGCACACATCTGATGTTGCTCACAGTGGTCCAAGGGATCGCTCAGAGAGTTTGTGTGTTCGTTCAGACACATGAAAAATTAGAGGGAACATTGATTGTGACAGAATGCCATGACCAGTATGGACCTGTGAAAAAGTACCATTAACACTGTGGAAAATAAGGCACTAGACTGCTGAGTTTATCTTGCTCCTCTGTAAATGACCCTCATGTAAGGATTTTGGTAATTGCTGTGCTTCTGCAGGAATAATTGCCAAGAAGTCTTTACTGCTCCAACCTCCCACCCTTGTCCCAATTACCTAACCTTGGAGCCTTGAGTGGAGATCACACTCTCTATCTGCACTACTCAAACCCTAGTTGGTGCTAGGACTATGTCTCTTCCTGTTTCCTCTGGACCTGGGTTGTTCTGCTTAAGCCAGCACATTACCAGAGTCAAGTCAAGGAGTGGTATTGCTCCATGTGCTGGAGCTAACAACC